>NC_056739.1:331392697-331452697 GCF_019279795.1 Protopterus annectens
CACATAGTTATTTTCAACGTGGTTTAGAATGGCTTTCACTTGTTATTAAGATTCCAGCTGTTTTAGAGAGTCACATCTCTCTGATTAATGTGGCATAGAAAGCCTGACAACTGTTACTAAGGCCTCTGCTGTTTGTTGTATGAGATCTTTCCTTTTGACACAATGTTATGTAGTTTTATCTTTCCAAAGCTGAGTCAGTACGGTAAACACTGTCTGGAGAGAACTGTAAACTGTGCAATGTTTATTTTATACAAGTTCACTGAGGAGTTAACAGTTGTCATAAAGTTTGACTTAAACACTTCTGAGGCACTACAAAATATTTGTTTTAGTTTTATCTTCAAATATAGTTTATAATGTACGAAATTAAAGAATAAGTGCAAAGATACAAAGCAGCAAGCATTGCAACAGTACTGTATATTCTGAAATTATTCTAATCTTTGTAGTGTTGAAATTAAAATGAATTAAGTCAAGAGTAGACAAGAATCAGTATTCTCTTGAGCAACCCTTGTAAGGAATGTACTGTCAAGAAAGAAAAGTAAAAAAAAAAAACTAGTATTATAATAAGTGGATAGCAGGCTACAAAAAGTGGAGGGCAGATAAAGCTTTACAACAGTAAGACAATACAGATAAACAAAAAGAGAAATAATATGTCGGGACAGTAGCACTTTAAGGAAAGGTACAAGATCTCTACATATATGTTGCACAGCATTTCAAATGATGCATTTTTATAAAGACTTACAACACAAAAGGTAATGCACCAATTTTATGGACATATGAATAGATGGGTGTTTGTGCTTTAGTACCATAATTTGGTTAAAAAAAATAAGAAGAATCATACCCAGTGCATGGGAGAAGGTTGGTGTGGTGGACCCATCCCCATCTCCTACAGTAAAATAGTAAAACAGGTTAGGTCCTTATAGTTCATATCATTTGTCAGTCCAGCTACTTCATGGGATCCCTGCCACTTGGCCAGGAACTTGTTTTCATTTCTAGGGACCCTAAACAAAATCTGGTCTCCCACTTGGAATTCCCTTCTCTGAGTATTTTTGTTTTAGACTCCTTTTTAACAAGCTTGGGATCTGACCCTGTACTCATGAACAAAGGGCATTCAGTTTCACTCAGTTGTAAACTAGTGCAATACTCTGAAGCATCCTTAAAAGGGGTTTCGTACTGAAATGTCTCTTTTATTATAGGCAACAACCTCTAGGTTGCCAACTATATGTACTTCAAAGGAGCTGAATCCCACAGAGACATGGGATAACTTTTAATGAACATCAAATAAAGCAGTTGCTGGTCCCATTTTTTCCTGTCTTACTCAACAACCTTTCATCCATTTAGGGTTGATAGAACAGCTAAGAACATCTAAATGTCTGAAAGCTTTTGCAAATATGCAGCATGATTTTGGGCATAAAAGTATGTTCTTTGGTCCAGTTATGCTCTTACCATTATAATCCTGGAAAAAGTTCATTTTGAAACTTAAGGGTTTGAGTCTTGGAAGTGACTGCCACCCTTGCCAATAAAGATTTCCATTGTCAGAATATGTACTAGGTATGTCCATATAGGCATGGAGGATACTATAATGTGAGATGTACGCCAAAATGTGACCCCATCTGGATTAATACCAACCCTCCTGGTTGATGATTTTAGAGTTACTAGATATGCCTCAAGATCATATTCACTGTTAAAAGGCCTAAGAGGAGGTGCTGGGCTATGGATTTGGCTTCTACTTCCACTCCCTCAAATAAGAAGTTTTTAAGAAGAATATATTAAACAGTCATTTCAAAGCTTCTCCTCGACAGGGTTTGAACTGGAGAAAACTATCTTAACAGTACCTTTTTTGGATGAGCAATCCAAAGTCTCTGGTATACCAATCCTTCTACCAACAGTCTTACAGTTAAACAGTTCTGGGACTTCCACTTGCTGTACTGATTCCCAGGCAAGAATTCCGTCTTGGAGCTGTCTGCCCTGGCTTTGTCTGATTTTCAAAGTATTCCAGTCTCCAGGGTTCTTGAAGCAACTACTTCTGATACTACCGTTTTTCTAGCCTTTTGAAGTTGCAGGAGTACAGCTGCTTTCCATTAATTGGCAGCAGACAACTTATTAAAGGGACTAGTCCTTATTACCCACTACTGTGCATCAGACTGTGTACAGACAAATCACATTTCTCTTACTTCCAGATGCACTAGTACAGTGCTGCCTTACTATATATCCCTACCAATGCCAATTGACACTATCTGCTAAGCATTTTTTTCTGTAGAACTATCACACTTGTGTGTGTGTGTGTGTGTGTGTGTTTACATATATATACATATATATATATATATATATATATATATATATATATATATATGTGTGTGTGTGTGTGTGTGTGTGTGTGTGTGTTTAAGACTAATGATTAAAATGCAAAAGTGTTTAATCATAAAAGATCAATGCTTTCATTAAAAAAAACACAACTTGCCAAGAATCAAAAACGGTGAAAAAAAAACAGAAAAAGAAATGTTTGTCCTTTGTGATCCTTTTAACTAAAGCCACAAATCATTATTAATGCTTGCAAACTCTAACCTCAACTCTACACTTTACCTTAGAAAAAACATTTCCATAACGGAAAAATCTCTGGGTCTCTGTGACCAGGGCTTCCATTGGCTGGAGGAGCAAAACATTCTAGCCTTCTGTAAACCAGCTGCTCACACTAACAACTCTACCAATTTTGCTGATGCTTTCAACTCTATTTCATTTGATCAGTCTCATTACTACTCCAAAACTCCATAATTCCAGCAACCAGACTGCAGTACCATCTACCATCCCTATTCATAAACTCTCCTTTTGGCCAATCCCCACTACTTACATAAAAACTATTACTTAAATTGAAACCCACTGCCTTAGGCCCTGGCAACCTACCTGGTGAATACATTAAGATGGCTGCAGAAGCAATAGACTACCCCATTTCATTTCTAATAAACTGCTCTTTCAGTGAAACATATTTCACTATACTATGGGGAAAAAATGCACATTCTTCCCCTTCCACAAAGGAGGACGTTCAACTGAACTCTCAAGCTGCAGGCCCATTGCCGTCCTTGTCCATATCAAAAATACTCAAGAAATGTAACCAGCCGTAACACTTACATTACCTCACAAAAAATATCCCCCTCTCTTCATCTCAGCATGGCTTCCATTTCCCCACTACTGCTTCACTTAGTTTCACCAGTTTAGTAAAGACAAATAGGAATGGTGGGAATCTGGTGTTTGCGCTCATCTTTGGACTTTTCCAAGGCCTTTAAGATGGTCTCTTAGTTCATTTTCATACACAAACTCTGTAACCTAGGACTTGACACTACAGCTACATCATGGTTTCATAGCTACCTCCAAAATAGAGCTCAAGTAGTCAGGTGGCAAGATAACATCTCATCCTTCCTCCATGTCCCAGTCGGTGTACCACAATGGTCAATCTTGGGACCCATTCTCTTTAACATTTTCATCAATGACTTAAATAAAGCCTGTAAAACTTTATCCCTAGTACAGTCTGCAGATGACTCCAGTTATCTGTATCTGAAAAAACATCAACAAACTACAAGAACTTACCCAGCAGTCCTTCTCTATAGAAACCTGGCTGACATCTGCCCATTTATACCTAAGCCCAAATAAATCCAAACTAATCCTGTTTACACCCAAGCAGCTTATAATCAACAAAACATCACTTTCAGTTACCTCATCCAGAAAACAAGAATTAAACTTGCCACACATACTAAATAACTATAATTATACAATGACTTCCTATTACTATTTGAAAATATGCACGCTGATTGGCCCAGCCCAACCAGCGTGCCCGTTGTAAATTCCACAATATACCAATGGAAAAGGTCCACTCGCCCAGACATTTTTCGTTGATATAAAGTGCCCCAAAACCTTTTCTTAAAATAGAAAATGGAGCAACAGAGACTTTCTTTTCTCTGTTGCTTCCGTTTCAATGTATTGATGTACTGGGTTTGCGTGGGAATGCAAGTTCCATATGCATGCGCAGTACATCAAAATGAAGAAGCAGTATACCACAACCGGCGGAAGAACAGTAATCCACCGTTATACAAAGATATTATTTAAGAAAAGTAAGTATTTTTTTTCTTAAATAATGTCTTTGTATAATAGCAATAACCAACTCTGTGGTTGTGGTATATTGAAGATTTACCCACGGTTGCCTTTGTTTAATCACTCGGGCTTCGCCCTCATGATTAAACCACACCAACCATGGGTAAATCTTCAATATACCACACCACGTCATCGGTTATTGCTTTAATATTTGTTGACAAGAACCTAAAATTAGACACACATACAAAATACAGTGAAACAATTGCACCAAAAAATGCATTCCCTCTATAAAGCCAAACCCTTCGTCTCAGACATTGCAAGAAAATGCGTTGCTTCCTTTCTCCACTTGCCTACTCTGTGTTCTGTGCCCATCCCTAAAAACATCCTAGTGACCTCGTTAAACAAACATGAGAAATATTGCTACAAAATAGCATGATATACTGCCAATGCTCCAGTTAGAACTCACCACTGCACTTGACCTAACATAATTACATTGGCTGGAATTTCCACATTATCTAACCTACTCAGAATTTGATCAAATCCTTAACATCATGTATAAACCTAACAGCTGTCCATCCAGCTCAAACATCATACAAATATGTAACCCTTCCAGGCTAACATTGATTGGTCAAATACCTATTACATGTATCCAAACCCAACAATTCTGCTGGCAAATCACTTCTAGCAATATAAGAATACTCCCCAAAATCCTTAAATATTCAGCTAAAGCCCTACTTAGCTATTGGTTCTCTACATGTGATGTTCTGGATAATCTCCATCTCCCCTACTCCAAACCCTTATTATACAATGACTGGCCATTAGTATTCCAAAACATGCATGCTGATTGGCCAGTTCAACCAGTGTGCCCATTGTAAATCCGACAATATACCAACGGAAAAGGTCCGGTCACTCTGACTTTTTTTCCGTTGGTATATTGTCCAAGTTTTAATTTTTTCTATTAAAAAAAAAAAAAAAAAAAAAAAAAAAAAGCTGTCGTCCCGACTCTGCACATATGAGAAAGACAGTCTGAAGAAAATACAAGGAAAATCAGGTACGTTATATAAAATTAAATACACGTACCTCATTTCCCTTGTATTTTCTTCAAGCTGTCTTTCTCGTATGTGCGGAATCAGGACTGCAGCTCTCCTACCCCTAAATTGCCCCAAACTATTTATTTTAATTAAAAAAAAAAAAGAAAAGACAGAAAAATGGAGCAACGGAGATCTTCTTTTCTCTTTTGCTTACTTTCCGAAGCACTGATGTACTGGGTATGCGTGGGGACGCAAGTCCCATACGCATGCGCAGTACACCAAAAAAAGCAACATGATCTCTACGAGCCACAGAAGGACAGCACGGAACCATTATACAAGGACATTATTTAAAAAAAGTAAGTATTTTTTGTCTTAAATAATGTCATTGTATAATAGCAATAACCCACGTCTGGGTGTGGGTAATGCTGAATTTACCCACATTTGTCTTTGTTTGACCACACCAACCATGGATAAATCCAGCATTACCCACACCCAGACGTGGGTTATTGTTATACTAACTCTCACCAGCCTTTTATCTAACTGGCCATAATACAACTATCTGACTAGGAGGATTTGGTAGTGAGATAAATGATTTCATTGAGAACCCACTCTGTGATATTACCTCCAAGAATTTACCATTTTAGGGGTAAAGAGTAACTACTTTCAGCTTGGGGATTGAAAGGGCCAAGTCCACCTGCCTGAAGATAGAGACATACTCTCCATAACACCCAAGGCTGCAAGTGTGCTATAAATGAAGCAGCTGTTAGTTCCAGAAACAATATCCATGCACAAGGAATGGCACTAGCAAGAGCATTTTCTGTATTGTCTGGAATATTTGCTGTGACTTTCTGAATGCTTTAACTTTTATTGTCCATTTTATAAATTCAGACCCATTTTGCCTTCCAGAACAAAACTCTGTGCTTCATGCAGGTAATATTCCATTCTGTTTACAAGATTATGAGAACCTTAATTCCAGAAGGAATTGTGCCATGCATGTTAGTTTAGTAAGGTAACATTATCTTTGTAATCTAAAGATTAAAATTGGCAGATGCTACTGCCCTATGTTTTGTTTATCCTATGTCACTACTCTACGTTGTATAGTTTGAGTTCAATTGTATTTCTTTTTGGTAAAGAATGTCTTACATATATTCATATTAATGCAGACCCACAAGATTTGCTATAATTTCATAAACGTTTCCTTATTCTGCATGAATGTGTGTTATAATTAGAGGAATGTATTTTTAAACTTGTTCAAATAAGGTTTTGCCACACTGGGGCTTGAAACTCTGTTGGACTATCATTTGTCCTTACCAGGAAAAATGTACACATTCCAGTTTCATAAACAGTTATGGAAAACTGCTAGGAGAATCAGCAGTGAGGTATTTAAGTTGGGAGTGGGGTGTATTCCAGATTCATGGCAGCTCTGTCTGTCAGAAGTTGAGACCACAAGTAGAAAATCGTCTAAAGAAAAAAAAATAGGAATTACTACTAGCGCAGTGGAACTTTAAGAAAAAAAAAACTGTGTGAAAAGAAGGGAACTTGGTAGAAAATACAAAACAGGGAGGGTATAAAGCATGAATGAATAATTTAAGATTAAGGAATAATGTGGATCATGCCTCTCCACTGTCCCTGATTTTCAAAGATGCCCCTGATTTTTGACTCATATTTTAGCCCTGTCACTCATAATCCTGCCTAAAACATGTGAAAGGGTAGTGAATTATACTTAATAAATAATGACTAATTAGAGCTGTAGACTTATTTTACAACAGAAAATGCATATAAATGCATATACTACTATTCTGTCAGTGTGTCATGTTAATAGTACTAATATTTAAAAAGTGTTCCTGATTCTGCCAGATTACTTCTGGATTTGCCCCTGGTTCATTGAGAGCTACAGTGCCAATGGATAAACTACATGTAAAACCAGGGAGCACAATAAGAGAACAGAAAGGAAGTGAAAACGGGAAAAAAAAAATAGTAATTAGAACCCAAGAAAGAATAACTTAAGGACAAGACGTACATGAGGAAGCAAAGTCACATGCAATAAACTGAATATCAATAGGTGGCAAGAGGAGTATGAAAAGTGAGACAGTGAGCATCGTGGCAGAAGGGGAAAGAGTGTGACAGAAGTTAAAAGGAGGGGCAAGGAGGCAGACTGTCTTATTAAATGATCCAATAAAAATGATGCAAGTAAGTCCTGCGTATGGAAACTATGATGTAATAATGAGAGAATAGTGAAATGTGTTAAAATGTGGAAAACATTAAAAATAAAAATTTGATTTTGTAATCTATCTTATTGTGTTTTTTAGGAGTGAGGATAGTTGTAGGTATCAGAATTTAAATTATAACTGAGCAGAAGGGTGGTCTGTATTAATTGTTTAGCAAAAGTTAAAACCCCAGAAATTCAAAAGTGAGCATGAAGTATATACTTTTGTACATTTTACCTCTACTACCTACTTTATCCAGGTCAGGGTCAAAGCTGGCACAATGCAGAAAAACTAATCTTGAATAAGATGTCTGGCTGTCTGTTACAACCCACAGATTAAATATTTACCTACCTACTGATATTTTGGAAGACAGCTAGTTCACTTCCAGTGCATCTTTGGGATTAGGGTGAAAACCCGTTTTCATGCGTGTTCTTTTTTGAAGTAATCCATGTGCCTACCACATCTTAGGCACTTGTCAAACATGTGAAGCAGCTCCCTTATATCTGCAAGTGTCTTGAGTGTGAGAGCCATACTAGCACCAAACACCTGTTTGTCAGTAGGAGTAATATCGGGGTACTGATGTCCATTGCAGTATATTACAGCACATACACTGCACCTTGATTTGGAGTAAGTGATGGACTAAGGCAGACCTGCAAGGTATATCTTGTGAATTTCTTTTATAGTGGTATTTTCATGTGTAGCAGACTTATGGAGGCAGGTGTATAGGCTAACAATGGTGCCATATGTGTTACTGCTTGCACAGGTTTCACTGATGGTAGGTCTCGTATAGCATTACAATATAGGGCAGATATCAGCAGGGCACCTGTGGCTGATAATGGTGACAAAGTGCAAGTTGTACAGTTTGGCACTGTTACACTGAATCATAATAGAAGGAGGGATTATCCACAGTTACAAAGGTCTCTGTAGGGGTACAAGATATGCACATGGCCTCACCAGTGAATTATATTCTGTGTTCAAGGATCCCACAAGGGCTCCACCTGTATTCCCAGCCCACACAGCACCTGACATGTGGGCTGTCTCTGTGATGTACATGACCACTATATAGAAAAGATGTACAGAGGTGTCGTGCCACTATAACTCCAGGATGATCCCTAATTTGGCACTCACATTCAGTTTAACCAGTGGATGGGCAGGTTAATGATCCAGGCATAGACAGCTGCTATCCACAGCATTGTGGAGACAGTGCACATGCTCTTTGGCCTGTAGGAGGTTGTGCTCCAATTGCACAAAGCCATGAAGAATATGAGCAGTAGTCATCCACTACTGCTGAATTTGCTCATGACAAATGTTTGCCTCCATAGGTGCTTCCACAAGGCATATTGCCATCTCTATCTGGTCAGTCTCTGCAGGCTATGCTGTGGAATGGACCAGATGTTGAAGTGGTGAGACACAGGGCATTCACAACTGGACTACAGACCACTGATAAATTTGCAGCAATGTGAACTGTGATTACGTGGCCTACTACTCACTCCTACCCTCAGTCAGAGGCATCTTCCTCTCCCCATGCTTATCACATGGAATGCCTCCTCAGGGTGCACATGCATGATCCTATAGGGTTACCCCTTTCTTAGCATGGATCAGATCATGCCCTGACACCCCAAGCCAACAACATGGATACCAGTAATGGCCACATCATGACAGTGCAACTCCACT
Source organism: Protopterus annectens (assembly GCF_019279795.1). NCBI lineage: Eukaryota > Metazoa > Chordata > Ceratodontiformes > Protopteridae > Protopterus > Protopterus annectens. The sequence goes on from NC_056739.1 coordinate 331,401,690, forward strand.
ACTGGAGATGTGATTCCTAAATACTCATGACTTCCCTGAATACATAGCTACCATGTTCAACAACCATGACTTGACCTCATATTAATGCTGCGGTCAGTGTCAATGTCCACCTACTTGTGCAAGTGATGTCTATGTTCTGCCCAACCCTAATCTGACAGCTTGGCCAGTCAATGCACTACCCTACATAACCTGGTTTGACACTGCAGGCATCATTTTGTTTTGTGTTGTCTGTGCCATGGTTCATAGTTTTGTACTGATGTTATCTCTATGCCAGTGCTATAGTGTATTGCACTTGCCTGTGCTCTGGCTGTGGTACAGCTGCTGCATGTTGTTTCTCTGACTCTCCATGCTGCAAATCTACTGTTACTACATATTTGCATGGCATGTACTGCCACAGTGTTTACCTGTCACTCCATTTGTTTGTGCGGTATTTATATTGGGGCACATACAGCAAACACCTTCCTGCATATGTCAGGATTGTACTGAAGTGCCTGTCCTGAGGTATTCAGTCCTCTGAACCATTTCTTTAGTAGTCTAATTTCCTGCTCCACTATGTTTCACGTTTTTACATGGACTGTGTTTTAAAAGTTATTTCCCGTATGGTCTGAACTTTGCATATTAGGACCATCAACAAGGTCTCTAGGGTGCATCCAGCATTGGTAATGCAAAACACTATACATGTGGCCTGTTCTAAGGAACCATGATACCTGTGTGTGTATGGGCCTTGTATGTGCAGCTATATAATAGGTGACTCTGTGGTCAGTCCCCTCACAAGAATATTGATAAAACTCTGATGTGTGCCAAATATGTGAATGTGAACTACTTAGGTGGTGCAGAGACACATTATAAATGATACCATTTGCATCACAGATCACTTTGGCACTTGAAGGACTGGAAGCTCTTCCTGTTAATTCCTGTAAGCCCTTTAGACTAAGTGCAGCCTTGGTAGCAACTTGAGTACAATGTACGGTACCTTGGACCTCAGGGAAATAAGCTAAATTATAAAAAGTTTGAATAGCATTCTATTCTCTTTTGTCCTGTGTAACCAGATATGCTCTTCCATATTTGTACATCAATGCAGATGAAATGGGTTAGGATTTGTGCAGATGTCACCTGCTTTATATCCAATGTGTCACTTGAAGCTCACTGGAAGCTTCCTTTAGCTGAGATGGTTGTGTCCACAGTAACAGACATCCATGCATCATCTTTGATGCTGCTTGTGGGTGATGCAGTTCAACTAGAGCATCCCTGTCCTCTCAGAAAAGGTCGACAGTTTGTTCTTCCATCAGGTGTTGCCATGACCAGCATTGTCTGTACCTTGTATTGGTGTTGATGATTGATACACACATTGTGAGCACTGACTCTGACAGCAGTTTTCAGTGCAGGCAACTGTGCTACTGCTATTTGTAGCATGGTTCCCATTATGTATACCATGAATCTCTGCATTAAAAATGGGCATGTGCCACCACATAGTGTCACCATTTTGTTTTAGAACTGAGTATCCATTTTGACTTTATTTTCCTAATCCATGTGGCTCATTTGCATGGTCCCCTCATTTACATGTCATTATGCAATCATTATTATATGCCCTGTACACTACACTGTTTTGATCACTGCAAGGTCTCACTTTTTGGGTCTTAATCACTACCATGTTGTGCATAGCCTCTACCTGTGCAAAGTTGTGTTGTGCAAAGCTCTGTTTATGAAACTCTGTCAAGGTTTTTCTACCAAAGTAGAAATTAAACCTTCTGTTCAACTAACAAGAGTTGTAGTCACCATGTGGAGGAAGCAAACTGTATGTCTTTAATAACTGCATTACATTTTCTTATTTCAAAATTGCATTTCTGGAAGAAAATCTACAGTGAAAAATAGACTCCATGCCTCATAAAAAGGCTTATGGAAATCTCCAATATTTTCTAACATGCAAACACCTTTACACCCAGAACACGTTTTACAGTTTTTGTTTTGAATAATGTGCTCACATATAGTTTATGATGAGAAAGAAATATAGTGGTATCTTAAGTAGCTTAGGTCTTATTAGGTACTCCAGGGAAGTATTATGAAATCATTAGCTATAAAAATGTTTTGTATGAACTACCATGATATATTTTGAGTCTGAGTCTGTCCTCCTTTCTCTTTTTTATTTTATTTTATTATTTTTTGCAAATTAGTTTGCTAGCTAAACTGAGAATTTATGGTCCTTGCAGACCTTCACAGCAGTAAGCCTTTCTGTAGGTGTCTGGTGATCCTCTTCTAACCATAGCTGTCAACTTTGCCCAAGATTTCGAGACAGAATGGTGCATTGCAGTGGGATGGGGGCATTTTTAGATATTACTCTAATTCATTTAAAATGTTAATAGAACAGTTTTTACATAAACAGTATAGAGGAAAAGTTTTTAAAGCACCTGAAATGGACAAAGGTGAAGACAAGTCAAAGAAAGCATAAATGAAGACAGGATATGAAGAAAAATTGGAGGAAAATCTTTAACCTCACCATACCTGGAACTATAACAGATGGGTGGCTTACCCAGATTTGCTGATGGTAATCTGAAAGAGTGAACATGGACTTTTCCCATCAACAGTATGTGACTAGATTCTGTGAAGAGGTTGTAATGGGAATGAGGCCAAAAAAATGTTTCACTAGCCACACAGACTGAAGTTATAGAAATGTAAATATAGAAAGACAAATCCTTGGTTCTATGTTTTCTCAGATTAGTAAAAGAAAGAAGTAGGCCTGAAGAAAATGAAGGCACAGCAGGAAAATCAGTGGTACCCAATTAAGGGCATACTGAAAGAAAGAGAACAGTTTGGAGAAAGCTACAAATCTCTGGAAGCAGTTCGGTTAAAGGGATTTGAAAAGAGAATGGCCAACAGGTGAAGCTTTTTCTGTTCCTGTTAGAGGACTGAGACTATATGTGGAAATGCAGGAAAAGCAGCCAGGGATATACAAGTCTGGAGACTTGGCGATGTAGAAGTAAGTGGAAAAAGAAGAAGCAATGCAAAGAACATGCAAGAACCTGAATATCTAGCACAAGGACAGATTTATGATCATCTCAAAAGTGTGTGCTGAGTTACATTTGTTGCTGTATCTCTGATGTTTTTTGATCTGCTCTGTACTTTACATAGTGAAAGGTACAATTCTGATGTAAATATTTAAATGAAAATCTAACCAGTGGGCATTATTAAGTGGGCCAAAGATAATGAAGTGAGAGCCATTCAGGTAAGATACTGATGTTGGAATGTTTTGAAGTGAATCAGGTCATTCAGGAAACAGATTAAATGGTGACTGGATACCTATCTCATGAGCTGGGGAAGGTTAAAGTATGCCTTCTAACAGTTTTAGGAATGAGATGCAGTAAGATAACTCCACAGGTAGAATGTACTGAAGAATAATTTTACATTTCCATGGAGCTATTGTGGCTGTTCAAACACTTTGGAATATGTAGGTCTGTTTATATTGATCTGTTCTTATTAGTGTCTGTTTTCTAACCACCTGTTAGTAATTTATAATAGAAGGATGCTGCTTCTGGTTTGTTTGTGTCTTTCGGCCTTTCCCGGGTGGGGTCGCCACAGCAGAACTCCGGTCCGCTAATGATTGGCAGTTGATTTTTACATACCAGCTTGCCAGGCCTGATGCAAAACCTTCAACGAAGGTATGCCCATTCATGCATGTCTCCACGCAGAAGACGCTCTAGCTGAGAATCGAACCAGACAGCGTCTTACTGTGAGGCGACAATGCTACCGCAGCACCCGTATGAATATAAATCATATTCATGTATTTTGAAATAATTTATGATATTTATAATTGATGTACTTTTTTATTTATTGTATAATCATATTTATATTCATGCCATACGGACTACGTTATAAATATGTGGATCAATACAATTGAAACAAAAATAGAATCACCACAAAAAAGACAATTTTGCAAAAGTATTTTGGCAGGGTGGGGGAAAGACCTCATATATCCCTTACTATGCATGTTTATCTGCATACTCCTACACCTGTACAGCCCAGCAAACACTAACATGGAAAATACATTCCTGCACCAAACCTGCTTAGGGGGGTGCTCAAACTGCAGCTATATTCAAAAATAAGACATAAAACAAAAAAATAATTAAAACAAAATCCAAAATCATCCTTAACTTTCACAAAATAAAACAAAATTACTTCACATCCAAACTTCAGGAATACATTTTCTCAAAAACAGCTTTTATGCCTGCTTGGATAACTACTTCCAATAGAAAAGCCTCAAAATATTGGTAGAAGAGAAGATGAGAGTGCAGAGCATGTGATAATTTTTATGAGGCAGAGAGCAGGTTGGGAAGGGAAGGATGAGGGCTTCAGTTTGTGCCAGTGGATCGGGCAAGCTGGACTTTCGCAGATGCATTGTTATGAAGTGGCTCAGATGGTGAGGAAGGAAGAGAGGGTAGACAGAATAGCAGTAGCAGAGGTAGATGACTGAAATGCAGGTTTTATTGACACATGAGCAGTGAAATGAAGAACAAAGAAAACGCAGAAGATGAGGTAAAGAGAGACGAGGAGCAAATATGGAATGACAGAATGGTAGTATTCAGAAGATGAAGGATGCTGGAGGTTGAGAAGCGAAGGATATACAGTAGGTTGGGTTTTCAGTGTAAATAGGTCAGAGGGCTAAGCATACCTCTCAGCTGTAAGGATTTTCGCAGAATTTCCAGATTTTGGCCTCATATTTTTGGTCTCTTCTTCATATACTTGTGGTTTTCTGGCAGATTAGTGGGGAATCATTACAGACCGAAGTTAGAAAATAATGACAGACATTAGAGTTTCAGACTTCATTGTTGTGTCTTGCGTGGGGGTCGCCACAGTGGAACACCGGTCTGCTAATGATTGGCAGTAGATTTTTATGTGCCAAGTTGCCAGCTCTGATGCACAACCTTCAATGAAGGTACGCCCATTCATGCATGTCTCCACACAGAAGATGCTCCAGCTGAGAATCGAACAGGACAATGTCTTATTGTGAGGTGACAACGCTACCGCAGCACCACCACCGCAGTCGAGTAACCTTCAGAAAATTCTTGATAACACAAAACATGTTATGCTTTCAATTTTCTGAGTTTGTAAGAGTAATATTTAAAAATTGTCCCTATTTTTGGGCCTTTGTCCCACTTTCATTTATGTTTTTGTCCATATTTCTGGCTCTAAGAGGTTGCGAGGTATGGGGCTAAGCTTGACATAAAAATATGAGGAGGGGGAGGATTAGATGGAGATGGAAGTGGTTAAAGCATGAGCGGGTTTAAAGCAATAGAAAGTCTGTTATAACATAGTGTCATTCATTGTTGAATTTGCAGTTCATCAACAGAGTTATAAGCTTGGAAATGTTGAAATGTTGAAGATAGGAAGATAGATTGTAATGGGCTAAATTAAAACTGGGCTTGTGATACTAATGCTTAAATTTACAAATATAATGACAGCTTTGGTATTAGGGGCTGAGAGAGCTTGTGGAAGAGTTTGTAGATTAGGGTTAGAGTAAACAGTAGATAAAGGGATAGACTGGTGTATGTGTGTATGTGCTGCTACAGATGCAGTGCATCCAAGTGACTTGGGTACAGTTAGTGTTACAGAAAGTGTGTTTCTAAGGTAAGGTGCAGAGCAAGGGTTAAGGATAGCAGAGAAGCTATGATTTACTCACTTGGCCATCCACACACAGGACACAAGACTGAAGTCTAACCCATCCACCCCACAACTCCTCATATTAGTATACCCTAAACTGACCTCACATTTTTCCTTCTAGCTCCCATTCCTGCTTAAAAACTTTGTTCTTCCCATTGTTTTACACAAATTATTTGTTTTAGTATTGGATTGTACTCTGATGCTTCATGTCCACTTCTGACATACTTTATTTGCTTTTACCATCTCCCTTCTGTCCATCAGCCTACTGTCCACTACAGTTCATTTCTCACTAAATCTTCTCCTGCACATTACTTCACTAACCCTGTCATTCACCATTACACATTCATTTGCTGGGCAGCACAGTGTGCAATTTCCATGAATGCATTTGGTCACACTAGCCATAATTCTGTTGTTGGTCTATTACACTATGCCACCCTCTTATTTTATCCAGTCCCCTTTTGACCATCAAACCTGCCCTCTGGTTACCATATTGACTCACTTGTTCACTTTAGGATGAGAGCTTTATGGTCTGTTAATTTCTTGGTGCCAAGGGTTGAACATGTGGGAAGTTCTGCTGCCATTCACATGTGGAAATCAGGGTTTTCTATTAAGTCCTAACTCTGACATACTATCTGTATTGCATACTACATGTGAGTATGCAAATGGACTCTAAAATGGATCACACTGCACCCACGGTAGTGTATCCCTTGCCTATAGATCCACTCACATGCTTGCCCTTTATATGCCAAGCTTCATAATCTCCAGCTTCAATAGCAATGTGGAAATGGCATGCCTCTCCAGTACCTCTATTTCCCTTCACTCTTCCCCTCCTTCATACTGGTATTGCTACTCAAAGTCAGATCAGCTGGGTCACAGCTATGGCTCTATTCCTCCATGTTATGCAACTGATACAGTCTGATAGATTATTGCTGTATAAAAGACAAATGTCTAGTACTATGCAACCCACTCCCAATATGTGTGCCATTTTCCCGTTGTCACTAATATTTAAATATGCTGCCTTTGTGATTGCACCAATTTGGAAAAATTGGAGTAGCTGAACCTTTTATCCAAGTGGGTGAGACTTTTGCAACAGTGTATTTAGAGACTGGGGTGTGGGGTTACAGTCTCCACCCCATGAAAACTTCTAAAATATTGTGTAGTTGTACCCATGATGTTATCCTTTTGGTTATTACCTAAAGCTTGTAACTATAGTCAGGGGTGAGTATAGATTTTTCCAGAAAACCTGAGCTTTATCGTATGACTCATCTATATCTTTATTAACACAAATCTGCTACAACACTGATACCACAGCCATTATTTGGTTAATTTGATCCCCACTGCCTTCACTTGTAAACAGGGTCATTAGATACTTCGTGCTAGAGGGTAGCTATTCACAGTTTTCCATTATTTGTCATTTAGGAAGCTGATTTTCATCTCAGCTGCATCAAACTGAACAGCAAACTGCTCCACTACATAAGGAGGGTCACAGTTGTGTAAAGCCAAATGTTTCATGTGTTCAGACTGGCCAATAGTCCAGGTCAGGGTTGTGCCTTGATATCCATTCCTAAAAAATCACAAATTAACAGGAAAATGTACTGCTTTACAGGGCCGTCTCACCTGGAACGCTTAGTAACTATGCCATTCCTCCAACATCATCAATACAATCAGTCGTGAAGTCCATATCCATTTGTTAATCATCCAAAATAGTGTTACAAAATACCTGAATGATAAATGCTTAACCAAGTACACCGACCATCATTACCTCAAAAACCTTTCCATACCACTTTGGTCTTTTGATGTCATCATTTTTTATCTCTCTGTTCCTTATCATAATATCTTCATTCAGCAAACCATTCTCCTTCGTAGGAAACAAGATTAGGAACTGCATCCACTTTTAATGCTGGATTCTGTTTTGAACTTCCATGCTTAGAATGCAATGCACCTTTTCATCCCATTCTCCAGAGCACATTATCCAGCTTCATCTTGATCCAAACAGTTATCTCACGGGATTAAGGAGCTGTTAACGAGCTGTTTCCTGTGGTCCAGTGGTACACAGTCTGATTCTCTCAGCCTGCACTTTTAACTGTGTGACTTAAAAGCAAGTCATTTAACCAGACAACCTGGCTGAGTCTGAAAAAGGTCCATGGAGATCAGTCCTCTACCTTGGTAAAGAAATACAAATAATAAAGATTCTGCGAGTTGCACTACATTAAACTTGGCACTCTAATGGCCCTCACAAGATGCCTAGTCTATTGTCTTCCATACTTTCTAGGAAATTGCCCTAAGATTTGTACCTTGGCTTCCTGAATGAATCTAGCACCCCAGAGTGATCATGTCATTTTTTTCACTGCTAAACTTTAAGTACCGTATATGGATGAAACAAGTCAACAGTTGAGCTGTCCTAATTCAGTCTGACACTGTTGATACCTCTGAATGCTTTAGTGATATTTATATACCAGTTCAATAAAATATTATCCCTTTTGAAGTAGACAAACATAAATGTAATAGGCACCTCCTTGGCTTCCCTGTGTTATTAAATTTGTGACAAAGAAAAGGTCTTTCGAGTAAGAATAACACTAGTAATGTCTCAGCTGTCTGAGCTTATTTTTGTAACCTTAAACAATTTTAAATGTTAAGGCTACCAGAGCATGTCTGTATATGGATAACATTTCTTCTCAAACAGGAAGCTCAGAAAAAACATTACAATGATTTCCTCAAAAGAGCAGGGAACAAGGTAATAATTTACAAGGCGAACTATACAGAGCCTTACACAATGGGCAAAATGTACATCAGTACCTTGATTGGAGAATGAACATTCTCCAGCACGGTATTAATGTACAAGTAATGCCCACTGAAAAACGTGTCTTCCACTTTATGACAGCATATCAAGTCGCTGTGGAGCTCAAACTGAGAAAATGAAACGACTGCCAGTATTTTATGCTCACTAAGCAGCGCTTTTGCTGTTTAGCGAGTGTAAAATATAAAAGAAGAAGACAACTAAAAAAAAAGTGTGTGTGTTTGAGTGTATGCATGTATGTCACTGAAAGTGAAAGCGAGCGACTCATTATTTTGCATTCGCTAAGAAACACTTTTACTGTTTAGCGAGTGTAAAATAAAAAAAAGAAAAAAACTAAAATAAAGGGTGCATGTAAGAGTGCATGGTTGTATGAGAGTAAGAGAGAGAGAGAGATCAATTAAACAAAACAGAAAAGTGTGTGTGTATGTTTCTGTCTACATGTGTGAGTGAATGCGTGCATGAAAGCAGAGAGACTGTGTGTGTGTATGTGTGTGTGTGTGTGTGTGTGTGTGTGTGTGTGTGTGTGTGTGTGTGTGTGTGTGTGTGTGTGTGTGTGTGTGTGAGAGAGAGAGAGAGGGAGAGACTGAAGTGTGAAAGCGACCGAACAATGCCCTGGTAGTGCATTTGAGAGAGAGTGAAGAGAGAACAATCCCCTGGCAGCAGCAGCAATTTTACGTACCTACCTCTTAGACATCCCTGTCAACCTCTCAGCACAAGAAATCTTGACAAAGCATGACATAACTGGGGGGAGGGGGCAAATGCTATGAAACAGGAACACATTTTAAATATTGCTCTTATTAGAAAGTTGCTAGAAGAATAGAATTTGTGTTAGCATGTGTTTTCTGAAGGATATGAAATCTGAAACCCAAATGCATGTAATTATTTAATGACTTTAAGCTTTATATCATCCAGTGGTTTGTCAAAACACATTTTGTTATGAGGAACAGTCTGAAAATATGATGCAAAAATGTGGACATTATGAAAAAATATGTATAGTTGAGAGGTATGCTCTTAGATCAAAGTATCTGGATAAGTCTAAAATAAATGGGACAAAGGCTCAAAATAGTAACATATCTTAAATGATTTGTGTTAGTATGCATTTTCTGAAGCAGAGGTGAGTGTGAGATCTACCACTGGCAGCAGCAAAGAGGTATGTATACTTCTGGACCTTTCCGCTGAAGAAATCTGGATAAAGCCTAAAATAAAGGAGAAGAAACGCTCAAAATAAGAACAGATTTTAGTTATTGCTCTTATACAATTACAAACTTACTTAAATATAAGGATTTGTGTTAGCATGAATTTTCCGAAGGAAATAAAACTTTGAAACTCAAATGCATGTCATTATTTAGTAACTTCTGTCTCTAATGACTGGCAGTAAACCAAATGTTTTAGGTGTAAGGGACCAAAAATATAAAGTAAATACCTGGATTTTTTTAAAGTGTTATATTTTAGATGTAAAATGTTTTCTCCAACACCATTAACATATACTGCAGCAAGTATGAAACATTAGGTGGAGGAACTATTTTACATCAAAAATATATAAAAAAATAAAATAGTATTTAAAAAATAAATAAGTAAAATACAACAATTTTACAGAGAGCCCATTCTCTATGTGCAGTAATGCCCTCCAGGGTGTGTGTTAATGTGTAATTAACACCCTTCTAGGGGTGTAGATGCCCTCCACCTCTTGCATCGGGCCTCATAACACCCCTGGGTGGGCATTAATTACACATTAACACACACCCTGTTGGGCATTATTGCTTGCTTAGGAGTAGGTGTACTGACCCATACCATTTCAGATACTACTTCCCAAAATGAATTTCTTTTTAGGAATCTACTAAAGACTTGCACTTGATCTCAATCTCCCATTAAGACAGGTGCACCTAAAATCTGAAAACATGGTTTTCCTTCCATTTTTCTTTGTTACACTTAAGTATGACATAATTGGGGATTGCCATGCTAACATATTTTCAGCCAAGGCTGCTGTTTCATACAGTACATTCTCACCTAAACATTACTATCCAGTGACAAAATTCCACTTTGAGTGGAAACTCCAAGACTTCATGGTTTTTTTTTTGGCTGCATCCCATTACACACTTCATCTTTCCTGCATCTACTTCTCATATTTGACAGTGGTTAACTTCTTAACATCTCTTAATGTAAATATTAAGACAGTTGTTAATATAGCTTTTACTGTTTAAGATGCGTAGTCCCAGGACATGTACTTTCCCCTGTGTGTCACAATACCCATTCTTGACTGGCAAACACAAGCTTGCATAACTGACTTGCAGTTAGTGCCTAGATATAAGAACTGTACTGATCTTCTAGTTCCTGACAAACTATGAATTGGCATTTTTCCCCTCCTCCTAACAACCATCATAAGATAATAAAATTCCATCTGCAGAAATGGCACTCTTTCAGAAATCTTGGAAACCCGCATATCCCCCCACTATATTTCTCTTTATGACACTGACAAAACAAAGGAATAAGCTCTGTTTTAAGCAGTTACTATTTGTTTTTATACTTCTTCACTTGAAGTGAAAACTGCTTGGACCAAATTAGTACTCATCACCACCATTGGATTTGTCCTACTGATCTTATCCGTGTTTTTAAGAGCATTGCATGACTTTAGTTTCTGATGAAACAAGTTCTGTGTTAATACACAGTTCAGGTTTAGCACAACACATACCAGTTTCTTAACATTTCCAGATGTAAGTGGATTACTGTTAAAGGATGCTTCACTGTAACTTCTGTGTGAGTGATAAATGCTTAATCAAGTATACAGGCAGTTGTTACCTCATAAACACTCCCATACTACTTTGGTCTTTTGATTTCATCATGTTTAACTTTCTGTTCCTTATCATAGAATATCTTCACTCAGCAAAGCATCATCCTTTATAGGAGACTAGATTAAGAACTACATCCACTTTTAATACTGGATTCTGTTTTGAATTTCCAGGCTTAGGAACTTCTACTCATTGACGTTTAGATATTTCCTCTCTTTTGTAACTTCTTCATAGGTTACTAGCCAGATAACTGTCCTTGTGGGCCATTTTAAGTCTATCCAATTACCCCATTTGAGAATGAAACCCCGGACCTTGTATCTGTAAGGTAAAGCATACCCTTCAATGAACATGTTAAGCTACAGATAGGGAGTGGTTGGAAGTCAAGACTGAACCTGGGACCCTGGGACTTTGCGACAGAGATCTTACCACTAAATCATCATGCTGATTTCAGATGCTTTAAAGATCTTCAGTTGACTTCACACCACCAATCCTTTACAAAGTGGCATTATTGATTGACAATATAATTAAATGGAGAATTGAAACTTTTTGCAAGTAACTAATAGTCAGTAGATAGCTACACGTTTCTTTCTAATTGGCATCACTGTGTCAGTTTTCTTATATTTATAGTTTTTATCATTTTATTACTCCCAAGGGGGTTGCTCAGAACAATTGCTTTGGGTCAACCCTTCTACCAAAGTTAACAAGAAAAAAACAGATACCAGGATGTCACTCGGTCATTCATCAGCTCTTTTAAATTTCTGAAGGAAGCTCTCATCAAATCCGTTTGCTTTGTACAGCTTAAACGTTTAGGGTTCTGTTAGTACTGCTAATGTCTTGTGTAAAGGATTAATCTAATAGCTGATGACAGACATCTGATACAGAAAGAGAAAATGAATGTAAGGGAATACCTGCTCTTAGGAGAGTTCAGCAGAAATGCAAAAAGATACATCAAAAATTGTAATGCCCACTTGTTAACCAGATAAGCCCACTGGATACAGCCCCTTTTTAGGGGTGACCCAGGAGCAGTGTCTGGTAAAATTAATTGCTCGTGGTCACACATTAACCAAATGAGGGCTGAGGGGATCAAACCCTGTACAGCTGGAACTACAGCTCACAGCCTTAACTCTCTGCACTAAAGGGTATAAGGAAGCATCTTGTGTTAGGTGTGCGGCTTGAGTAAAGATAGCAAACAGTTGCAAGATGATAATGGCAGCTCAAGAACAGCTTTTTCCTTTTATGATATAAAGACCTATGTGGTAGGACAGCAAAGATGTAGTTTACCAGCCTCTGGCATGAGGCTTTGAATATAGTCTTTAGTCAAGACAGTGTACTTGTGGGCAAAGTATAAGTACTGTGCAAATCTCTAAACCAGCAGCCCTTCAAACAAAGAACAGAAGAGTGTAGGGAAGGGAAGCGGTTACCTATTAGTAAGTTGAACGCTTACCTTATCGAATCCATAAATGTCGACCCGTCCTTATCGAAACGCGAAATCATCGAACGTCCAGAAGAGTGAAACTGGAAACATCGAATCGTCATGGTTGGCCTTCTGCAGTATAGCTCCGTAAGGTAAGTGTGTGATAGTTACAGACCTTAGGTTTAGGGTGCGGGTTAAGGTAAGTGCATGGATGGTAATGTTATGTTAGATTTAGTGTAGGGTTTTGTTAAGTGTATGTGTGTCGATTATTTAGTTTGTTTGGGTTTAGCTGTTTAAGGTAAGTGTGCGATAGTTACGGACTTTAGGGTTAGGGTGCGGGTTTAGTTAAGTGCATACTTGGTGGTATATGTAAGATTTAGTGTAGGGTTAGAAGTAGGGTTTAGTTTAGGGTTAGATGTTGGGATTTTGTTAGTGTATGTATGTGGTTTATTTAGTTTGTTTGTGTAGGTAGTATGCAGCAGGCAGTGGGTGGGACAAGTATGATAGTTTGATATTTTGAATTTCGCAGTTTAGGGCGTTCAGTGTTTTTGCGGTTCGATGAAGACGGGTTGATGTTTAAGGATTCGATAAAGTAAGCATCCGTTTTATGATATAGACCCAAGGGAAGCTACAGGAAGGCCTTTCCTATCATGGTTAAAAAACTGCAGCTTTTTAGCAATGACAGACACACTGCAGACAGCAATAAAAGCAAAGCAGTGGTGTTTATGTGAAACTATTTATTTATTTATTAGCAAATGCCCATGGAGAAAAGCTCCAAGTATAGATCAATGTACATAAAAAAGCAGATAAGAAAAACTTAAAATGACTTTAAGCATTTTAACAGAATGTTTGCAGTAAAACAGAATCAGTTTTACAAAAGACAGCTGTACATATCAGTAGATAAATGTTGTAAGTCATGAATAAAATCTAATAAATGAGTACAGCAATGGTGCAAAACAAAGTAAGCTGAATGAAAGAAAAGAGAAAATAATTTGCAAGAGAATGCTTTTAAAAAGTGAGGTTTGACGAAATAAATATTTAGGCAATGTGCTGCTGGAAATGGTAGTTATACAGCAGTGTACATGAGGAACAAGGTAAAAAGAGTAGTTTAAGTGGCAACACTAGGGAAATATGTAGATTTGCTAGCACAGGAAATAGTTGGATTATGCATTGGATGGGGTAGAGGGTGAAATAAATGATTAATGTATATTCTAAGTGAGACAAAGATGGATTTAGAAAATGTAGTATTATTGTAGAAAGAGGCTGTATGCTGCCAGTGTATGGTTAGTGGCTGGTAAAGGGCAATGCAGAAGGGATGTAATATTTATTTATTTATTTATTTTATTTGTTTGATATTTGATGGTCCGACTGGGTCAGAAAGAATCCATTTTCAGCAGTGGCCCAGGGAGAAAAGCTCCAGTTACAAAGATATACAAACTTTGTACAAATAACAAAAAATTATACAGAAACATGATAATTACGAGTTACAAGAAGTAAGTACATTGCTACAAATAAGTTAAAATTATATAGAAGCCTGGTATTTACAAGAGTAATTGCAAGAGTTTCAAGAAGTAAGTAGTACATTGCTATGAGGTATCTGTTAACTAATCATTTATATTTCAATATATACAAGTAAATGATACAGATCGATGAAGTACAGATAAAGAGAGACATTCAGTGTAATATGGCAAGGGATGAAAAAAAATACGGTGCAGAGAGCAAGATTTTGAGACAGGAGATGTTGAAGGAAAATAGCATATGGTGTAATGAAAATGATGGAGGGGTATGAGGAGAAGAGTTGTAAGTGGTAAGGAACGGGGAGAAGAAAGTAAATGGTTACAGGAGAAGAATAATAGAGATACATGAGAAGAGGTGAGGTAGAGAACCTGAAGTAAACAATGTGATGATCGGTATTTATCTGTGCGTCTCTGTTTGTAGACACTGTTTTATGTAATATTAAGAGATTGACCGAATCATTTCCAACGCAAGAGGGTCCTGTTTGCCACTTGCAGTGTTAATATATGGGCCATTAGAGTACTCTGTGATATTGGGAGAAATAAAAAAGCTGTTGAGTGGTACAGTGGTTAGTGTTTTTCCATCGCACAACTTTGCGTCATAGTTCATTTCTTAGCTGAGGTGCCCTCAATGCAGAGTTTGCATGTTCTGCCTGCCTCCTCATGGGATTTTACTGCATGCCTTGCTTCCCAAACACAACTTAAGATTTGCCAGGGTTGAATTGGTGTGAGGGTGAGTGTGTGTCTGTAGTGATGGGCAGGCGGCTCATTCAGGATTAATTTTCTCTTATATCCAATGAGAGCAGGAATAGTTTTGTTTCATCCGTGACTCAGAATTTAATTAAGTAGGTAATTGAAGAATGACTGAGTAAGGAGTCAGGGCTGATACTAACTACCTTGTTTAGAAGTATTAAGAAAAGGGAATTGCACTCAAGAAGCCATCTGCCACACTTGTAGCAACAGGGTGAATACAGAGCTCTGAATATTGCACCACTCAAAGCAAATACTTTTTTTTACAGCAATCTGTCATTTTTCATATGTAATTACATAATAGCTTTTTCTTAACACAAATGTTTAATATTTTAACAATGTTTTGAAACAATGCTTTTGGACTTCTTTCTGACACATGACCGCAAGGACAAAATCAAAGACTATATGCAAAACCAGTTAATCCTAGCCAACCAGCACGTGCAGGGATGAGGAAAGGCATCAGACTATACAGATAACGTCTGTACAAGCATAAAGAAAATATGCAAACAATAAGTGAAGTCAGGCTCAAGCCCATGATTCTAAGTTAGTAGCACTAGCCCCTGTGTCACCATGCTGCCTATTTAGAGTTAGAAGACAGCAACACAAGTGGTAGAGCAATCAGAAACCCATATGGACACAAAGAAGCTATTGAATTCACAATGACTTGAGACCAGGTAGAAACAATCACTGTATCATCTTCCATTGATGGTAAGATTGCTTACCCACAGTTATAACAATCACAGCAGCACTCTGATGTGTATGTCCATCCGTACTGTCCCTCTATTGGCACACATGGTGGCATGCATATCTGCAGCCTTTCAACATGTAAGCGCAAACACTGTAAAGATGATAACATTTGTGTTATCTGGCATAAATACTCTGCTTTTCTTATATAAAAAGTCACACAGCAGTATACTAAAACAGAAAATGAAGATAATTCTGAAATATATTCTAAGTTGTTTCCTCTTAATCTTAAGACTATACTGGAATCATTTACAAGAAATATAGCATCTCTAGATTTACTAGTCATTTTACTGTTTCCATGTTTTTGTATTCCAGAATATTAATAGCAAGCCAGATCACTCATCCTCTACTCTTGCTTTTAGCTATAATAACAGCTATTAGGCAGTACTGGGAAATCCTTGACCAGAGACAGCAAATGGGACTGCAATAATTTCCTTATAATTTGCTGTGGTCAGGAAATAAGGTCCTGTCATTACTTCTAGCAAGATGAAAAGCCTAGCAGGAATTCTAGTAATAGAACCTGTATTTCTTGCATGTTATTTTAAATAATAACAAAAGTGTGATTTCCTTGAGGTCAGTGTGAAAAGCTTCTAAAATGCTTTTCTGTCTGATCTCCTAAGGCTCCATTCTGCAAATTCTGGAAAAAAAAAAAAAAACAGGATCTTCACATCTGCTTTGGAATGCACATGTAGCCATGGTGACAAATGTCCTGACCAACTGCAGAACAAAATTCAGTGACAAATGAGGCGGTCCTTTCTAAGCTTAAATACTGTACAGCTGCCTCAATTTATTTGCGATTATCATTAGAACAATAATGTTCTCGAACCAACATAAAATAGATAACCTTCATATTAACATTCTCTCTGCAACTCTTTTGTGCTTAGGATCTCTTCCCTCCCTTGACATTGTATGACAAGACATGAGCTTTTTTTTTTTTTTTAAATTTTATAATCACTGGCCACTTAACAGCTAACCTAGACATTTGATTACAAAGCTGGAAATGAGTTGACTATCGAGCAGACTTTGATGTTTTTATAGTTCGCACATGAATAGTGTGATTGTTGCCAAATTGTTCCACACTTTTTTCTAGAATGCTTTTTTTAAACATAAAATTTGCAGACAGTTGTACATAATTTTCTGCTGCTGTATTTCTTCCTGTCATCTTTGTAAGTACTGGATCAAGAGATTCTAAGAAAGCATTTTGTGGTATCAGTGTTAACATAGTCAAAGCATATTGTGCATTCCTGCACCTATGTGGATGCTATCCTGTCCATACGTTTATCAACTGGATTTCCACTTGTTGTGCCAATTTCCTGAGTGCTGGATGGTGACCTACAGAGAAGCTCTGTTGTGCACAATATAAGATTGCCTGCCCAGTAGGAACGGCTGAATGATTAACTCATTATAGCCTATAGCATCGTTTTTAGTATTCTGCCAGTTAATGCCCACAGCTATATAAGTCCAGGAATCCCAGGAACCACCACCATCAAATTCCTGGATTTATTTTGTTTTGGTTCTTGGTTCTTTGGGAATTCCATTAACCATTTTTTCTGGTTCTACCACTCAAAGCTCCTTGTGGCATCCAGACCTTTTTTGGGTCTGGCTTCTTTAACTAATTGACTTAACAGCTAATAATAGGCAGTCGCGGTGGTGGTGCTGCGGTAGCATTGTCGCCTGACAGTAAGACGCTGTCCGGTTCGATTCTCAGCTAGAGCATCTTCTGCATGGAGACATGCATGAATGAGCGTACCTTCGTTGAAGGTTGTGCATCAGGGCTGGTAACTCGGCATGTAAAAATCAACTACCAATCATTAGCGGACTGGAGTTCCGCTGTGGTGACCCCTAACCGGGAAAAGCCGAAAGACACAAACAATTAAAAAGGGAAGCACTTCTTAACAAAATGACACTAAGATTGTTTGTCTACAATGTCTTTCAGTAGAGAAATGAATCACTCTCTTCTACTTATTATGTATAGGTTCATATTTTCATAACAGAGAGACATGCATGCTGTTGGGAGGTATGGTAAGAAATGCCATGTTGAAAGACAGAAAATGGAGTTTGCTTAGCTGACCAATTTGTCACTGGGCTGTGCCTTTAAGTTGGTTAAGGAAAGAAGGTTAGATGGGAAGGGGGAGGGGGGTTGTGTGAGGTAGCATGGTAGGTGGAGAAGAGTGGGTGTATAAGATTAGGTCTAGGGGAAGAGGGGGAATTCTCTTTGGCACTACAGGTGCTGTTGAGACAGAGCTGTTGCTGTAGTCTGTTGTGTACAGACAACCAGTTAGGGCTTGGTACCATCCAGAAAGGGAAAATGTCAGTGTGGGAGGCAGATTCCCCATAAAGGCCATCATGACCAGTGTCTATTCAGCTTGGGTGCTTCCCACGATCATACCCATTGATCTATCTGCCAGGTATTTGTGTATAAGACCCTCTGTAGTCACCTCTCCTCTTTGTCCATTTACCTTGAGAACCAATGTCTTGAGTAACAAGAATCCTCCCATCCTGAGTTCTATCCATCTGCCAAGAAGGCCAAAAAAGTTAGAACTGAACCAGCTTCTGTCCAGCTTCCCCTGGACATCTCTCTAAAGGCTAGTGAAAGCCCTGACGATTGTCCGGTGTTTGCTTCGGATTCCTCTGCCCAGTCCTATCAGAGACCAGCATTGATCCAAATTCTCAGACATCCTTGAAGGTTTTTCCAAAGTCTTACCTGACATTGAGGGGGAACCTTGGCTGAATATAACTGAGGGACTGAGAAGGATTCCTCATATTTTAGTGAGGGAAGAAATTCCTACTGTTATAGAGTCATGTCAGGGTTCTGACCCTCCAAGGGTTTTTTAAGTGGACATCCCAAAAAAAAAAGAAAAGACAAAGCATATTTCCCCTGTTGTAAAAGATCCCCATTGTGATTGGTAGGATTTTACTCAGGGTTATTTAATGCTTTGATGGGCCTTAAAGTCTCCCCAAGGGTTCTCCGTTCCTCCCCCCCTCTGTCTTTCACTCCTCTTAAGAGGCCTAGGGAATTGTAATCCTTAGATGAGGATTTGGACTCTTGGTAAAAATCCTTGGCCTATTCTTCCCAAATTCCCTTCCCCTTGGACTATGGTTCAGAGGAAGCAGATTCCTTAACTTCAGACTCCCCTTTGGAAGAGCTGCCCTTTGGGGATACTATTGACTGCATGATGGGCTATTTCAAGTGGGATTGTTCCCAGTTCTCTGATATTCAAAAAAGATACTATGAGCCTCCCAAACCATCTGCTATCCTTCCTGTTTTGACTGTCTTTTTGGATACCTTTTCTGCAGAAAGTTACCCTTGACTCTCAGTGTCCTGCACCATAGAAGCCTGATAGGTTCTACAATGTGCCTGAGGATTGCAAATTTCTTTATAAGTGAGTTTCTGCTGACCCTTCAGTGGTGTCTGTTTCTTCTGATAAGTCCTCTAGGTTGCTGCCCTCTACCAGACTTCTTCCTTCTGATAAGGATAATAGGGCCATGGAAATGTTGGACAAGGAGGTTTACACTACTGTGACCTTGGCCTTTAGGGCCATTAACTACCAGATCCATATGACCAGGTATGTTTTGGCCCTCCTACCCCTGGTTTCTAAGGTGGTTTCTGACCTCCCTGTATCTGAGGGGAAGGCTTCTGCCCTTTTCCTGTTAGGATCCACTTCTCAAGTTGCCTGCCACTCAGTGAAATGCAGCTATGATGCATCTGATGCTTCTTCCAGGGCTGCTGCCTTTGGTTCAGTCAGGAGAAGCTATTCTTGGATAGATTTGCAAGCTTTGTATGATGACATCAAGGTCAAACTTTTGGATGCTACTCTGGATAAGAAATCTTTTTGGGATGCTGCTGCTGACTTATTTAAGTTTGCTTCTGCAAAGACTTCCCTTCTCCTGGAGGGAAACACATTTTTCTTTCACCTATTTCCAAGTTTCAGAGGCACTATTGTTCCAAGTCTGCCTTTGTAGTAGGCAAACTCACTCACCCTCCTCCTAAGGGTAAGAAGGGTTCTAGGTGTGTTCCTCTTGCTAAGTCTCTCAGATTTCTTCCTCCCAGAAGGCTTCTTTTCAGAACAAGCCTGGTACAATTTGATGTTTGACTTTCCCCTCCCTTTGGCCAGATCCCCTTGTCTCTCCACCTCTTCTTGTCTCCTCCAATTTGGCATTAGATCACCTCAGAATCTTGGGTTCTATCCATTATCTGTCAGGGATATTTCATGGTTTGGAAGTCCATTCTTCCATTTTCAGGTATTCCTCAACCTCCTTGGGAACAGCTTCCTTATTTCCCAGAGGTTCTACAATTTTGTTTGGATCAGGGCACCATTCAGCTCATTCCTCATATCCAGGTAGGGAGGGGTTTTTACTCCAGAATGTTTTTAGTTGCCTTAAAGTAGGGTACATGGAGACTATTTCTGGATCTTTCCCTACTCAACACCTTTTTCAAAATCTCTTCCTTTTGGATGTTACCCTTTCAGACATTTCCTCTTCTACTTCCTCAGGCCTTTCTAGTGTCTCTAGATCTCTAATATGCCTACCTTCACATACCCATTCAATCTCTCTTCAGGAAGTTTTTATGTTTCTGTCTCTTACTTGCATTTTCACTTCTCTGATTTGCCCTTTGGCCTTGCTACAGCCCCAAGCATATTTACCAAATGCCTCATTTTTGTTGTTACTTTTTACAGGCTTGAAGGTATAAAGATTTTTCCTTATCTATGCAATCTGCTTATTTAAGCTCCTTCTCTCAACAGTGTGCTATAGGATCTCCAGTTTACCATTTGTTTACCACTTGCCCATTACACAAGCGAGGGTTCACCATAAGCCTCCAGAAATCAGTTCTGACAGCTTCTCAGGGTCATATTTTCCTCAGATGCAGGCTTCAGACTGTTCTTATGCTGACATCTCTTCCTGCTCCCAAGAATCTATCTCCGATAGCTTTTTTTTCAGTCTCTTCTTCCTCTGTTCTGTGTCATGGCCAGTTAAATTCTCAGAGTCCTGATATTTATGACTTCCACCATTCACATGCTCCCTCTCACCAGGCTCTATATGAGGAAGCTTCCGTGATATCTCATATCAGTGTAGCTTCAACACTGCCACCCCCTGGAGTTCCTTGTTCATTTTCTTCCTTGTCTCAAGCTTGAACCCCAGTGCTGGATTCATCATCTTTTTCTCAATCCTCGGCTTCCTTTTCAAGCTCCATTTCCCACTCAGGAGCTTTTCAAGGATGCCTCAGACAAGGGGTGTGGTGTACCTTGTGGCCCCCTAAAGGAATAGGATCTCTGGCCTCTTCATCAGATGTCAAACTATATCAACATAAGAGATGAGGGCTCTGTTCCTGGCACTGCAAGCTTTATGTTCCCTCTTTTATCCCTGCCCCTCAAGATTTTCACAGACAGTACCACAGTGATGTGTTATGTCAACAAGCAAGGTGGTACAAGGTCCTGTTTTCTTTGCAGACTAGCTGGTCAGATCTGCCAACCAGTATCAAGTGACTCTTCAGGCAGTTTGCACTCCTTCAGAGCACAATCTTGTGGCAGACTCTCTGAACAGGTGAGAACATAAGCGGAGGTATTCCTCATGTAGATCTTTTTGCCTCCCCTCTGAACAGACATCTTCTTCTGTTCTATTCTAGAATCTCAACTCCTATGACTTGGAAAGGGGATGCCCTATCTTTTCCTTTTTAAGGAGATGATTCTGTGTACTTTTCCTCCCTTCCTCTGTTTCCAGAAGTTCTGCAGAAGTTCAGGCCGGACTCTCCTAAAACTCTCTTTTGCACCAGATAGCATTGGTTCTCCCTTCTTTCTCACTTCGCCAGAGAAAATCACCACAAACTACCTCACAAGGTGATCTTCTCAGGCAAGACAAGTGGTCTCATACATCCTCAGCTGTCCACTCTTTAAATGACACTGTGTGTGATAGGGTTTTGATCCCTTTTAGGCACCTCTGTTCTGAGGACATGCTTTGGGATCTGCAGGAGGAGGCCAGGAAACCCACTACCAGAAAATCATATATGTCCAAATGGAAAATATTTTCTGTCTGGTGCCTCTCTTGTCATCAGGATCCCCTTTCAGTACAGGTTCCTCTGGTTCTCTATTATTTGTGTGATCTGCTCCATGCTGGGCTGGCATATTCTTCAGTTAAAGCTCACCTGTCAGCAGTTTCTGTTTGTCTGCCCTTGAATCCTCCTCTGGCCTATAGGTTTGAGGTCAAACAATTCCTTAAAGGTATCCTTCATATCTGGCCTCCCAGGAAGCCCATTCTGCCTTCTTGGAACCTTAACCTTGTACTTGAAAAATTGATCCAGACTCCTTTTGAGACCGTTTTTTCAGCCCCCTTACAACATAGTACTTGAATAACTGTTCTTTTATCTCTTACTTCAGCCAAGAGAATGTCTGAACTTTAGGCTCTCATGGCTGTTCTTTTTTTAGTTTATCATAGAGACAGGGCATCTCTTTGAACCAATCCTTCTTTCATGCCCAAGGGGGTCAATGAGATGCCCTTTAATCAGTCTATTTATCTTTTTTTTTTTCCTTCTCTGCCATCTGCCAGTGAGAAGGTTCTACACACTTTGGATTTGCACAGACAGCTGTGATATTATTTAGACAAAACTAAAATTATTCAAAAATCTGAGCAGCTTTTTGTTTCTTTTCATTCCAGGACTTCAGGTTTGGCTGTTTCTTAGCAAACCATCCCTTCTTGGATTTCTAAAGCCATTTCCTTTTGTTCTTTTCATGGCAAATTCCTCTCCTCATCACATTCTACTAGGGCTGTTCCTTTTTTAAAGGTTCTGGATTCCAGTTCTATTCTTCAGGCTGCTATTTGGTCCTCTGGTCATACTTTTGCTAAACATTACAAGTTAGATATTATTTCTAGGGCCAGGTTTATTGTGGAGAGGAAGACAATTCCAAAGAAATGTTGCTGTCTGTGATACATATCTGACCCTACAACATGTTTTATTTGTTGCAGAAGAGATTGAGATCTCTCGAGCAGGTGTTTACACCACTGTTGGACTTGCAGGTATGCAGTGGATCAGAGAGGATGGGGTCTGTTGGGGCTCTATATGTGAAGCAGATATTGTGCCTTATTAGCCAGTATGATACTGAGAAGGAGAACAAGGCTTTGAGATAGTGTAGTTTTTATGACTTAGGCCCTTGATTTTCTTGATGAGAAAGTGATGGGGCTACTCAAGTTGTGTTAAATGTTTGGACAGGTGCATATTGAAGGGGGCATTGTATTAAATGATCAGCCTAATAAGTAAATGTCAATGAGGAACGGCTCAAGTCTGGCTAAAAAAGGGATCTGTCTCTATGTCTAGGTTTTACAGTTTCCAAAATATGGCAAGTTTTTAAATTACAGAGAAAAATACAATTCAGGGTCTGTGGATTATAATGTATTACTTTAAGGGATGTAAAGATTGTGAATGCACTAATGATTATACATTTAAAGATGGCCTTTTACTAATATAATTGCCATTTGCAGTTTATTAGCATTTACTGCTTAAACAATATTTCATTTGTCTGACTTGATGTTTTCAGGAAAAGCTCTCAATCATGAGCATGTATGTAATGTAAGTTGCTAGATAGTTCCACAGCTCAAAGGTGTTCAAACATTAAAATAATGGGGGCATAATTGTTTTTGGATTTCTCACAGGATACTTTACCAGGTTTCATACCCTGCCCAACCACATATTTTTTTTTCTTAATACTGTCCATTGGCCAAGTCTTGTTTTTACCAGGGGAGTGCACATCCCCCTCTAATTTTCAATTTGGAATAACTAAACTCCAGTAGGACATACTTTCTTTTATTAACTTTCTTTGGATAAAATCAGGCAAGGAGGTTTAGAACCACTTTAAGAAGTGGTAGATGAAATTAAACTATCACATTTTCCTGAAAGTCTTTATAAAAGGCTGGTCAGATGCAGATGTCAATCATATTTACTAGTGTGTGCTACTTGATCTGAAATAACACTGCGTGGGAAGGGAGTTGGGATAGGTTCCCCAATGGTGTGATTGTTTAATGTCTTGTGTCCTGTCTTTAATAGAGGACATCCCTATTTGGTATATTTATTTTCAGAAACAGAGAGAAAAACCTGTATGATCTGTGGAAGAAAGGAAAGAGGAGTCCAGGAATCACAAAACTGTAGTTGTACACAGAAATAAAAATCCAACAAGTTGACCAGTAAGGTGGCAGCTCTCACACAAGCAGTGCATTACCCTCTGAAATCCTCAAGCTGATCACAAGACCAATGGAAGGAGGCAGTAAAGGGGTGTGGCTGCATTCTCCAGTGTGCTCGAATGACTGTCAAATGCAAACATGGCTGAGTAGAAAGTTTGCCAGAGCAAAACTACTGCCAATTTGACTTTCATACAGCCAATCCATAAAACTTTAGTAGTTTATGTTTGTTTGAGATGTTGTATTCTCTGTAGTACTTGCTGGGGGGTAGTAATAATTTGTGCAGCTATTAGTTCATTAAGGGGGATAAAGACTCATTTTCTCAAGTGTTTTCAGTATTTCTGTATACAGATTCCACAGTTTCAGACAATTATAGTGTTTCTTAGAAGCAGGTTCGCCACAGAATAGATTTGATATGGTCAACTTGAACAGGAGTTCTGGTCTGTACATTCTCTTAATTAGGGAAGCTGGACATTTGATGGGAAGTAATGACAACCCTAAGATGGAGGCATATAACAAAGCATTAGTCACGACTTATGGTGTAAACCAAAGCACTGTTCGTAAAATTGTGGAAAGAAATTGGAACATATTTGTTAATGGGTATTTACTGGGTAAATTAGGTGACAAATATATTGTTTCAAAACTTGGTAAGAGTATTAAAAATTATTTGAAAGGATCTCAATAAGACATCAGCATGCAAAGGCAAAGGGGGACTTTTAAATGCAGTAGTTGTCATCAGTGCAGTTATATTTTTGAGAACAGCTGAATCAATATTAAATAATATAATATTTAAGCCCAAGGTTATTATAACTGTAGATCCAGGGGTTGTGTAATAGGTATTCTGCCAGCATCGTACCAATTTCTATGTGGGTAAAACAGTGAGGACTCTGAGAAAAAAATATATGAACATTTATATGATATAAAACTCTTTTTAAGCATATTTCGAACTGCCCAACCCATTATTTCTTATTCTGTATCTTGGACAGACTTGAAAAAAAAAACCCTTTTGGAAAATCATGGGGAGATCTTTTGGAAGTGAGAGAAATGCATCTGCAATTAAAACTAGAAGTAGGCAACCACCCTGGTTTAAACAAACATATATATCCATTTCTAGTATTTTAAAGCTCAAGTCAAATATTTCATAAATTGTTTCGTTTAGTACTGTTTGGTATGAAAATAGTTATTATGTTAGCTGCCTTTTGAATTTTACAATATTTAAAAACATTTTTATGACTACTTATTTTAGTATTATTTGATTGATGTTATTGATTCGTATAATTATTTTAAATATGTTAACATGCGTTTTTATGTCATAGCAGTGGATAAATGGTATGTTTATTAATATAATTTTATTTAAATGACATAATTTTTAAAGTAGGAAGTGGTGTCACCCTGCATGTTTTTAATACACAAGACTGTGTCATTTCCTTGGTATTTTACTGTAGTAGTAGTGTATGACTGGGCAGAGATGGTCATGTGACTGAGTTAAGAGGAGTATTTAAAGTTTATGTAGTATTTTTCTAAATGTTCTAATGATGTCCTGCTATTACAGGGATAAAAGCGCTTAACATGTTGGCTTAACAGAAGTGTGTGCCATGTTGTAGTTACTCTGAGATGTTTTGTTCCGCTTAGCAGACATTTTTACATTCAAAGAAAGTACCAGCAGATTTCACTACTCTAGATCTGTTGTGAATGATTTTAAAAGAGGTGATAAAATATGGGAAATGATACTTTAAGGTTCAAGGATTCACAGATATAGAAGTACCATGACCAGGGTTGCAACTATTCCCAAAAGCAAAAAAAGTGTAGCGAACTGGTGAAAATAAGAAACTAAAAACCAATAAGTTCACCAGCAGGACTAATAGACACAAAATGTATTTCCAGGTTAAGCGCTTTCATCAAAGTAAAATTGACTTCAGCAGAACAATATACAAACAGTCTCATAGAAATGTTTTTATTGGATTGCTTAATTTTCATAGTGTATGCCTTTTAGGGTATTCATTTATTCAAGGGATTTTTGTTTGATTGGTGGGATTTTAACCTATCCTGTGTTACTGTAGCATATTTAAATCCACATGACTGTTTGTATATTTCTGATGAAGTCAATTTTACTTTGATGAAAGCGCTTAACCTGGAAATAAATTTTGTGTCTATTAGTCCTGCTGGTGAACTTATTGGTTTTTAACTATTCCCAAAAGGTCATCAGATCATAACTAAATAAGTATTAAAGTATTAAGTATTATATTTGATTTTCCTAATACTTTCTCTTCTGTGTTGTTTGTGATTAATGAATCACACAGCTGTCTGATGTCATTTGCAGAGTTGTAACAAGAGAGGGGTGAAGGGGACAGCTGCCCTTGGTGCAAACTGTTGGAGGGGTGTGATTGGCAAGAGGCAATTGACTGAAATGTAATATTGGCATTCTTATATGAAGCTATCAGGATATCAGGGCTTCATAAATGAACAATGACACAGCATTCATGTTTGCGGTGAAGGACAATATCCCCAAGCCTCAGATTTTTTTTGGCTGGGATGTTGCCCAGGGTGCCAGATGACTGACTAGTACTGTAATTAAGTCATATGCCCTGTGTCTGAAATCAATTACAAATACATCAATAGCTCCTTGTGTCCTTAACTTCTGTTAAAAATAAATAAATCTGACCAATGATAAGTTCCCCCTTGACTTGCTGTACATCTGGAGTTTAGTTTTTAGTATTGAAAAAAAGGCCTTTTTTATTGTTTCCACGGTAAAATACTGATCTATCTGGCCCAATTTCAGGTTCAGATCAGGGGTTTCCAAGCAAGAATAGGCCATTGAAGATATGTACAAGAGACAACATGCTCTGTTTACCTAACAAAGGTAGTTTTGAAGTCAATAATGAAAACACAGCTAGGATAGTTTATACATTTCAAGGTTTTTACAGATGACAGAGAACTAAAGATATTATAGATGTTAGACCAATTATGTGAAAGTTTTGACTTGTGAGAATGTATCATTCACAATTTATCAACACACGTAATAAAGACAGAAGACAAAAGCTGACATTAAAGCAGTATGCTATGTACTCTTAAAACATCTGGGAAGCCAGACCAGAGTTTGCAGGACTTTTTTTTTTGAACAAAGGGGGGAGAGATGTGAAGACTGCCAGCCTAATCAAATTGAATTTGATGCATAATTCTATAATTTGTAAATATAAATGTAAAATACAGGCTTGTTTCTTAAATGAAAGAAGACATTGTAAAATGTGAGCTTCAAGATTATAGCAACATTGCCATCTGCTGTAAGGAAAATTAAGCCAAGCATTTCAAATGTTCTTTGAAATTAAAATGATGTTTTGTATGTCCTTTAAAGTTAGAATTTGGAGTCGATGAGTCTGGAGTAAGCATCCTGCCTATTGTTTTAAGGCTAAAATTAATCACCAGAATTTACATGTGGAATGTCCTTTATTGCTGTAAGTGTAAAATAATGTAAATGTAGTTAATGTGTAGCCTGGGAACTCCAGGAAGGGTGAAAATATGATGTAATATTTATCAGAACTGAAGTTTCAATTTAAACAGTGAGAACCAGAGATTGTTAAGCATTTTTGTCTTGATATCCAACCTCAGCACTCTGCCTGTGTCTTAAGTAAGTTATTTCAGAAATATGTTTTCTTGTAAAAATAGCTGGGACTATAAAGATTAGACTGTGTTTTTTCTGTTATGTCAGAACTGTACTACGGAATTATTTTAAGTTTCTGTGTGATCTCTTAACTCTTGAGTGGCACTGTGGTGTAGTATTGTCTTGTGTTTTTAGTATTTATTATTAAATATTTTTAAAACCTCTTAACTGTGGCTGGTTTATGTAGAGAAGTTAAGTTCTGGAGTACATGGCATATTTATAGAATTTACTGTCTAAGCTACTCCTATAGCTTTAGCCCTGGGCTATACTACTAATAATATTGCACAATAATAATCGGACACCTTTTAAATGGCCTTTTAGTAGCTGATAAATATTAGCTGGTGCTGGCAGTAATTACTACTGTATAGTCTGGGTATAGGGGCACAGCTGGAGAATCTGCGTCAGCCTTTCCCAGGAGTGTCTGTGAAGTTGTATAAATACTTATCTCAAAATGTGTGTATCAGCTACTTGGGTAGGGACATGAAGCACTGGTTGGACAGAGAGGGTACTAGAGGTTAGCTTGCCAGCTAGGCTGAGATCTGGACCCTATAGCTGTGCCAGTGGGGAGTATTATTGGGGACCTGGGGAGCAAGGGAGCAACCAGCCCCAGACTGACTGTGATCTCTGTGTGCACTTAAGGGAAATTGTACTTTACTATGTGTATTTGTTATCCTTTCCTCTTATATGAGATGCCCTCCCTGGTGTTAGTGGTGAGGATTGAGGTTTGATTGCTGGGCCAGGGCATGGCCGTCACAGGGGGTCATACATTTATGCTCACGCTTAAACATTTATAGTTGGCTGGAAAATGAACATACTTATGTTAAATGAGTAAATGCTAGGGGCATGGGTTTATTCAGGATATATTATCTTGAAGTGAATATTTGCACTTTATATTTTTGACAAGTTGTTTTTAGTTTCAAATGGAATTCTGTATAGGAATCTATTTTTTAGGGAAAGGAGTGATTCTCAAACCTGAGGTATTATGATAGAAACGCTTTAGTCTGTGTCATACAGATCATTGTGTGATCTCTGTAGTGAAGGGCCATTAGAGGGGAATGACTTAAAATAGTAAATGGATTTTTCTAAGATAATATAACCTGCAGGGAAGGGGCATGGGTAAATTTTAAGAGTAATTGTCAAAGACTTCTAAGTCAGCTATTTGCTTTTTTAGGAGCTACTTTTGGCTTGAAGAAAACAGACCAATATTGTTCTCCGGGGTCACATTTTTCTTAAATGCAAATGTCTGGTTCTGGTGGGCTGTATTGCAGCTGGGCTATGAGAATAACTTTCCTGATGGCACTTCTTCATCCTGGTGAAAAGAAGAGCTGTTTGTCTAGCCCTTGATAGAAGTTGAAGTTTTACCTTTGGTCAGTGTTGCACTAAAAGTTCAGACCTTGGTACAACCAGATATCCGAGGAATTCCTTTGATTCTGTGGGTGGATGTTTAGTAAATGCTAGTCTTGTGGTCCAGAGGAATGTTTGTGTCCTGAAGAATCGTAGCTTTTTTTTTGGGCTGTTAAAAAGACTCTTCAAATTTTGTAGACGGATGTTATGTTAAGACCATTTTGGAGTTCTTTCTTCTTACTAGAGTGAGAAGGACTTGATTTATAGATCACCAGACTGTCCATTGTATGAATGGTCATTGGGGCAGGCCAGCTGAAAGTTTACTAATGAAGGAAGTAATAGGGGGGATAAAACAGAGCCTTGTAAGGAGATGAGATATTTGAGGATGTAGATCCAGTCTTGAGTACTGATATTTCTATTAATCCCTAAATCAAGTTGTTTTTATCCAGTGTCTAGTAGTGGAATGTGTGAATGTACATGTGGTAGGGAGAATCTACAAGGCTAAATGCTTTTGTGAAGTGCAATGAGTTGCCCACAGAGGACATACCTCATAGCAACAGTAGTGGTCATCCTCTCCATAGAGAGATTGCTGTAATTTGTGTGCTCCAAATGTATTGAAATCCTCCCTCCTCTGGGATAGGTGCCATTTCTCTCCTCCAGTCCAGTGCTGGGCCTGCCAATCTATCCTTGGTCACCTGAATTAGTCAGGGCTTCATCCCTCTGTACCACACAGCCAGGACAATAATGTTTTTTTGTTTGTTTGTTTATAGGTTCATAGATTAGTACTAGGCTAATTGTCCTTGTGGGCAATTTTAAGCCTAACTATTTACCTCATGTGAGAATCAAACCCTGCACATTGTGTCTGTAAGGTTAACACCATAACCATTATGCCAGCCACTCACTCTTTGTTTTTGTTTTGCAAGGTGGAGGATTTTTGTATAAGGTGAAACCAAATATTTTGAGTTAAGATACTTAGAAAAACAAAATATATTGTATCTACTAAGTTCTAGATAGTTAATAAAAACTAACAGACTGGAATAGGCAGACAAAGACTGGAATAGACAGAAAAAGATGATGTGTTGCTGTTGTTTCTGTTATCAAAAATGAAGACTACAACAACTATTTATACCACTTCATAAATTCAGACATCTCCATATATTATTAATTAAAGGTATACTACAGACAGAAAAAAAACTAAGAATATACACTAAGTAGTTACTTCTGTGTTGAGCAAAATGTTGGGTCAGGAGTAGAACAGATTATGTAATAATAATAATAATTATAAGAATATCCATTTGTTAACCAGCTAGGCCCACTGGACACACCCAGTAACTTTTTAGGGGCAATCTGGGAGCAATATCTGGTTAAGTGACTTGCTTATGGTCACACAGTAGAAAACTGAGGGCTGAGGGAACTGAACCCTGTAGTACAGGAACTACATCACACAGCCTTACTGACAGAGACATAGACATGTTGCTAATGCAGTATCGGTATGGAAAATTAAACGGCAAAATAAAAATAATGAAAAATAGAGAGATCAAAATGAACTGTTATGGAGGCAAGAAATATGTTATCAAAGCTGAGGGTGGAAGGAGTATGAGCAACATGTGTAAACTGAAGCGAGAGCAAGTTTGAATAGGAGTGCAAAGGAAAAGGAGGCCCCTGTAAGCTATATCTGACAGAGAAAATAAAATATCTGGTGGTACTGGTGAGAGAAAGTATGAATGAATTAACTGCGACAACAGAGGATAGAGACTGGAGGCAAAACAGATTCCTAGAAGAGACCGCTGCATCAATTAAAAAAAAAAAAAACGTGCTGGGTACTTGGGGCTGATTCGTTTTAATTTTTTTAATATTTGTACTGGATTGTGCACCGGAGGTAGGCTTGGTCCCATCTGCATATGACATAAACATAGATGCAAGAAAACCTGTCATTTGTGGAGGGGAGACAGGGGAAGGATTTGGGTTAATAGGGCTGAAAGACAACTTTACTGATTCAGTGCATGTAAGTCCTAGGTAATGAGCTTTGGATATAAGATAAGATTCTGGTTAGAGTGTATGTGGCTGGAGTGCTAAAGCTAAGAGTGAAAACTATTTCACCTGCATACCTTTAAAATAATGTTTTGTCTTCTCAAATGTTCTACATGAAAAGATTTAACAAATTATACAAGGTCTGAGTCAAAATAGTAACTGTATTAACAGAAAGGGATTTGGTCCTTTGTGAAATTGCCTTTTAAATCATAACTGCACATTTTCTACATTGATATGCTTGTACTAAAATGTTATGCTAAAGTTATTACCAAAATATTAAAAATGCCAAAATCTGGTGTCATAGATTTGCTTTTCAAAATGCAACTTTGTGTCAGTTTTTTTAGGATGTATAATTGTTTATTTTTTGCATCTCATGGTTGTAAACACTGCCAGTCTCTTGATGCTGGATAAAAGAAACAGTTTTATTACATCACAAAATAAGATCTTGCAGTCATTTTATGAAATGGCCATGCCTGACAAATGTGAGCACTTAATGCCTCTGTTTAGTTATGCTGAGTTTTTGACCAAATACACAATGCAGACTGCTGCAGTTATAAGCCATTACTTAATTTAATGAAACTAACCTGCCAAATAACATGCCCACATCTTACCTTGTACTATATCATTTTTTCACAGTACCCCACAAGAAAAAAAAAACTGCCATTTTGCTTTGCCAAAAAGATTTGCTTTCTTTCTGCAGAGTTACTGTTCGGTTCAGGTAAGCATTTGTTACACTAGACTTTGTGAAGGATGATCCTTAGAATAAAATGTGGACAGTGTAAATTGTTAATATTGAAAAACTCTTATTTATTTCAAGCAATGAAAATTTTGTTACCAATTTCAGCTTACTGTAACAATTTTTACAGTACCTTATTCATAGCAACTGTCTTCACTGACAGCAGCTTGCAAAAGTCCTTTTTCATATCTTAACAAGGGTCAGTACCACCATCGTTTTTAAGTAAAGAATATCATGGCCTCATGTTTAATTTTGGTGATCAGACATCCCTTATCACTATTACTTCAGTCTGCCTTTGGCACAAATCAACATTTGCTATTAACAGAGACACGTTTGTTTTTACCTACCAGGGAGAAAGATGCAAATAAATAAAATAAAAATAAAACAGCAGTGACAGCAATAATTAGATTTCTTAGGAGTGGCCAACATCCTTTAGTTACTGACAGTGAACAAAATCACTGCAGCATTACTTATCTGAGCCTGAGGTTTTACAGATGTTCTATAGCTGAGCAAATTAAAGATGCTTGTTAATGCAAATGAAGTTCTCAGTCTAACCACTGTTTGCCACCTTTTTAAATGGGGCAGCTAATTAATTGTTGATATCAACAATAATCTCGTAATATGACTTAAGGCCAGAAAACATGAGAGTTCAGTAGCACAGCTTTTTATTTTCTTGGCCCAGCCACATGTAGCAGTCAATATTACCGCAGTGATATGACCTCATAGCGTTGGCATAGTGCAGATGTAATAAATCCTGGAGTTTTTAATGAAATAAAGTGCTCTGTTCTGAGTGTCAAAGCCATGCTTGTATTCAGGATCTCTGCAGTAAGTATAATGTTCCATTCTTTAAGGAAGTTTTGGAACAGAACTTTTAGAATGACGTTTTGGAGAGGAGGCTACAGCTACTTGTTCAGAACTGTAACCATCAGAACTCATGACTTTACACTGCAGCTGTTCTAACAATGTCAGTGTAAAAGGGCTATGATTCATGAATCTGACAACAAAGCAAAGCATTTTATTACTTTTATCTATGGCAGGAAATCACATATTATGTATGAGAGGGTAACCAAAGTTTTTTTTTTTTAGCCAAGGAATGTGGAGCTTTTCTCCCCGTGCCTCTGCTGAAAATGGGCCTTTTCGGCTCAGTCAGACACCCCCGGTTAACAAATGTAAAATAAAAAAATAAATAAAAAATAACTTTATGCCTGTCCTGGTAAAGTTCACAGTTTATTTCCCTTTTAATGAGTGCTGCTAAACTCTCTCATATAATCAAAACGAATCCTACAGAGATTGTCAGTGACACTTGTACCACACCTACTGCACGGGGTAAAGATCTTACACATAAAACTACTTATGCTGTGGCACTTGCAGGTAATCTTCCTAAAACACTAAGACCTCGTGTACAGCACATTTAAAAAATGGGTCTTTAGCCATCACTTAAACACTCCATTAAAACACCACCCACAGTTACACATAGTAACACTGTATCCAATGCCTCTACTGCTACGCTCTTAAAGCAATCCCACGTACAGCTAAATTTCCTGGTCATTGCTGATTCTATAGTGAGGCATATTGATGTCCTTCTCACCAGAATGAGTAAGGAGGGAGTTAGCTGCCTTTCTGGGGCTAGAATCCATTAAGTCACACAGGAACTCAGGTCAATGAACCACAGGTACCAGTATGACTCTGCTATAGTCCATGTAGGTGTTAATGACCTGAGATGTACCTCCCTTGACCATATGAAGGGAGACATTATCAAACTTTATGATTATGTGTCTCAGGCAGGTATGAGTCCAGTACTGAGCAGCATACTACCTTCTCCAAAGATGATGTCTCGTTACCAACAGAAAATGATTGATTTTAATAATTGGCTCAACTTCTGGTGTCAATCCAAGGGGGATATCATTTTTGACAGCCTGGAAAGACATGATTGACAGACCACGCTGCTTTGCTAGGGATGGTCTGCACTTATCCCCTCAGGCTTTCTGATATTGGCAAAGACCTTTTCCACCTCGTAGTGTTTTTTTTAGACAATGGGAGACTGATAAACCTCCCAGCATAACTGAGACTATGAAGGAATATCTGAAGGTGGTACTGATCTCTGCTAGAAGACTTAACAAGAAACTCCACTCCCTGCAAGCCTTCCTCTTCATGGAGAGTGTAGACATTTGTGCATTTGTGTAGTATTGGAGACATAGTTTAAAGTCACTAAAAGTACCTCAGCAATGCAAGCGTATAATGCCTGTCATACCTTTAGACCAACTACTGCACAGAAGGGAACTAAAGGTGCAGGAGTCTTAGCCTATATTACAACCAGCCTCACATCCAGACTAGTTATTGTATGACCACTGGAACTCATACATGTACAAGCTCACTATAAACAGGGTCTTGTATCATATTCTCGCAACCTATACGTCCCCCTTCATGTCCCAAGAAACTCATACTACCTATCTCAATATAATATAGTCCCTCACCATTCAAGCCAAGAAGATATTCATGGAGGATCTCAACTTACCCCTCTATAGATTGGGAATCCTAGTCTACTTCTAATGCCCAAGTCCAGCAATTCCTAAACCTTGTTAATACCAACATACTGGAACAGTTGATCCATTCTCCTACCACGGTGGAAACATGGGGGGGGGGGCAATATTTCTTATCCAATGTGATGTCTTTGCTAATCAGATCTGACCATAAGGCAGTGTTGCTTGAAACAAAAATTAAATATGGGGATCCAGCAAAAGCAAATACCTCTGGGAACTATTCCAAGGTAAACCTCTCTCTCTACTAAGTGATGCCTTGGCTAAATTCCAAGCAACCCAAACCCAGTAAAAAACATAGCATATGCTGAGCTATTTACAAAATCTCTGTACAGCCATACTGATAGCTGTATAAAGTAAGCTGTGCCCACTCATATTAAGAATAAGACAAACTCAAAAGGCAAACCATCCTGGCTAATCACAGTATCAATTGGTTATACAACAAAAGAAAAACAACCATGGCCAAGTGTAGGAGGAACAAATCCATGGACACTAAAAGCTCCCTGACCAATCTAAACAAACAGCTATGAGGATTAATTAATACTTCAAAGGTTAAATTTGAAGAAAAAATAGCTTTTCAGGCAAGGGACAACTACAAAGGTTTTTGCAGCTATGTCTGTAACCTCAGAGAAATGTGTAACAATGCCCAGAACTCAATGTAAATGGCATCACCTACACTGAACCTGAGGTCATTGCCTACCTTTTGGCTGACAGCTTCAACTCAAATCCTCCCCATAGTTTGAAGGAAATGCCACATACCACAATCCCTCCAACCATTACCAGGAAACAGGTCATCAATGCACTTTCCAAGGCCAAAAACAACATGGCATGAATGGACCCCAATAACATTCTGAGATGCTTATAGCATGAAACATGAACTCTCTAGTCCACTTGAATCACTTTTCAACTGGAGCCTACAGTCTGGTTTTGTGTCCAAGGAATGGAAGGTGGCTACATTTATTCCTCTGCACAAAGGAGGTCCAGCCACTGATCTGGGTAACTACAGGCCCATAAGTCAATGCCATGGAATGAATCATCATGGACATGATAAATGAGGACATAGGTAACCTACAAATGCTGGACCCATCACAGTTCTGCTTTGTTAAAAGAAGTTCATTCCTATTAAATCTGGTGGGCTTTTTTGAGAGGGTCACCAAAGCACTAGATGAAGGCAAGACTGCACAAAACTTACCTTGACCTAGCCAAGGCTTTTGATATAATCCCCAATTCAGGTACTATAAACAAGCTACTAATTTAGGTATAAACCCTTTTATCAACTGCTGAATAGCCAAATGGCACATTGGTAGGACCCAAGAGGTCAAAATAGGAGAGGACACCTCCACCAAGAAGTCAGTCACTAGCGGAGTCCCCCAGGGCTCAGTACAGGGTCTGCTCCTTTTTGGGATACATTTCTCAGAAATGGAAGCAAATGCTAAAATTTTGTGGCTGACTAGATTTGCAGATGAATGCAAGCTCCCCTGCAGGACACTAGCCTTCTTCAAGAAGGCCTATCTCTGAAAAACAAATGGTGCCAGAGCCATGGCCTCAAAGCTAAGCAATGCATAATTGTACCATTTGGGAAGTCAACTATCCCAGCTAATTACCATGTTTATAATATGCTCCTAAGTGGTGACGTAGTGGTTGTGGATCTGTGTATGCACATAGACAGCAACCTTACTTTTGACCACCATGTGGCCACAGAGGTGTTGAAATCCTCTTATGTTGCACAACATAATGTTGTAATGAGTGTTCTCCAGGAGGGTATTAATGACAGGGGTACGCCTGTGGCATCAGGCCTCATAACACCCCTGGGTGGGTGTTAATTACACATTAACAGACACCCTGTCAGGCATTATTGCTTGCATACTAGCCCCTATCAAACCAACCATAGAGTACAATGTTGTCTTTGCATACCTCTCAACTGTACAGATTTTGCCTCATATTTTTGGTCCATTTTTCATAAAATTGAGGTTTTCTGACAAATTTGTGGCAAATCATTAAAGATTGAAGTTAGAAAATAATGACAGACACTTGAGTTTCAGACTTCATACCTTTCAGAAAATTCATGCTAATGCAAAACCTGTTATTCTATGAACTTTCTAAGTTTGTGAGAGCAATATTTAAAAATTGTCCCTGTTTCTGGGCCTTTGTCCAACTTTTATTTATGGCTTTGTCCAGATTTCTTGTTCTATGAGGTTGAGAGGTATGTAGTCCTCAGAATGTACCAGACAGACTAGGCATATGCAGCAACTAGAGAGCCCTCAGAGTTTCCTTACAAAAAGAAAATAAGGCGTAACAAACCTGCCTTATACAGAGCACCTTAAAGCCCTTTCCCTATACTCAATTGCTATAGATTGCTGAGGGGTGATCTATGCCTGGCTTACAAAACATCTGCAAACTTCTCACTTATGAATTTCCTGTGTATTTGTAAGTCAAACAGTACCAGAAATTCAAGGTCTAGGGACCTGAATTTTGTCTGTGACTTAAACAGAACATGTCGGAGACTGCCACTCCTATGGAATAGGCTTAAACACAACTTGGAACAGTGGATTGGGAATATGGAATTTACACCAGGCCTGGCACCCATGTTCATAGGTAGGTACTAGGCTATTGGCCCTAGAGCCTATATAAGCCTAGCTAAAAAGGTACCATGGCTTTTGCCACCCAAGAAAATTATTTTCCTGTGCCCCTGTCGAGCAGAGCCACAAAAGTGTTCCTATCTCCCATCCAAACATCAAGATTTTTCTTGAAGAGTGCTAATGAGGAGCTTTGTTTGATATAGATAGGTAGTTTGTTCCAGAGTATGGGAAGTCTCTGGGATAGGAATCTATCCCTCCAACATGTTCTGTTTATTGTGGTGACAAGGTTTAGGTCCCTAGAGCATGTAGCTAGGAGGGACTGGGATTTATTTAAGTGGAGCATGTCCAACAGCTCTGAGTTTGACATAGCTTTGTATGTTAGGCAGAGATTGCCTCTGAGTAGGTGATATGCAATGGAGTAAAGCTGGAGTTGTTTGAGACGGTCTGTGTAGGGCATCTGATTGAAGCCAGTAATCCTCTTTGTGAGGTATTTCTCGTCCTTTCCAGTTGTTGTAGATGACTTGTGAGGTACATACCAAAAGGGGCACTGTATTCTATAATGGGTCTAATGAGTGATGAGTAGAGTGGAACAATGACCTCTTTTTTCCGGGATGAGAGACCTTTTGTGATGCGGTGTGCCACGTAGAAGGATTTCCTGACTACTGTGGCAATGTGATTATCAAAGGAGAGAATACTGTCCACCTGTGTCCCAAGGTGCCTTATCACACTTTCGGTGTTAAGTAGACTACCACCTATGTGGTAGTTCATGGGTACAGAGTTTTTACCAAAAGGGATGACAATGCACTTTTTGGCATTGAGCTTGAGGCCATGGCTTTGACACCAGGTATGTGTCTCAGTGAGACCCTTTTGTAGGATGTCCACATCATTAGGAGTTTCAATTATGGCTCCTAGTTTGCAGTCATCTGCGAATTTTATTAGCCAAAGACCTTCTATGTTAGCCTGTACTTCAGAGAAGTAGATACCAAATGGGAGAGGTCCCAGGACTGAACCCTGCGGTACTCCACTTGTCACTGGACTGAAGTCGGATTTGGAGTCTGCTACTTTCACAGTGTGTGTTCTGTCAGTGAGCCAGTTGGCAACCCATCTTGTGACATAGGGAGTTTTACCTAGTTTAGGCTGTGTGAACCACCTTGCACTCTACGGCTTTGGTGACCGCTTCAAAGAAGTCTATCAGGTTTAGGAGACATGATCTACCTTTTACAAACCCAAACTGGGTGGGGTCCAGAGTTTGGAGATTACCAGTGTCATTGTTTATAAGTTCCATGATGATACATTCCATATCCTTGCAGACCAGGCTCGTCAGGCTAATGGTGCGGTAGTTCCCAGGGTCCGTGGTGGTTCTCCCTTTGTGGAGTGGGATAACTGTCGCTGTGCTCCATTCAGTGGGCACAAAGCCTGAGATAAGGCTATGATTGAACGTGGTACTTAGGTGGAGTGCCAGTTCATTCTGTAGTTCATGTAGAACGAAGTCTGGGATGTTGTCAGGTCCATGGATGCTGTATTCTTGGCTTTGGAGAGTGTGGTTTTCACCTGTGCAGACGTGATTACAGGAACTTTGCATTCTTCCGGTATAGAGATGGGTCCTTTAGGGGTGAGAGGGGGCTAAAGTTAGCACTGAACCTATCTGCCAGAATGTTGGCAATATCAGTTGATTCTGTATATTTCATGCCATTGTGCTGTAACTCAGAGCAGATCTGAGTGTTGCCATTGAGATTCTTGACATAGCTATAGAATGCTTTGTGGCTGTCTTTAGAATCAGTGGCGATTTTGTTTTCGTAACTAGCTTTGGAGGATTTTATGAGGGATCTCAGCTTCTTACTGAAGCTGACCAGGGAGTTCCTCCAATCATGGGATTATACTCTTTTTTGCAACAGTTTCTTTCTTCTGTTGTAGAGTTTGTTTATGTCAGGGGTCCACCATTTTGGCTTCCTTTTTTTTGGAGGATAGCATCTTGGTTCTGTTAGGGATTGCGCGATCCATGCATTTGTGCAAGTGCTTATAAAGTGCATTTGTGTAGGATTCAGCAGTCATATCTCTATTGCTTGTCTGCATGGGTGTCGTGAAGTTTGCCACTTCTGTCTTAAGAAGCGTGAAGTTGGGTTTGGAGAATTTTTTTACGGTAGTTTCCCTAATGGAGGGTGGGGGCAGGATGTGGATGTCTAGGGTGATTAGCTTGTGGTTGGATCTGACCAACGAGAAATTGCCCATGTTGGTAATGATCAGGTCTAGGATATTGCTGCCCCTGGTGGGGGTGTGGATAAGTTGATCCAAGGCATTGGAATTTATGAATTCCAGAAAATGTTGAGCAAAAGAGTTGGTACATGAGTAGTTTTCCCAGTTAATGGTGGGGTAGTTGAAATCACCCATTATTAGGGTGTTAGGTTGTACCCTAACATTTACCAATGTATCAAGAAATTAGGACTGGGAATCCTGGGGCATGGTGGGAGATCTGTAGTAAGCTACAATTTGGATTGCGGTCTTGCCCAAAGTTAGTTGCACTTGGATAATCTCGGATGCATTATGCTGAGCAACTAGCCTGCAAGTGTGGATATCTTTAATTAATATGGACATGCCTCCGTCTTTAGTGTTTCAGTCCAGGTTAGGTGGCCAAAAGGTGTGGTATGAATTATAGCCTGGTAATGCAGGGGTGCTCTCTGGAGCCTTGAATCAGGTCTCTGTCACTGCACAGATGTCGATGTTCTCCATTTTAAGGAGTGCCTCGAGTGAGTGCATTTTGAGGTTTAGACTTCTAGCATTGAGTAGCATTACCCTCAGATTTTGCTTACTTGTACCTGTTACGGTGGTGAATTTGTCATATGAAACCTTGCCTAAAAATGTGCTATAGGGGTGGCAAGAGCCTTAGCCAGTATCCAGAATCCCAAGGGTGACAGGTGCAGGCCATCTCTGGCAAAGCATTGTGGTCTGTCGATCATGTCATCCCAGGCAGACAGATACTGGATCCCCTTAGAATGACACCAGAAGCTTAGCCAATTGTTGAAGTCAATCATTTGGTCCTTGTACTGTGGTATCATTTTGGGTGATGGCAGGATGCTACTCAGGGCTAGGGTCATACCTACCTAGGCTACAAGATTGGACAGCTCCTCCATGTCTCTTTTCATGTAGTCCAGGGAGGTACATCTCAGGTCATTTACACCAACATGGACAATGACAGAGTCATATTTGTACTTGTTGTGGAGTGACCTGAGTGTGTGCGTTATGTGGCGGATCCTGGCACCCGACAGGCAGCTGACAGTAACTTTCTCCATGTTTAGCCTGGTGAGTGGAACATCAGTGTGCCTGGCTATAGAGTCACCTATAACTAGAGTGCTGGGTACGTTGTTATGCCTTATGGTTGAGTGGCATACTGAGTTTGTGGGCTATGTGTCATTTGGGTTGTGTTGAGGGGTGGAGGTTGCTTGCATTTCTGCTTTAGAGGTCCCTGTTGCTTGAGCAGATTTTTATTGAGAACCTTTGCGAATTTAGGTGTGTGTTTTGTGCTTCTGTGTGTGTGTGTTTTGGTGGTGTAGGTTTTGAGGGACTATGTGATGAGTGTGGTGTGCTGCAAGTGTTTACCTTCTCCTCCTGACTGTCTAGTCCAGTCTTGGGTGAAGAGAGCTTTGGTTCCAGTTTGGCTATATAAGTGCATCTCTCACAGGCTGTAGTGTTGGGTGGTAGGAGGAGAGGGTTGTCTGTGTACATGAGGCAATTGCTGCATTGCCCCAAGATGCCCAGATTTATCAGGTAGACAGGAGAAACCACTGGGAGCTGACACTTATACATGCCTGGATAGGTGCTTATTTATTAAGTACTAAAAACTGTTTTCCTCTAGACAAGTGAGGAAAGTTGAGTGCTGTAGTAAGTTATAGCTTATTTAGTGCTTACAATGAGTTCTGAACAAGTGCTGAGCTCAGAGAAATAGATTTGATTGCTAAAACTAAACAACTGGCTAGTTCTAAGGGAAAATTTGAAAAGCAGACTTTATGGTGCCGGGAATACTTTAACCCTAGCTAAGTGGCAATGCATAAAGTATTTTTTTTTTTTTTTTTTTTACATAAGCTACCTAGTGCTTACCACACCCGCTGATAAGCTAGAAGACTTCCCTCCAACACAGAAAGGCTTGGGGGCTCAGAAACTTAACAGTCCTGGATACAGCAAATCTGTATCTGGACTACACTACTTATAGGAAAGGCAGGAAACAAGCTTAGAAATTTTATGGATGGGTAGTTTATAAATGCCTAGCTCTCAATATCCTATTTGGATACAGGACATAATTTTTCTTTCTGGAAAACTTGGCTGGGCTTAGAAATACTCCCTGTGTCATTAGCCTAGCAACAATCTATGAATCTACGAATAAATATGCAAACACAGAACTTAATTCAGAGTGTAATTCTGGACCACTGTTTACTAACCTTGAAAGAAGTATACACTAACTTTTGGTTTCTTATACTGTGAGAAAGAGTCTTACATAAAATCTCCACTGCAGAGTACAGAAAGTGTAATTTTTGTATAAAGAAAAAGTACTCATGTTGTCTTTTCATAAATCCACTGTTTTCTTAAATTTTAAAGCAGGACTTTTCCACATCACAAATATTGAGTTACCAATGATCTTAATGTAAGTAAGACTGAAAAAGTTTCATGACACAGAAGTACACATTATGTACTGTCCAAGTTTTGGTACACTGACAATGAATTCTGTTATTGCCACCTTATAAAATGATCACGTTTTGACGAATATAGAGTACATGTTTTGTTTCTCATTTTTCAAACCTTTGCAATTCAGCATTAACATGGCACGTGTTTTAAATGATGGCTTCAACATTCTACTTTAATAAATCACACATCTGTATATGTGTACTCTAGCAGCCTTCCACATATAGGGGTGTTAGTGTGGGTCGATTCACACTTTTACATAGCACTTTTGGAGCAAGAGAGCTGCTAAATTCAGACAGACACTTTACGACACCTGGGGGAGTTGCAAAGATAAGCTCATAACTGTTGCAAAAAGAATCAGCATCCCTGTAAATGGAGTCAGACATTTTAAATCAGTAATATTGGTAATGGGAATATTCCTTTTGCTGAAGTCATGCTAGATGAAGCACCATCACTCTTAGTTAACTCGTCCCTACATTTATTTTAATTCTTTCACTTTTGTGGCAGATTCTTGTTAGTAGTGCCATCTTAGAATTCAAGAGAAATGGCACAATTTCTAATTGGTCATTTGGCTTAGTGTAACTGAAAAATGCATCTTTTGTGTATAATGAGTTATGACTGAACCCGGAGAGTTAGGGGGAAAACAAGAATAGTTATCAAGGGAACCAGTTAAAACTGTAATAAATGACAGCTGTTAAATCAGAATTTTAAATTAACAACCTGTGCAATGTTAAACAATTACTGCAGCTGCCGCAGCAGGACAAAGTAACCACATCTGAGTAATTAGCATAAATGCACCTTCTTTTTTAAATAAGATGTTACATTTTCTTCTGTTTCCTTCCTAGACTTTTTCTTTCATGCTTATTACTGCTGACTCCCTGATGTATCAGACCCCAGGAAACAGACAACTGTATTGGTCTAACAGAGCTCACCTCTGAGTTATTAGCAGAAGTAAAAATGAGGAATAAGATCCAGCATTTACAAATGCTGGAATATTTGGGACAGCAAGAAGTAGCCTGGCTAAAGATAAGTTAAATCTTAGAGGGTATAACTCTTTCTCTCAAAAAAAAAAAAA
The DNA here is from genome assembly GCF_019279795.1 of Protopterus annectens. Classification (NCBI taxonomy): domain Eukaryota; kingdom Metazoa; phylum Chordata; order Ceratodontiformes; family Protopteridae; genus Protopterus; species Protopterus annectens. The sequence continues at coordinate 331,444,141 of NC_056739.1, forward strand.
AAAAAAAAAAAATCAAAATATTGTAAGGGATGAAGGGTTGTCCAGTGCTTAAGCAACAGCCAGAAAAATGCACCCGATTTCATGCATCGATTCATTGGCTGTGTGACATAGTGCTTGAGCCCTGACTCTCATCCATATGACCCAGGATTGTTCAGCAGATCCACTGCTGTAAGAAGTGAAAATACTGAGCCAACGCAATAGCAAAGGTGGGACAGATGGGGTATCTCCTCTGGGTGATAAGAGGTGAAAATACTGAGCCAGCGCAATAGCAAAGGTGAGACAGATGGGGTATCTCCTCTGGGTGATAAGAGGTGAAAATACTGAGACAGCGCAATAGCAAAGGTGGGACAGATGGGGCATCTCCTCTGGGTGATAAGAGGTGAAAATACTGAGCCAGTGCAATAGCAAAGGTGGGACAGATGGGGCATCTCCTCTGGGTGACTACTTTATCGGATCACCAAACACCAAAATAGTTTCACAGTTTACTGTACCCCAAACGTGTATTTCCTGTCCATATATTCATCTAGCTTTATTTTGAAACTGGAAATGGTTTCATCAGTATGAATGTTAGCTGATAGTTTATTACAGAAATGTGGAATTGCTTAAAATATATAGGCATCTCTGTTTAACTTAGTTTTATATACTGGGCCACTTCATCAATTGTCACTTACCAAGTGTCAGTCCTAGGTGATTTATTATATATTCCCATATTACATCTTTATAAGCAATACATAATGTTCACTTCACTCCATATCTAACAATGACAAGCTCAAGTTGTAGGTTAGACATTCTATATTCCTCACTTTTTGCTAGCCTCCTCAACATGTGTTATAGTCGACACAGACCGCCAGTTGTCAGAAAGCCAAATTATGTTCAGTTATAGGCCTAATCATTATCCTGCTTAGTGCAAAGAGGACTACCTAGTCTCCTGCCTTGATAACCCTAGGGAAAAAAGTAATTACGTCTCTCTTAATCCTCAATTTAATGTCAGAAGTATACTTCATAAATGACAGCCTGTGGCCCAAAGTCACCCTATAGTCTTTAGTACTTGAGTCAGTCTTGAAATGCTCATTGAGCATAATTCTGATATTGCTCAGTTTTCCATATGACACTCCTTTATTCTTTAAGTCATTTTCTTCAGTATTTTCCTTTACAGCTCCTGTTTTGCAGTAGGCTGCATAATTCATTAACCAGAATTCTGATGTTCTCAAGAAACTGAAAAAAGCCCAAGTCAAACAAAATAGGTTCAAATACAGATCCCTAAAGCTTTCCAAATGTATCATTTTGCCATGTTAACTAGGCTAGCCACCCAGCGGTGTAAACCTTGGCTCTAGATGATTGCCACTGTTAAAATGACACTGTGACCCCATGTTCAAAAGTGGGAAAAGGGGTTGTAGAAGGATGGATGGCTGGATGGATTATGGACTATATACTAAGTATTATAATCTAACTTTACATATTTAACTATGATGCAGCATCTACATTAGTTTGTATTTGTTGGCTTTTGTCAAAAAATTGCATTATGAAATATTGCAAATTACACAATGACCCCTCCATTAATATTCCAAAATGTGCACGCTGATTGGTCAGATGCACGTTGTAAATCAGACTTATACTAATGGAAAAAGGTCCGGTCGCCCGGACATTTTCCATTATTATAAGTTTTTTTTTACAGCAACGGAGAATGCAAGATCTCCGTTGGTTTTTAGACATTGTCCCGCTATGTTAAAGGAGTTTAACATAGCGAGACAGCTTTAAAAAAAAGTAACGGAGATCTCCCTTTCTCCGTTGCTTTTTTTAAAGCTGTCTCGCTATGTTAAATAGGTTTAACATAACGAGACAGCTTTAAAAAAAGCAACAGAGATTCTCTGTTGCTTTTTTTAAAGCTGTCTCACTATGTTAAACTCCTTTAACATACTGAGACACTTTGTAAAAAGCAACGGAGATCTTGATTTCTCCGTTGCTTCCACCCACAGCTCTGATGTACTGTGTAAGCATATGCATGCGCAGTACATCAGAACTGCCGCAGAATACTAGACAGCTGCAGAAGGGCAGCAAGGAGGCATTATACAATGCCATTATTTAAAAAAAGTAAGTATTTTTTTTCTTAAATAATGTCATTGTATAATAGCAATAACCCACTTCTGGGTGTGGGTAATGCTGGATTTACCCACGGTTGTCTTTGTTTGGCCACTCGGGCTTCACCCTCATGACCAAACCACACCAACCGTGGGTAAATGCAGCATTACCCACACCCAGGCGTGGGTTATTGCTATAGGCTATGCTGACATGGAGATCGATGGCTAAACAGTTTTTTCCTGAGATGAGTTATGCAGACACCATATCAAAGAATATTATCAGACTTGTTGATTAGTCCTTAATGAATCTCTGTTGCATGGTAGTCAGATCTTGCCTGTAGTTATCAGATCTTAACCAGTGCTGTAACAACCTGTACTCAAAACATATGTCCATAAGCTTTACCTCATTAACTGGCAAAATTACTGATAATCTTGGTTTATTCCTTCTCTAAATATCAAGACTGCTTGTGATCTCACCCAGTCAGCATGGACAAAACCCCTTCTGGAGGATCCATTTGAACAATAAAGTGAGAGGACTTGCTATTTCACTTGATAGTAATGTAACTAGCTGATGACAATAATCTCATAGGACCCATAAAGAATGAGACTATTTTATCCATAGGAACGTATTTAACATCATCCACTGGAATAATGGACCCTTATTTCAGAAGTGTGTATGAAACTGACTCATCAGGCTGAACACTGACAGTAGTGAAGTAGTTATTGAGAATCTATCATTTCTAGTAAAAACACTATTTCCTTTTAATATTAATCAGTCCAGGGCATATAGGAACCTTAGAACAAATGTAATATATTTGTAAAACATTTTCCTGGCATCTTCCATATCAGCTAAAGTGAATTCAGTATTCCTATTTGCCATACATATCTCTTTGAGTTTTCTGACAAATTGTATTTAAACACTTTGTTCATATTAGTAAGGTTTCTCTTATAGGCTCTTAGGTGTGTACTAGGCTAATGGCCCTGGAGCCTTTACAAGCCTAGCCCATAGGATTACCCTGGCATCATGCCACATGACCTTAGTTCCCAGTGCCTCTGTCGAGTAGAGCCACTGGAGTGATCCCTGGGGTGAATTTTCTATTTCCCATCCACTCATCATTCTCTTGAAGAGGGCCAGTGAGGTGCTCTGCTTGACATGTATGGGAAGTCTATTCCATAGTATGGGCAGTCTCTGGGTTATCAACCTGTCCCTCCATCATGTTCCTCTGATTGTGGTAATGAGGTTGAGGTCTCTGGATCATGTGGTGCAAAGGGATTGGGATTTCTTTAGATGTAGCATTTCTAACAGAGCTGGGTCAGCCATGGCTTTGTAAGTCAAGAAGAGATAGCCTCTAAGTAGGTGATATGAGACAGAGAATAGTTGGGGTTTTTTGAGTCCGTCTATATAGAACAAATGTTTAGGGCCTAGGATCCTTTGTGAGGTACTTTTGCGGCTTCTCCAGTAGTTGCAGGTGTTTAGTGAGGTACATGCCAAATGGGGCATTGTACTCAATGATTGGCCTAATGAGGGAAGAGCAGAGAGAGACAATAACCTCTTTCTTCCTGGATGCAAAACCCTTAGTAATGAGATGTGCCACATAAAAGGACTTTCTGACCACAGTGGCAATGGGGTGGTCAAAAGAGAGGTTGCTGTCAACTTGTGTCCCCAGATCTCTTATAACACCTTCTGTGTTTAGAGTACTATTCAATATATATATATATATATATATATATATATATATATATATATTTATTTATTTCAGTTTGATTACCGGGGAAGTCCACTGGGCCAAGAAGAACCCATTTTCAGTGGAGGCCCGGGGAGAAAAGCTCCAAAGGCAGTACAGCCAAGGAATATAATGCATGAGAAGAATACAAAAAAATGTCCACACAGCAAGAATACATAGTAAGAACACTGCAAATGCAAATTTACAATAGAATGAACACACAGCAAAAAATACAGAGAAGAACACAGCAAATGCTAAAGAAAAAACAACAATTTTTTTTTTATGAGAACAAAATTTGCAAAATTTTCAATGTTTTCATCCTTACAGTGAACTTAGAGTCAGCTAAAAATATTTAGCTAGAATTAGAGTGCATAAGGTGCAGGAGTACAGGAGCTTAGTTTACATGAACCTTGGAATTCCGTAGGGTGAAAGCAAGAACATTTCCATTTTGAAGATAGGTGTAAGAAAAGTTGGGTTTTAAAGTATTCTGTGTTAGGTATGGTTCTAAGAGAAGGAGGGAGAGAGTTCCATTTCCTACCTAGAGAGAAGGATAGTAGTTGCTGGCCAGCGGGATGTTTAGGTCTGGGGTTGGAGATTAGATTTTGGTGTTCAGATCTTAATGATCAGTTGGGAATGTAAGGGGGAAGGATGTTGGATAGAGCAGGGCATTTTTCTGGGTAGAATATTAATTTATATATATCTATATATATTTTTAGTGGCATTTGATAACTGGGGAAGTCCATCTGAGTAAGTGCCATTTTCAGTGGAGGGGCTGGGAGAAAAACTCCAAAGAATTAAAAAACATTTAAGAACAATAATTTTAGTCTTCAAAAATAATATAAAACATCCACAGTTTAAATAATTATAGCAAGTTAGACATAATATGAAAAAAAATTGTTTAAGAATAGATACAGATTGTACAACAATGATTTAATATTTTGAAAAATGTAGTCAGTTTATAGAGAAATTAAAGTTAAGTTAGTATAGTACAAATGGGAATTGCAACATGAAGTGATAAACCTGATTTTTCTAGGTCATATTTAGAAAGAGAGTCACAGGAGAGAAATAAATTGAAGTGAGTGAGTGAAGAAGGGAAAGTAAGGAGTAAAATATGAATAGGTACTTGTTCATATTTAGGATATAGTTTTTTTCTGGGGACTGAGCAAGAACAGAGACAGATTTGGCTATTACATCTTTCATAATGACCGATTGGGAACATAGTTTTGTAGAATGGTATTCACTGATGAACAAGCAGATGATGATGGGTAATTTAGTAGATGGTAAGATGCATACATGTTAGTTGATGGGGTAGTTCTAACTCATATAGGTTTTTTAGTACTATACAGTAGTGGGTTCTGAAAAGGGTATTTGCTGCAAATTTACCAGCTTTATTACAGCATTGTTCAAGTTTTGATTTTTGCAAAGCCTGGAGATTAGTAAGGATCGGAGTATCATAAAACGGTGAAAATAGGAGATAATTAGTGGCAAGTGTAGTTTTAGTTTGCTTTTGGGAGAAAGTTTTTGGCTCTGTAAAACATCCCTAGTTTTTGGTGATTTTTTTTTTTTTTTACAAAATTTTCTGTATGCAGTTTGAATTTAAGATTATCACCAACTCTCATCCCTAATAATTTGCTAGGAAAAGTGATTTAAATTGTTGTATTATCAACAGAGAGGACTTTAATTTTTTTTTTCACAGGAGAGGGGTTTGGGGGAAAAAAATAGTAGCTTTTATGGTGAGTATGAGTTGTGAGACACAAAGCCACGTTTCAGTTGCTGTTAAAGCTTCCTGAATAATTTTTTGGAGGTGTGACAGTCAGCTGTGCAAACGACTGTGGAGTCATCTGTGTCTTAGGGAGGTCTATTGTGTGTAGGTTTGCCACGCCACCGTTTTTTTTCCGGACTATCCAAAAATCAGACTGATTCTCCGGTAGTCTGGAAAACACTGTACCAACTCCGGTATTCTGTTTCAAAAAGGAAACAGACTATCGTAGTTTGTAAATTGGCTGATTTACTATGCTTTTGTTTACAGAAAAGCATAGTAAATCAGCCGAAAGCAGACAGCAGGAATGGAAAAAGAGGGCGTTCCTCACCGAGTGATGTCATTATGATATCACTCAATGGGCAGAATATGGGCGGGAGAGGGAGTAGGATGGGCAGGGTTACTGATGACATGAGGGGTGTGGCTTTACTCCAGTTTTAGCCATGATGGAAGGTGGCGACCCTAATTGTGTGGTTGTGTGAAGGGTGTTGGTGAGAATGTTAAAAAGGATGGGAGCAAAGATAGAGCCTTGTGGTACACTGGTGGTGATTGGGAGGTATGGAAAGAAGGAGGAGTCCAAAACAAAGTTTAGAAACCAAGAAGAAAAATATGTTACTGCACAGACACCAATTTACGGTTCCAGCAGGAAACAATCTCAAAAGCACTCAAAAGCTGTTGAAATGTTTGGTTTTAGTGCTTTCATTTTAATAAATGCAAAACTTCTTCAAATAAAAAAGTAAAAATCCAAACACATTTGAAATTGAGCTTATATAATATCCTAGGTCACATGAGAACAAAGCCCTCTTTCATTCATGAAATTTAAAACTATACACCCTATTAAAATCTTTACACCATAGCTTAAATTACATAGTGTTCCATGGGTATTAAGAGTTGCAAAAAGATGTCACCTAAACTTAGTTTAACATAACAAACCATAGACAAATCATGAAAGGCATAATAAAAGCATAAAAAATATAAAAAGCTTGCTCCCCAAATTTTCTGTTATTACACAACAAACGTATTGAAAGAAATATTCAACAAATATTCACACAGAGAGCAAAATATAGTAATAAGGAGCTATAGAACAGAATTGAAAATGAGAAATAACCTACAATTTTTATTTTATTTTTTAAAGCATTAAGTTTAAGTAAACAACCAATGGAGGTCTGATCATTAAGTCCTGGTTGGTCAGCTGTTAGCATGGAGACTACGTTGCCAAAATAGCTCACCTTTTTCTAGATAACAGCTGCCATGGACACCTACATTCAAATTAAAAGGCTCATTTAACTGTCTCACTAGTGGAAATGTATATGCCGCTCTGTGCCAAAATTGTCCAGCATTTTACATCAGTAAAACCGAATGTAAATGAAGACCATGTCTACAAACTTATAAATGACATCAGAATTAACAAGAGAACAAATACTTTAGCTAAACAAGCTGCAGGCATTCCAGGTCATTTTTTTCAAATTTGTGATCATTGAGAAAATAACATGATGAATGTAGGGGGCCCAAGTCAACTGTATCTAGAAAAACGTGAGCTATTTTGGCAACTCAGTCTCCATGCTAACAGCTGGCCCAGACTTAATGATCACACCTCCATTGGTTGTTTAATGCTTTAAAAAGATAAAATAAAAAATGTAGGAGATGTCTCATTTTCAGTTCTCTTCTTACAGTTCCTTATTACTATATTTTGCTTTCTTTATGAATATTTTTTTTGATATTTCTTTGAATCTTTTTGTTGTGTAATAACAGCAGTTTTTTTATATTTTATTTATGCTTTTATTATGCCTTTCATAATTTGCCTATGGTTTGTTATGTTAAACTAAGTTTAGGTGACATAATTTTGCAATACTTAATGCCTATGGAACACTATCGCCCAGATTCAGTAAACTTCCATGCAGAAATAGCTTATTCCTGCATGGAAGGGACCATTCCCATGCAGCACGGCAGTGCGCCATGCATATTCATGAAGGCGTGCTGCCATGCTGTAATACGGACATGATTCTGTGTACGAGTGCAGGGCATGTGTCTGAGGGCAGTGCTCTCACAATACACATGCCCCCTGCACAACAGAATTGCCATACGGCAATTTAAATAGAGTAAGATTGCTCGTTACACCTCCCAACTCATCAGAGTAAGAAATCTGGACAAAGCCATAAGGAACAATTGTCCCTACAAACCTAGAAAGTTGATAGAATAACAGGTTTAGCATTAGCATGAATTTTCAGAAGGGTATGAAGTATATAACACACACCTCTCAACTTGTCAAAGTAAGAAATCTAGACAAAGCCATAAGGGGCAATTGTCCCTGCAAACCTAGAAAGTTGATAGAATAACAGGTTTAGCATTAGCATGGCTATTCTGAAGGGTATGAAGTAAAAACGCAACAAATATTTTTTTTTTCACATGTGCAATAAAGTTTAAGCATAGCTGCATGGGTGTGCCCGTTGCTTAGCTATGCTTAACCCAGCTGAAATGGCACGATAAGTTAAATAGCAATAGACATCCAGCATAGCACATTAGTGTAATAGTGCAGTGGTTAAAGTGTATGCCTTGTATATATTCATTCATGGTTCGAGGCTCACCAAAGCCTTTTCCATTTTGTATATGTAATCATTACAATTTTAATTTATTTGTATATTTATGTAGGAAGTAAGTTATATTTCTCAACCAGAGTAGTATATTAGGCCCAGATGTGAGGTGTCAGTGTAATAAAGTAGTGAAACTCCCATATATACACAAGTGCCCCATTCAGTATAGTCACACAAGAATAAATGTAATTACAGCACATTGGGTGATGTCAGGGAAGATAAACACATTTGCAATATGTAATGAATGATGAATCAATACCATACAGGTGGTAGTCCAATAAAATAAAACATAAGCAATGCTAAGCATTGTACAGCTATGCTGACCGGGTGTAAGCATTGTGTACATATGAATGCTAAGCAATGAGTAGCCCAGCTAAGTGGATTTGCCCATTGGAAAGCAGTCCT
>NC_056739.1:331457697-331547697 GCF_019279795.1 Protopterus annectens
CACTTTGAGAAGAGGTTATACAACCACACAGACACTCCCAGGCAAGGCTGGCACAGTTTCCCCAGCTGTGCCCCTTTTACCCAGACTATACAGTAATTCCAGCTGCCACCACCCACTAATACTTATCAGCTACTCAAAGGCCCTTAAAAGGGTGTCCAATTATTACTGTGCAATATTATTATCCAATTAGTAGTATAGCCCAGGGCTAAAGCTATTAGAGTAGCCTTGTACAGTTTTACCAAAGGCATGCAAGTACTCTTAAGAGCTTACATTATTGCTACACAAACCAGCCACAGTAAAAAAGGTTTTAAAATATTTAATAATAAATAATTAAAACCACAAGACAATATTTCTTACTACACAGACAGTGCTAGTCAAGAGTTCAGAGATCACACATAAATACTTAAAATAAATCAGTAGTACAGCTCTGACATCACAGAAAAACACTTAGTCTAATCTTTCTAATTTACTAGTTTTGCTAAAAGAAAACATACTTCTAAAATAACTTACATAGAGCATAAGGCAGGGCTGAGTTGGATGTTAAAGACAAAAATGCTTAATAATCTCTGGTTCTCACTGTTTAAATTGAAACTGCAGTTCTGATAAAACATTACATAATTTCACACTTTCCTGGTGTTCCCAGGCTGACAGAAACTGCATTTACATTCTTTTACACTTAGAGCAATAAAGGACATTCCACATGTAAATTCTGGTCATTAACTTTAGCCTTAAAATAATAGGCAGGAAGCCTTCATCTAGCCGAACTGGAACCGACTTGTAAACATCAAAGGCAGTGATGAAATAATTTTAATTTCAAAGGACCAACAAGAAATGCTTGACTTAGCTTTCTTTACAGCAGAGGGCAATGTTGCCACATTGTTTTAAGTTCAACATTTCACAGCACATTCTTTCCTTTAAAAAGACAAGTTTGTATTTCAACATTCATATTTACAAATGATAGAAGTATCTGCACAATTCTATCTGGCTAGGCTGGCAGCCTTCACCCATCTCTACCAGTCTTCACACCATCTACATAATGCAACCACCAGAGTATGTCAAGGACAACAGCTGTCTGGGGAACAGCCCATACATAACAGGCTAATCTGTGGCCATTATGTGGATGGCCCTACAGGTGAGAGCTATGCAGAGACAGAACTTTATCAGACTGAAACCCATGCAGAAGTAGCATGTGCAGACAAACCCTGTTAAACTAGCAGTATTCCAAGCATATAACAGCAATACTCACTGTAGTCACATACACATACACCTGTGTTATGTCAGCCAAACCATTGGCAGGTCTGTGAGCAATGGCATTGTAATATAATAGCCTACTTATGACTGTTGGACATCTTACAAGTTATCACAGTGATGTCAAACCCTACTGTGCAATCAATGTACTAATGTATGATGCAACTATATTAATACAGTATCAATACTGATGTCCCCTTTGACACCCATTTATTTGTGCCATTGTCCAGATGTACTGCTGTAATAGGTTGAAATGTATAACTAAACGTAATTCAAACTTCCTGGGTTACTCCAACAGCACTTCAACAGGCTAAATAAGTTGAAAGTAGCGTTTGTCATTTTGATAAAGAACAGCATTTATTTTAAGTGTTAATCATAAAAAACGCTTTTTGTGAAACCACAATGGTTAACTTCATCAGAAAAACAAAGGTTTACAAAGCCAGGGTTTAAATTCCCCTCCTCTTACAACTCGTAGTTTTCAAAAGCCAATGTTACTGGTTGTACAAAACTTTTTCTAAGTTGATGTTAGTGAACTCCTCCCCTTCACAAATGCTACGTTACTGGTAGATAGTATATCAATTCAACCAAATATTAAAATACAATATATACAAACTTGTGTCATCAATAGAACATGCATATTAAAATGGCAAAAAAAATGTTTATTTTTCTCATTTTTTTGGCATTTTTATGCCTCTAAAATCTATTAAAATAAAATAAAATAAATACATAAACTGGCCAAATAGGCAAGTTTTCTTAATTTAAAATATTTATATACTTGTTGAACTGTAGTGGTGGCACAGCTAACTACTTTATATATGTATATACACTTTTTAAAAGCATAGTAATAACAAAGCTAACTACCACTTTCTTTCTTTTAACTCTATAGACCGAGAGACAAATACAAAAAAATTTTTTATGTCTAACTGTGGTCTGAACTTAACACATTATTTGGGTCAAAATGTATTGTTAAAACCATGTTATGGTTGTTTTAATCCTTAACTTATTTGACAGTTGAGGTTAGACTCCTGCTGTTACCCTGGGATCAATGAAATAAGTTTTATAACGTGTATTCTAAAATTGAGAAGCTTAACTAGATAAACAGTAGGCTTAGTGTTTTAACTTATGAAACCACAAATATGATGAAACAGAATTGAAAAAAAAACAGGATTAAAGCAACCAACAACAAGCACTTACTGAGCTTTCACATGGCCAAAGCTGCTGCTAACTGCTCCACTGTGGTAAAGTATTACAGGTGGCAGACAGTCTGCCTTCTGTTCCACCCATACATCATGCTAGTTCTTTCTGTCTTGCGCTTCAAATAGCATTATGGCTTGGCACTTCACCAGGTTATTGTATCAAGAAGTGTGGCACACCTGGCAGCCATCAGCAGTACTGGTTCATCACAGGTGTAGTCCCAGTACTTACTAGCTATGTCCACCCCTCTTGGCATGTTTAAAGGGCAGTTATCTGTGCTTTCACCCATTAACCTGGTGCACTTGTCCATTCTGGGGCACTATTGCAACTGCCTCATGTACACAGACAACCCTCCCCTCTAAACTCCAAACACTCAGACCTGTAAGGGTTACCCATATATCACCCAATTTGGACATATGCACTCTCCAGCAAAGATTGGACTAGCAGGTCAAGAGGATAAGATCAACTCCTGCACCACACTATGTGGAACACGTAGCTCACCATGACACCCACTTTGAAAGTCATGACATACAATGAAAGGCCACACACCCACCTTCCCAGAGGCACTCAAGGGACAGTTACCCAAACAGCACAGACCAGCAAGGCAGACACCCACTCAGACACCACATGGCACATGCCAAGGGACACATATTTAACCTACACAGTGTGCCCCCAAACTAAGCTCCTAAGGTTAACCACCTTGTGCAATACAGTGATCGTGGGTAATTCAATGCTGAGGCACACACATCCCACTCACCACATTGAATATGGAGCAGATAACAGCCAACTATCTATCACATGCCAGCATCTAACACATGACACAGCCAGTCATGTCACTCCAAAACAACTATGTGTATCACTCCATATCCATGTGGGTGTGAATGACTTGGGACACACCTCCCTGGACTATATGACAGGAGACATGATTATGTGGCCCAGGCAGGTGTGACAGTAGCCCTGGGCAGTGTATCGCTGTCACCCAGAATGATGCTGCGGTACTATCAACAGATGATTGACTGCAACATTGGCTTATGTGTTATGTGTCATTCTCAGGGGATCCAGAACCTCTCTGCTTGGGATGGCATGATTGACAGAACCCAATGACTTACCACAGATGTCCTACATCTGTTACCACTGGGTTGCCAGGTACTGGCTAAGTGCCTTGCCACCCCTATGGTGCCTTATTAGGCAGTGTTCTTAATGTTATTACCATCATAACAGCTACACATGTATCTAAACTGATGGTCATGCTGCTCAACAGTGGATATCTAACTGTTAGGAAGCAGTCACTCATAGCAGTTGTTGGAGTGGAAGACACATGTCTGCTGTAATGGAGAGGTGGTTCACAGCAGCAGACAGATGACCTGCAGTATCAGGCTATGATGCATTCCACAGCTGTCAGCCCCCAAACATGGACCACACCACACCTCCACAGGTGGTGTCATCTCCATATTCATTATGGATAAGAACATCTCCAGACTAGTATCCCATCATAATGCATTGGAGATACTTTGAGTAGAACTGCCTTGGGGTAATAATGCAATCCAGACCACAGCCTGCTAGGGGTCCACATCTATGTCCCTAAACTGTCAATGCACATTCCACAACACCCTGCCATCTATGATGGTCCAACGCAACAGTGATATAGTACGTGTGTCTTCAACTACCCCTCCATCACCTGGGGAATGTAGCCAAGTGCCAGTACAGTGGCCCAACACTTCTGGGATTCATCATGTCCATTGCCCTAGATCAGCTCATACTGACCCCTGATAGAGGATGCAACAATCTTGAATTGTGTTGACCACTTAAATGTGGGACTGTTGCTCATCCACAGATGTCAATCCCTGCATTGTGAGATTCACATAGGCTGTAATCAACATGGAACTCAACATGTCAGCCACAGCCCCCACAAAGATAATCACCTGGCAAGACCTCTGCAAAGCTGGCTTTGTAGCCATGAAAGCAGGGGGGGATGTCTTCACTGCACCCATGGCAATGGGAAATAGCTGCATGACTGTGGAATCATACACATAGGCCCTGTATGAACAGATACATGAATGCATGGTACTAGCCAGAGCCAACAGAACCCAGACACTGTCCTCCAAACACTGGGAGACAATGGGATGGTCCCCTGCCATTACTAAAGTGTACATCAGAGGGAGGACACTGTTGCAAGGAAAGTTGGTGCCCCATGACTGTTGAACTCCCTTATTAGCCTCAAACACAACTTTGGATCCCTCATGGAAACCCCCAACAGACATGTATGACAACAGGGATGCAGCAGACACTGAAGACAGTCATAACAGCCTTTGATAGTTATATCAACAACCTCCACAGCATTTAACACAAGTGCTGTGAGTTACTGCACAATGCTAATACCTATCCTGAGACAACAGATATTGGCCACAGTCTTGACAACACATTCACTACCAGCTTTACCCCTCTCTCCCCCCACAAGTGAAGTGCTGAGTGAATGTGTTCTCACATGTTGTTTCCCATTTCCGTTCTAGGCATCTGTGTGTCACCAAGATGTAGCCCTGCATCAAGGCCACAGGGTATGGCAGTGTGGTAACACGTCACAGGCAGGGTACAATATGTGCATGGTAATCCCTGGTCTGTAATGCAGTGATTGCATATGCCTCACAGATTATAGGGCTGAGGGTTGTACATAGGTATATGTTGATTTATATCATCTGTTTTAGAATGGAGAATGGTACATGTTCTGGTTTGGACACACCTCTGATTGCTAATAGCCATAGGGGATATTCATTAACCGAACACACTGGGATTACTATGCACACACACAGACACACACACACACACACACACACACACACACACACACACACACACACACACACACACACACACACACACACACTTGCCAGTACTGAGATCCATAGGTTCATTGCTCCATATGTGTGTCGTAGGTGAATGGGCCTGAAGACTGTACAAGGCTAGCCCAAGGGAATACCCTGGCATCAGGCCACATGACAATAGTCCCCAGTGTTCCTCAGAAGTATAGTCACTGGAGTTGTCCTCAGGGGTGGGTATTGTATTCCCCATCCCCTCATCCAGATTTGTATTGTGGGTGGCCAGTGATGTGCACTGCTTCCCATGTGATTTATATTCCATAACATGGACAGTGTCTGGGTTGTGCACATGTCCCAAATGCATGTTCTTTGAAGTGTGCTTGAGGTCTCTGGGGCATGTTGTGTGGACAGATTGGTATCTTCTGATGTAGCATTACTGACCTTGTTTGGTGAGACCTGGCTATGTAACTGAGGTAGTGATTGCACCTATATTGACAGTATGATATGGGTATTCATTGGAGTTATTGGTGTCTGTCCATACAGGTCATGTGTATAAGGCATGGTATTCCCTTTGTGGGGTACGTTTGCAGACTCTACAGTTGTTTCGGGTGTCCAGTGGGGAACAAAAGAGACACTGTACAGATTGATTGGGCTACTGAGGGGATGGAACAGGGTGCCATGTCCTTTTACTTGTTGGATAACACACAGTCAGGAGATGTAACACATAAAAGTACTTTCTGTTGTCAGTGGCACTGTTGTGGTCAACAGGCATGTAGTCCACTGCAATCACACCATGGGTAGTATCTGTGAGGCAATATGCAGGAGAACTACCAGTATAGTGGTTGTTGCATAGCCAAGTGTGTTTGTGTATGATTCATGGGTGGAGAGTGGTCTCTGACTATTAGAAGGGTTACCTATATTGTTCTATAGTCCATACTGTCATGCAGTCATTGCACATGGAACTAGACATTTAGGGTTGTGGATTGTCTACAACAACCAGTATGGTGTTTGACAACTGTTGGCCTAGTAATGTGGACGTTGGGATATATACTAGGTAATCAACATAATTTAGCAAAACCTACCCCCTCAATGGATCCTGTTATTACACAATTACACCCCCCCCCACAGGATACTGATGACACACACACACTTGCCAGTACTGGGTTTCAAACTCCTACCTAGCTATGTATTGCTACTACAGTGTAAGGCATTCATCGCATGAGCCACAGAGCTTGCAGGATAGATGTTGTCCCAAGGTACTTCTAAGGTGAGGAACATCACCAGCCCTTGTAAATACTGGCATTGAGTGAATTAGTGGGTGAGAGATTCCACAAAATATTTTACCCTACACACACTTTTACATTTGCCAGGGATGAGGTTCAAACATCAAACTATCTTTTTGGACCATTATGGTTATGCATTTACCGCATGCACCACTGACCTTACATGGTTTAGGGTTGCCAACAGGTACTTCTAAGGTGGATGATAACTGCAGGACTGCTAAAGTCAAGCACTGAGATGTGTACTGGGTGTAAATGGAGCCAAAATCTTTGAGGTATGGACATATATATATATATATATATATATATATATATATATATATATATATATATAATGAGATTCAAACTCCTACCTATGTAGTTATTGCTACTACATTGTTCCACATTTATTACATGCGCCACGGAGCTTATATGGTAGAGAGCTGTGCAAATGTATCTTTGAAGGTGAGTGACATCAGCAGCAGTGCTAAAGGAGGGAAGTGTTGTAAGTGTGAATGACCACAGAATCAAGTCTCTCCAAGGATACACAAACTCTCTCACACAAACACTCACATTTACCAGGATTAGGATTGGAACTCCTACCTAACTAGGTTGTTACACTATAGCATTATGCAGTTATCGCAAGCACCACAGAGATTATATGTTGGAGAGTTGTCCAAAGGTATCTTTGAAGGTGAGTGACATCAGCAGCAATGCTAAAGGAGGGGTAAGGGAAGTGTTGTAGGTGTGAATGACCACAAAATCAGGTGTCTGCAAGGATGCACACACTCTCTCACACAAACACTCACATTTACACAGTTGCCAGGATCAGGACTAAACTCCTACCTAATTAGTTTGCTATACTATAGCATTACGCAGTTATCACAAGTGCCACAGAGCTTATATGTTGGAGAGCTGTCCAAAGGTATCTTTGAAGGTGAGTGACATCAGCAGCAAGGGGTAAGAGAAGTTTAGTGAGTGTGAATGGCCTCAACCACATTCATCTGGAATCACACACACACACACACACACACACACACACACACACACACACACACACACACACACACACACACACACACACACACACACACACACACACACACACACACACACACACACACACACACACACACACACACACACACACACACACACACACACACACACACACACACACTCACACACAACTTTACATTTGACAGGACTGAGATTACAGATTACAACTCTTACATGGATGCCTGTTTGTACTGTACTGTTACACAGTTATCAAAAGCACCACTGATAGAGGGCTAACCAAAGGTATTTCTACAGTAAATGACATCAGCACAACATGTTATATAGGCCTATGGGATGTTTAGTGGGTGGGACAGGCCTCATAATGGGATTCTCTCTGTCACTGTCTGTCTTTCTCTTCCCCACGTCTGTGTGTGTGTGTATGTTTGACATATTATATTATATAAGCCTTAGATATGTGTGTGTACTCCTGACCAATGTGTGTATGTGAAGTATCAGTTGTGTATAATTAGGTATGTGTGTGCACAGACAGCTGCTAATAACCGATATCTGTAGTCCACTGTGTTGTGAGACATGGGCTTCATTTCTGTATGTGTAGGAGCATGCCCAGTATGACCCTCTATACTGAGTGTCTGCATCCACTCCAGGGAGGGTTGGACTTCAGGTCAGGGTTTTGTGTGCTACAGCTACACCTAGCAAACTGTTTCTGAAGGATATCTGTAGATAGGTTGCAAATATGGACACACAATGGGTTTAACATATAGGGATACTGTAACTATTGCTGTCTGTGCTGCTTATGTGACATGTTTGGTTGTAGCATAGATTTTCTGACATATGTACTGTTTTATACTGTGATGTGTCATGTCATCAACTAATGCCAGTTTTCATTCTTTGCTCACAGTTATTTACCTGGAAATACAAGATGAATGAAGCTGAGACCAATATTCTGAGGCATACAGACTACACATTCTGGCACACACCTGCCATTGTGGAGGGGTAGCTACAGACAATGGACTGCTGGTTCTGTGTAAATGGTCCAGCACTTTGTTAGTATGCTGGCTGGGGTTCCCCTCCTTGTGCTTTTCTCAACTTCACGGAATGGCCATATCCTGCTGGGGCCATACCTCTCAGATGTACAGATACACCCAGGTTATCCAGAGGCAGGACTCATATATCTGGTCAGTTTACCTTCACATGATGGTTTACCAGCATTTATGTGGCTATTCATTCATGGGTTTGCAATCGGGATTAGTATGGGCGGACATTAGAGTTTCAGACTTCACACACTCCATGATATCCATGCTTCTACACCCCCCCCTCTGTTATTCTTTCCTCCACCTAACATTATGTAAGCAATATCTCAGAGGTATCCCTATAGTTGGGCCTTTACCCCAGTAGCATTTATGGCCTGAGCCTCAGTCCTTGCAGTAGGACATGAGATCTAAGGACCTAGGACATGAGACTCACGAAGCATCAGAGACCATTCAGGTGCAATTAACCATAGGCAAAACTGCTCTACAGTTTGTAGCATGTTACAGGCCACCCTCTCAAACTCAGGAACCCCACACAGCCTTCCTGAAGACACTGGAGAGTATAAATGTCTCTCCAAACACCATCATATTGGGTGACTTCAACTACCCAAACATAGACTAGGAACATTACTCAAGCCCCAATACCCTAGCCCAAAGGTTCCTGGAGTTCATAAACTCAAATGCTATGGAACAACTTGTCACCATTCCCACAAGAGGTGAAAATATACTAGACCTGATCATCACAAACATGGGGACAAAATGCTCCACACCAGAAGTATATCCCTCATTGGTGAGATCAGACCATAAACTAATCTCACTGGAGATCCACATCCCCCCACCCCCAACAAAAGACCACAGTGAAGAACTTCTCAAAAGCCAACTTCACACTTCTTAAGACTGGTGTGGTATCCTTCAAGGCCCCTGAGCCATTGGAAACCACAACCCACGCTGCTGAATCCCTTACAAATGCTTTCTCACGAGCACCTCCAGGATTGCATGGATCAAGCAATCCCAAATAAAATCAAGACCCTTTCCACCAAAGGCAAGCCCGATCTGGTGGACCCCAGCCATAAACAAACTTTACAACAAGAGGAGAAAGCTACTACAAGATAGAGTAAAATCCCTAAAAGGGAAGACATCTCTGATCAATACTAGTAAAAAACTACGATCACTCATAAAATCATCCAAGGCCAACTTTGAGAGAAAAATCGCCAAGGACTCAAAAGATAATCATAAGGCCTTCTTTAGCTATGTTAGAAATCTGGGTGGAAACTCACAGATATGCTCAGAATTAGTCCAAAATGATACAAAAATCACTGAACCCACAGACATCGCAAACATACTGGCAGACAGGTTCAGTGAAAATTTCTCCCCTCCCTCCCTCCCAAAAGGAGAAATATCTATCCCAGCAGAGTGTAGCCTCCCAATCATCTCAAATGCCCAGGTGAGAGCTGCTCTCTCTAAAGCTAAAAACACAGCATCAATGGGACGGATGGTGTCCCCAGCTGTGTGCTACGAACTCAATGAGGAACTAAACCCACACATAAGGCTGCTGTTTAATCTTAGCCTTACCACAGGATCGTGCCCAAAGAGAGTGTGTACGGCAACTGTGGTCCCACTCCACAAAGGCGGTGCTTCTATGGACCCTGGTAATTACCGCCCCATAAGCTTAACAAGCCTGGTCTGCAAAGCTATGGAGAGGATCATAATGGAACTCATAAATAAAGACATAGGGGACCTACAGACATTTGATCCTACCCAATTCGGCTTTGTCAAGGGCAGATCATGCCTCTTGAACTTGGTCGACTTTTTTGAAACAGTCACCAAGGCCATTGATGAGGGTAAGGCAGTTCACACAGCCTACCTTGACCTTGCAAAAGCGACACAATACCCCACTTGGGTATCATAGAAAAGCTCACCAGCTTAAATGTAAACCCATATGTCACAAGATGGGTTGCAAACTGGCTCAAGGACAGAACCCACAGGGTTAGAGTTGCTGGTACCATGTCAGACTCCAAGCCGGTCACAAGCGGTGTCCCACAGGGCTCAGTCCTGGGCCCCCTCTTGTTCGGCATCTACTTTTCAGAAGTGCAGGCAAACATAGGAGGATTGTGGCTGACAAAGTTTGCAGATGACTGCAAACTGGGTGCCATAGTTGAAAATCCATCAGACACAGATATCCTTCAGAGAGGTCTCATAGAAACAGATAACTGGTGCCAGAGCCATGGCCTTAAGCTAAACGCCAAAAAATGTATAGTCATACCCTTTGGTAAAAACAAGGTAACCCCAAGTCACCACATAGGTGGCAATTCATTAAGCACAGAAGAGGTTATCAGGGACCTGGGGACCCAAGTTGACAGTAACCTTTCTTTTGACACTCACATTGCCAAAGTGGTTAGGAGGACCTTCTACATTGCCCACCTGATTATGAAGGGATTCACATCCAGATCAAGGGAGGTCATTGTTCCCCTGTACTCTTCACTTATCAGACCAATGATTGAGTACAATGCCCCATTTGGAATGTATCTTACCCGACACCTGCAGCAATTGGAAAGACCCCAAAAGTTCCTCACCAAAAGGATAAAGGGGCTCAAAAATATGCCATATGCTGCCCGACTGAAGAAACTCCAGCTCTATTCAGTCGCATACCGTCTGCGCAGAGGTGACCTGTGCCTGATACAAGGCCATGTCCAACCCGGAATTAATGGACATGCTCCACCTCAAAAAATCCAAATCCACCAGAGCCACAAGAGCAAGAGACTTAAACCTCAACACGGATATAAATAGGACGTGCTGGAGGGACAGATTCATCACCCAGAGACTCCCTATGCTGTGGAACAGAATCCCGGTCCATGTGAGACAGAGCACCTCGCTGGCTCTGTTCAAGAGGAATCTTGACCAGTGGATGGTAGATCGTAGGTTTACCCCAGGGATCATCTCTGTATCACTGCTGGACAGAGGCACGGCAAACTAATGGGTATAGTATTCTTCAATCTAAGGGGTGGTGAAAGCCACACAACTCTGGCTAGGCTTATAAATGCCCTAGGGCAGATAGCCTAGTATGAACCTATGAACCTATGAACCTATGAAGATGCATGCTACTAGCATTTGTCAATATGCACAGCAATAGAGAGTTTTTATTAGTAAATTATTCATACATTCTATATCTTTTATATGTATATTTTAGAGCATTGTATTTATAGTGTTTTTAATATATTTTTGATATATTTTATAAATATATATATTTTATACATTTTAAGTCTACATTTATATACATATACCTGGATATATAGCTATGTATACCACTTTAAGTCTTTAATTGTAGGCAATTATGGGTCAGGTGATGCATAAAGAGCTATTTAAATAGTAGTTTGCTTTTAAAATTCTATTAAGTCTGAAGAAGCGTTCTGTGTAACGCGAAAACGCTTACTGTTCTACTTTCAATAAAGAGTTTTGCTGAGTATTCGAGCCAGTGGTGTGCCTTTGTGTTTATGCTGCATAATTTGTCAATATGGCCTTGCATTTGTTTTCTGTTTACTGTGTTAGGTTGTTAGTTGGGACCCCCCTGATATTCCATACATTGGCAGTATGGGTGAGGCAAGGACTTTGCCAGAGGACTGTAGGCCATTTGAGAGTGCTGCAGGCCATCTGTTACTGCATTTCTACATGGGATTGTGGGGGGAGGTGCACACCTGCAGATGTTAACATTTGAAATGACTGTACTGGTATTTAGCTTACTCTGTTGGCTTCCATTTCATATTGTATTGTGACCTATCATGCAGACAGGAGGCATATCAGTAGAGTACACATGTTAGATCTCAATGGCATGTGTTTGAGTTTCAGACTTCTTACCCTTCAGAACTAGAATGCAGCTGCCAGACCTGTTGTAGTATGTCTGTGTCGGTATGGTGGGGGGGCTTTTCACCATTGCCCTCATTTGGGGCCTTAGCCTGGTCTTTCTTCATGGTCATCTACAACTGTCCTGCTAGATGAGGCTGGTGGTGGATATGTGACCCTCATTGACATCCATGTGTGTGACCTATTGACACCCACAGTTCTTTGGGTCATCGATGTACTGCAGTGGGGGTTTTCACCTGGTGTAGTGCTGCCTAGTATGTTGACACCAGTATTTGTTATGGATTTCCTGCTGTCCCATAATGCTGTCTGGTACTATCCCATTCAGCCACCCAATTCCCTTGCATGCTTGCATCCATACCATACATACAAGTATGAGAGCATACTACTCCATTCAGTAATTGATAGGAAGAGTGACTTACTTTGTTGCTGGGCCAGTATTGAGGACAGTGCTGGAAGGGTGACTATGTTGGATGCACATAGTACACTCCCTATACATGGTAAAGTTCAGGTAGTGTCATGTTTGGCATAACTTTTACTGTAAGTGTAAGTCAGACAGAGGTATCAGTCCCAGGGTCCCTACAGTGTCAGTGTGTGTGCTATGCATTGCCTCTTTGCCAAGGCCTGGGCATACTGTGTATGCCTCCTTCTGCCTACAAGGGCAGGCTCAGGATGTTCCTCCTCCGAGTTCCTCTGTGCCTGTGCTGGCCTTGGCAATGCTGGTGGGCTGTGTGGCCTTGCCCCATGCTGTTCCTGCTGCAGCTGTTTCCACAGGATCATATTGTGTAGCATGGCACATACTATGAACATTTGTGTACATAGAGCTGGAGAGTACTGCAAGGCTCCACCGGATATGTCAAGGCAGTGGAACCATGAATTGAGCATCCCAAACACATGCTCTACAACGATTCTGGTTTGTGCGTGTGCCTCATTATGGTGTTCTTGTTCAGGTGTGTGTGCATTTCTGATGAGTGTCATCAGCCATGGCTCCAGTGCGTAGCCGGCATCCCCCACTAGATGGCCATATGGGATGTCCCCCTGGCAAACACCTGATACAGCTGTGAGCAATGCCAGATGTGGGAGCAGTGATAGCTTCCGGGGCTGCCAGCACACACATTCATGATAATGCCCTGGGCATCGCACATGACCTGGCAGTTGATGGAGGGGAAGCCCTTGTGGTTTATGTAGACCCTGCCCCGCTCACCGGGTGTTGCTTTGATGTGGATGTGTGTGCAGTCTATAGCACCAACTACCTAAGGGTATTCTGCTATATGGTGGAAGAGACGCATACATGTGGCTTCATGGGCGGTGGGGAAATATATATGCTCATTGGCATGTTGTGTCATGGCATCTAGGAACTGGTGGAGTACCCTGGATAAAGTCACAAAATACAAACTAAACCAAAAAAACAGAAGAAAACCAGATGAAGTAGCTGGATTAGACCCACTCCAACAGTTATACAGTTGGAAAAATACAACTCAGTTGTAGAAGTATAAAATCCACTTTATTCATTTCAGAAAGAATAAATCCACATATGAATTGCCAAGGATAAGAGCTTTCGTCTAGGAAGTCTAGACTTCACCAGATAGTTCGACATGCATAGATACTTCCCTTTTATATAAATTCAACAGGAAGTGACACAAAATATTAAACTAAATAAAACAATTAAGTCATTAAAGGCACAATATTTACAGTCCTCAATTGAATGCAGGCAAGTAGTAACCTACTTATACATAAAACACAGCCCCCCTAAATACATATTTCCAAGATGACAATGTATATTAAATATGTAAAATAATATATATATATATATATATATATATATATATATATATATATATATTTATATATATACATATATATATATATATATATATATATATATATATGTATTTATATATATATATATATATATATATATATATATATATATAAAACAGATGTTATTGTGTAAGTAAATATTATTTAAAACCAGATGTCATTTAAAAAATGTTAAAAAGAACTAAGTAATAGTCTTAAATTACCATTTTTATGCAATAAATATTATGTTAAAAAATATATGTTAATGAATAATCCACGTTATTAAAATGAATATTGTTATTGGGGAGATAGGTTTACCTCTCCAATGCTTTTAATTTCAAAATAGGGCTAATGGAAATGTATTCATTAAGGCCTAGCCAGTTCCCAGCATTCAGATGTAACTGCCAGTATAATTCTCTTTTTTCCAGTAGTAATGACCATGAACTCCTGGACCTTTTTATAGAGGGTTCAATATCTATAGATGTTCTTAATTATTTATCTGGTCCCTACCCAAATTATCTGTCATGTTCGGTTTACCGAAATTGCATAAAAACCTGAGACAACCACCCATGCGACCCATTGTTGACTCCAAGGGTACTATTACCCATCCCTTGGCAAAATACTTAGATAATAAGTTAAAGGAATATATTTTCAATGAGGCACACATCTGTAAAGACTCGTGGAGTTTTTAAGAAGCTATAGACAAAATACCTTTTAACCCAGCCACTGGGGATGCACAAGCCAGTGCATTTCTTTGTGCAGGTCCCAAGCCCGGATAAATGGGGAGGGTTGCATCAGGAAGGGCATCCGGCATAAAATTTTGCCATAATCATACATGCGGACAACAGTACAGATATACATACCAGATCAGTTGAAGCCCGGGTTAACAATGACCGCCACCAGTACTGTTGGCCTACAGGGTGCTGGCAGAAATTGGGCTACTGTTGGCCGAAGGAGGAGAAGAGGGGGAAGGCATGCCCGAAGGCAGGTACAGGCTAGGACTGTGATAGTGAGGGTCAGAACTTTGAATGTTGGCAGTATGACTGGTATAGGGAGAGAGCTAGCTGATATGATGGACCGAAGGAAGGTTGGTATATTGTGTGTGCAAGAGACCAGGTAGAAGGGGAGCAAGGCTAAGTGTATCGGAGGTGGGTTCAAATTGTTTTGTCATGGTGTGGATGGGAGGAGAAATGGCATAGGGGTTATCCTGAAGGAAGAGTATGCTAAGAGTGTTTTGGAGGTGAAAAGAGTGTCAGATAGAGTGATGTTTATGAAGCTGGAAATTGATGGTGTAATGATGAATGTTAGTGCATATGCTCCACAAGTTGGGTGTGCGATGGATGAAAAAGAAAAATTTTGGAGTGAGTTGGATGAAATGGTGATGACTGTACCCAAGGGTGACAGACTGGTGATTGGAGCAGATTTCAATGGGCATGTTGGTGAAGGGAACAGAGGGGATAAGGAAGTGATGGGTAGGTATGGTGTTAAGCAAAGGAATGCAGAAGGTCAGATGGTAGTAGATTTTGCGAGAAGGATGGACATGGCTGTGATGAATACGTATTTTAACAAGAGGGACTAGCATAGGGTGACATACAAGAGTGGAGGAAGATGCACACAGGTGGATTATATCTTATGTAGAAGGGCCAGTCTGAAGGAGATTGGAGACTATAAAGTGGTGGCAGGGGAAAGTGTAGTTAGGCAGCATAGGATGGTGGTTTGTAGGATGACATTGGTGATCAAGAAGAGGAGGATGAGTGTGAGGGCAGCACCAAGGATCAAATGGTGGAAATTGAAAAAGGGTAAGTGTGAGGTGAAGTTCAGGGAAGAGTTAAGACAGGCACTGGGTGGCAGTGAAGAGTTACCGAATAGCTGGGTAACTACAGCAGAGCTAGTAAGGGAGATGGCTAGAAAGGTGCTTGGTGTGACATCTGCAAAGAGGAAGGAGGACAAGGAGATCTGGTGGTGGAATGAAGAAGTACAGGAGAGTATACAGAGAAAGAGGTTGGCGAAGAAGAAGTTGGATTGTCAGGGAGATGAAGAAAGTAGAAAAGAGTATAAAGAGATGAGGTGCATGGCAAAGAGAGAGGTGGCGAAGGCTAAGGATATGGCGTATGAAGAGATGTATGAAAGATTGGACACTAAGGAGGGAGAAAAGGACCTGTACCCATGGCCGGCCTTAGGCATAGGCCAACTAGGCGGCCACCTAGGGCGCCGCTGTAGCAGGGGCACTTTTCCAGTATTTATTTGGTGTAGGTAGACCAGGTTGGGGGCACCTGGGTGGTGTGGGGGGGCACCGCGGAGCCCTTTTGCCTAGGGCACCAGCTGACCTAAGGCAATTGGCTAGACAGAGGGACCGAGCTAGTAAAGATGTGCAGCAGGTAAGGGTGATAAAAGATAATGAGGGAAATGTACTCACAAGTGAGGAGAGTGTATTGAGCAGATGGAAAGAGTACTTTGAAGGGCTGATGAATGAAAAGAATGAGAGAGAGAGAAGGTTGGATGATGTGGGGATAGGGAATCAGGAAGTGAAGCAGATTAGCAAGGAGGAAGTAAGCACAGCTATGAAGAGGATGAAGAATGGAAAGGCTGTTGGCCCAGATGACATACCAGTGGAAGCATGGAGGTGCTTAGGAGAAATGGCAGTGGAATTTTTAACCAGATTGTTTAATGAAATTTTGGAAAGTCAGAGGATGTCTGAGGAATGGAGAAATAGTGTTTTGGTACCTATCTTTAAGAATAAGGGTGATGTGCAGAGCTGCAGTAACTACAGAGGGATAAAACTGATCAGTCACAGCTTGAAGTTATGGGAAAGAGTAGTGGAAGCTAGGTTAAGAAGGGAGGTGATGATTAGTGATCAGCAGTAAGGTTTCATGCCAGGAAAGAGCACTACAGATGCAATATTTGTTCTGAGAGTGTTGTTGGAGAAATACAGAGAAGGTCAGAAGAAGTTGCATTGTGTCTTTGTGGACTTAGAGAAAGCATATGACAGGGTGCCTAGAGAGAAGTTGTGGTATTGTATGAGGAAGTCGGGAGTGGCAGAGAAGTATGTAAGAGTGGTACAGGATATGTACAAAGGTAGTGTGACATTGGTGAGGACTGCGGTGGGAGTGACAGATACATTTAAGGTGGAGGTGGGTTTACATCAAGGATCAGCTCTGAGCCCTTTCTTATTTGCAGTGTTGATGGACAGGTTGACAGATGAGATTAGACAGGAGGCCCTGTGGACTATGATGTTTGCAGATGACATTGTGATATGTAGTGAGAGTAGGGACCAGGTTGAGGAGACCCTGGAGAGGTGGAGATATGCTTTAGAGAGGAGAGGAATGAAGGTCAGCAGGGCTAAAACAGAATATATGTGTGTAAATGAGAGGGAGGGTAGAGGAATGGTGAGGATGCAGGGAGTAGAGTTGGTAAAGGTGGATGATTTTAAGTACTTGGGTTCAACAGTTCAGAGTAATGGTGAGTGTGGAAGAGAGGTGAAGAAGAGAGTACAGGCAGGGTGGAATGGGTGGAGAAGAGTGTCAGGAGTGATTTATGACAGACTGGTATCAATAAGAGTGAAAGGGTAGGTCTACAAGAGGGTAGTGAGACCAGCTGTGTTATATGGGTTGGAGACTGTAGCATTGTCAAAAAGGCAGGAGTCAGAGCTGGATGTGGCAGAGTTAAAGATGTTAAGATTTGCACTGGGTGTGACTAGGATGGACAAGATTAGGAATCAGTATATTAGAGGGTCAGCTCAGGTTGGACAGTTTGGAGACAAAGCAAGAGAAGCGAGATTGCGTTGGTTTGGACATGTGCTGAGGAGGGATGCTGGGTATATTGGGAAAAGGATGCTAAGGATGGAGCTGCCAGGTAAGAGGAAAAGAGGAAGGCCTAAGATGAGGTTTATGGATGTGGTGAGAGAGGACATGCAGGTGGTTGGTGTGAAAGAGCATGATGCAGAGGACAGGAAGAAATGGAAACAGATGATCCGCTGTGGCGACCCCTAACGGGAACAGCCGAAAGAAGATGATGAACATCAGAAGTATTACAAACAAAATCCATGAACCACATGCAGCTCTTTCCATATATTCCCCGGATATTGCTCTAATCACTGAAAATTGGCTAAAACCCACCTGATACATCCAACAATGAAATTCTACTCCCAGGATATAATATACTAAGACAAGACTGAATAGCCAAAAGGGCTGGAGTAATAGTTATTCTATTTAAAAATAACCTCGTTCTTGAAGCCATAGTACTTAATGCCCCAAATTTTGATAATGCAGAAATCATCTTTGCACAACTAATACTTAATGCTAAAAGCATATAAATATTTTAGGATCCTATATATCTCTCCAGGTCAGAACATCTCCACTCTAGAAAATATTTTGGATTGGTCCTCCAAATCACTGCCCCAAGATACAATAATCTTGGGTGAATTCAACATTGACTGGATCACCTGTATTTCAGATAATCCCACCAACCACATTAACCTCCATGGCTTCACCCAAACTATTCAAGTCCCTACCAGGATAGTTAAATCATCTAATAGACAGTCCACCTTAGACTGGATATTAACAAATAGACCTCTCTCAGATTCACTTCATGATCACCTTCCCACCTACTTAATTATTTACTGAATAAACCCTTCTCAGCTTACCACTTACCATCCAATCCGAAATGAACTTTAACCACCAAGAATTCATAGACACTCTAAAACTTTGCAGTTGATTCCACTTAAACATCTCCCTCTAGAAAATGTTGTGAAATATTTTAATTCCACCTTCCTGACTATACTAAACAAACTAGCCCGCCCAATGACTATTAGAATAAAATCCAAATTTGCTCCATGGCTAACAAATGAAATTAGAGTACTCCTAAAAAATAAAGATAAAGCTTGGAGTAAATGGAACATTACTAAATCTCAAGCAGACAAACAGGCATATCAGGAACTCATAAACAAGGCAAAAAGTCTAATCAAACAGGACAAAACTAATTACTACTTTACTATCCAAAACGAACACCATACTAAACCACAAAAATTCTGGAGAGCAGTTAATAACATCCTCCTACCAGGCAATGCTAGCATACCCACCCCATCTTCCACAAACAACCTAGACAGTGTAGCCACTCAGTTTAACAAATACTTCACCAGAAAAATTCTAACTCTCTCCAGCAAGTATGCCTCCACTACCACTCATATTAATCCTATTTCTGATAAAAATAGGAACTCCTTCTCCTTACAACCCATATCTACCAACACAATAAAGAAACTACTAAAAAAACTGAAACCCACTACCCCAGCTGCAGATAAACTTCCTGCAGAATATCTTAGAATTGCAGCTGATGCCATCTCCATCCCTATATCTATCCTCATTAACCGTTCCATTACTGAACAACTAGCTCCATCAATTTGGAAAATTTCATATATTATCCCTTTACACAAAGGTGGCAAGTCAATAGAATTAATCCAATTATTGGCCATTTGATATACTTTCACCCATACCCAAGATACTGGAAAGATGCGTACACATACAAGTTATGTTCTTCCTACTTACTAACAAATTAATATCCAATACCAAACATGGGTTCGGACCCTTCCACAGCACCACCTCTGCCCTTATGACCTTCACTGACGTAGTCAGCCACCACAGTAATAATGGCAAATTTGTCTCTGCTGTTTTTCTTGACATCTCTAAGGAAGTAAATAGCGTGGGAAGAAATAGCCAGGGAATTGTTATGGCTAGGCTTGTATAGGCCCTAGGGCTGATAGACTAGTACCAACCTATGAACCTATGAACCTATAAGGCTTTTGATATGGTTTCTCACAGCAAGCTCTTAAATGTACTTACTGAACTCAACTCAAGCCAGTCTACTCTATCCTGGTTCAAAGACAATATATCACTCTATTAGCAAGCAGTTCAAAGGCAACAAACTCTTTCTTTTCTACTATCCATCACCCTAGGAGTTCCCCAAGGTTCTATCCTTGGCACCTTCCTATTTAGTCTCTTTACTAACAATCTCCATACATCAACCCTTCATGCATCTCTTGTACAGTACGCTGCTGAATCTACACTATGTGCAGCTTCTTCTCTACACTATCTATCTTGTACAGCACGCTGCTGAATCTACACTATGTGCAGCTTCTTCTCTACACTATCTATCTTGTACAGCACACTGCTGAATCTACACTATGTGCAGCTTCTTCTCTACACTATCTATCTTGTACAGTACGCTGCTGAATCTACACTATGTGCAGCTTCTTCTCTACACTATCTATCTTGTACAGCACACTGCTGAATCTACACTATGTGCAGC
This sequence comes from Protopterus annectens, assembly GCF_019279795.1. Classification (NCBI taxonomy): domain Eukaryota; kingdom Metazoa; phylum Chordata; order Ceratodontiformes; family Protopteridae; genus Protopterus; species Protopterus annectens. The sequence goes on from NC_056739.1 coordinate 331,478,215, forward strand.
TTCTTCTCTACACTATCTATCTTGTACAGTACGCTGCTGAATCTACACTATGTGCAGCTTCTTCTCTACACTATCTATCTTGTACAGCACGCTGCTGAATCTACACTATGTGCAGCTTCTTCTCTACACTATCTATCTTGTACAGTACGCTGCTGAATCTACACTATGTGCAGCTTCTTCTCTACACTATCTATCTTGTACAGCACGCTGCTGAATCTACACTATGTGCAGCTTCTTCTCTACACTATCTATCTATCTTGTACAGCACGCTGCTGAATCTACACTATGTGCAGCTTCTTCTCTACACTATCTATCTTGTACAGCACGCTGCTGAATCTACACTATGTGCAGCTTCTTCTCTACACTATCTATCTTGTACAGCACACTGCTGAATCTACACTATGTGCAGCTTCTTCTCTACACTATCTATCTTGTACAGTACGCTGCTGAATCTACACTATGTGCAGCTTCTTCTCTACACTATCTATCTTGTACAGCACGCTGCTGAATCTACATGATGTGCAGCTTCTTCTCTACACTATCTATCTATCTTGTACAGCACGCTGCTGAATCTACACTATGTGCAGCTTCTTCTCTACACTATCTATCTTGTACAGCACGCTGCTGAATCTACACTATGTGCAGCTTCTTCTCTACACTATCTATCTTGTACAGCACACTGCTGAATCTACACTATGTGCAGCTTCTTCTCTACACTATCTATCTTGTACAGTACGCTGCTGAATCTACACTATGTGCAGCTTCTTCTCTACACTATCTTGTACAGCACGCTGCTGAATCTACACTATGTGCAGCTTCTTCTCTACACTATCTATCTTGTACAGCACGCTGCTGAATCTGCACTATGTGCAGCTTCTTCTCTACACTATCTATCTTGTACAGCACGCTGCTGAATCTACACTATGTGCAGCTTCTTCTCTACACTATCTATCTTGTACAGCACGCTGCTGAATCTACACTATGTGCAGCTTCTTCTCTACACTATCTATCTTGTACAGCACGCTGCTGAATCTACACTATGTGCAGCTTCTTCTCTACACTATCTATCTTGTACAGCACGCTGCTGAATCTACACTATGTGCAGCTTCTTCTCTACACTATCTATCTTGTACAGCACGCTGCTGAATCTACACTATGTGCAGCTTCTTCTCTACACTATCTATAATCCATAACTCAACAATCTTTCACTGCGGTAGAAGCTTGGCTAACTAATTCTCGACTTATTTTGAACCTCAACAAAACCAAGCTTATGCTTTTCTACTCTACTAGAAACACTGCCCATACCCACTCTACCATCATCTCTCATATACAACAATCAAAACTTTTAGGTGTAGAAATTGACAGTAGTTTGAAATTTAAGATCCATATTGCCCATACCATTAAGAAAGTCCACAAAAAAACTAGGTACACTTTATAGAAATACAAAATATTTCACTAATAACACAAAAACCACTATAGCTAGAACACATCTTATCTCAACTCTTCTCTATGCATCATCAATTCTCACAAACCATAGGAAATCAGATTTAGATAAATTAGAATCCAGCTATAACAAAACTGCAACATTTTCTACTGACGCCAGCTGTAGGACACATCATTGCACTGCCCTCAAACAATTGAATTGACTAGAACTCTCCCCTGTGCTTGGCACATAAGATTCTACACCAACCTGAAAAAACACCAGCACTTCAAAACTTATTAATTCCTTACTCTAACAAATGTGTACTTTGCTCAAGTAGCAAATCCCTGTAAATGTTACCAGGCAACTCCCTTTTCCTGAACTACACAGCTAAAATCTGGAATAGTTTACTATCAGAAATAACATCTATTACCAATTTAACTTGCTTCAAAATAACTCTTAAGCCTCAGTTAACCGATGCTTGGCTGTGGTCCTGCACAAATCCTGAATAAGAAAAGAATTCCAATGCAATGTCCTATTTACTCTAAACACTCTTTCTCGGTAATACTAGTTCTTCACATAAATCAGATCACATCTCACTTTTCAACATTCTTCTACCCATTTTTATTTCAATCTAAAGTGTGTATTCAAGGACTATAGTAAAACTATTCTCCTTAAGTTGCAATTATGTTTCAATATCTATCCTCTACTGTATCTCCTCCTATTACAGGCTATCAGTCAATGTAGGAGAATCCAATGTTATATGTCTAACACAAATGTCAAGTCATGTATATGTAAACCTTGTATTTGTAATTATAATCATTGCTGCATGCTAAATGTGGAGCTTTTTTCCCCGGGCCTCTGCTGAAAAAGGATTTTTGTCCAGTTGGACTTTCCAGGTAATCAAATGTAAAACAAAGTAAAAATAAATAAATAAAATAAAAGGTAGGTAGATAGCTTGTGTTGTTTTTCTGAAATGTAAGAAATAGACAGGTTTGAAAGAACAGAGTATGAGGATGTAGTTAAGATAGGAAGTAGTGAGAGTTTATTTCAGGAAAGTATGAAGTTGAAATGTAAAATAATGGATAGGTATTGTTGGGGAGGGGTCTGAGCATGAATGGATATAGTGCAATGCAGTATAGGAAAGAAAAAGGTTGTTGGTAGTGATGCTAAATGCTAGATGAAGTTGGGAAATAGGAATATAGAAACAGGACCGCTTGTAAGATAATAAAGTTGTTTAGGAGGGTTAGGGAATGGGTGTCGCAGGTGAAATGTGTATATGGGAAGTATAATGGTAGAGTAAGAGGGTGTGGGTAGGAATTGGGGAGCAAAGTAAAGCTGAGCGTAACAAGGCTTCCCACCATCATTCTGAGTATTACATAGAGCAATCAGTTTTTAGTTGATGGAGGGCAATTAACAAGGAGGCACAAAGTAGAGCAGGGTTTCTTTCACTTACTGGATGCAGAAGCCAGGAAACTAGGGAGACTAATAACTGGCTTATATAGTGTAATCTACTGGTCAACAGAAAGGACAGTGCCATACTTACTTAGTGGTGCTTAGAATACAAAGGACTACTGCTTTGGTGGGAATGTTACAACCACTTTCCAGCACAGGGCAGGCATGTATCTGATGCATTACAATTAATACACAGCAAGGGTCTTCATGTTAAACTTGCTTACACTGCACAATGACAATACTCTCAGTGAAAAATGTTTGGGAGTTGGGTCTTTTGGCAGAACACCTGCAATACTGGAGTCAGGGGTAGCTGAAGTGACCACAGGCTATTGCACAATTATAATCCTCAGTGAAAATGTTTGTAAATTGGCCTTGTGGCAGAGCTTCTGCAATATCCAGAGTCAGGGGTGGATGAAGTGACTTAATGCTCTGCACTGTGTAGGAAGATGGTGCCTGAGTGGACATGGAGGAAACTTATATGTTTTATAAGTCATTTATGTTTCCTTTTTTTATGTTTCACAAAAGTGCTATATATTTGTCACCCTCCTGTAGTTCTAACTCTACTAATATAACCTAAATATTAATTGTACTTGTTTTTTTAATAAATTCTGGCTTCTCTCCACTGTAATCATTCAGTTCTTTAACAAGGCTACTCTTATCCCTTATACCGTGATGCCAATCTCGTATTTGCCACCATGATAAACAGTTCAAGACTTCAAGTAAAATAAAATCATGGTCTGATTGTCTCAGTGGAGAGGTTCAGGTATAATCTAAGCACTTCTGTGTTAAGAGAATATTTGATCATTTATTAGCTATCTGTAGAAGGTTATTTCCCATTTATTCACAGTTGAAAGTGCTTAATAAAGGAACTATGACGTACATATGGAGAACGTGTGCAAAAGTTCTCGGCCTATTACTGGGCAATTAAAGTCTCTCAGGATTATGGTGGAACTATAAGGGACTGATATCAGATTATATGTAAAGAAAAAGGAATAAGGGAGATCCTAAGTGAAAGACCAGCACTGGTAGAGTTTCTAGTAGAATCTAGAACAGAAGCTACTGTTAAAACAATGGGATAATTAGTACGGCAAATAAAATATTTCATGTTAACTATAGGAATCAATCAGAGGAGGTTAGAAAGGATTGCAATAAGAGAATGGATAAGCAATTCACAAATATACAGGGGGAGGATATATATATATATATATATATATATATATATATATATATATATATATATATATATATATATATATATAAAATAAAGTCTGGAAGATTTAGGATTTTTGCTTGGAAGTATTCCCATAGGTATTTTTATACCTCAAGCAGACTCCAAAGAAATTTTCCTCAGTAGATTGCAAATATTGGAGATGTGATTGGGAAGAGACAGGTCATTGGGAACATATTTTAGGAGTATAATGAGCTGGCAGAGTTTAAAAATTCCCTGCAGAGTGCTGTGTCAGAAATACTGGGTGAACAACTTGGTGTAACTAAGAAAATTATTATTTTAGCTGTGATATAGGATCTGCTGTGATACAGGATCTGAATTGTCTAGACATAGTAAGGCCTTGCTAGGTTTAATTCTGGTGGCTGTAATTCTGGTGGCTGCCAAAAAGGCAATTACTGGAAAATGGAAATCAAAGTCTAAGCCAACCATATTAGAAGTAGTCAATATAGTAACAGATAAAAGAACTGGAACTGTGATCTTAGGAAAAGGGTAGGAGCAAATTAAATAGAAAAAATGGGAATTGTGGGAAGAATACATTCAGAATAATGTTTTGGAAGAGGTATGAAGTTTAAGGGAAGGCAGGAATTGCATGAGCTATGTAATGTTTGATTGACAATGACTGTATAGAAGATTATGTGCGATGTATAATGTTTGCAACTGAAAATGTCAGTATAGTTTGTTTTCATTTATATAAATGTGATTGCTTATGTCATAAGTGATAATTCAAAAAAGATTTTTTGTTTGTTTAAAAAATTTATAGTACAACTGTCCAGTGAAAGATTTTCCATCTATAGTAAAAAGTCAGTAGGACTCAGTATTTAAACTTGGGCTCCTACATGCCAGCAGTATTCTGAGTGTTCCCCATGGATAGATGTCTCTTAATATTACACTTAGTATTTCTGCATTATCAGCTTACCCCCAAAGGTTTGTGTTAGATTCATGGACAGTTACACCACCAAAATATGTTTTGATATAATTTTTCATATTTTCAGAAACACTTTCAGATCTATTGATAGCACTTCCAGGTTTCTGTGATTGCTGTGATCTTGTATCAGTTATGTTTTATAAGCAATCCTAGTTTCCTATCATTATAGATATATCAGTTTCATAGCTATTCCAAGGCCATGTACTTTCGTGATAATGCATACTTTGCCAGTACCTTCCCTCAGGCTGCATCTCCTTTGTCCAGCAGAGAGATACCAGTCAATCCTAGAGTAAATTGTGGATACCCATCCAGCCATCTAGGTTATGTTTACAGGAGGTAGTGAGTTACACTGTTTAACGTGCAAGTGTAGTTTATTCCAGAATTGTGGAAGGTGCTACATTAAAATTCTGTACCTCTGCCATGTTTTATTTATCTTCCAGTAAAGATTTAGGTCCCAAGTTTTAGTACTGGCAGAGATATTAGACTTGCTGTGATTGATAAAGTTCAGGAGAACCAGGAGTCTAATGGCATAATGAGACATATATCTCCCCTGAAAATTTTATAAAATACTGAATAAAGTGATAAGCACTTCCAGTCTCTCCTAGCTCAGGCACTTTAGACATGTGATCTTTTTGGTTAGTCACATTTTGGAGCCTTTTAAATTATTTTGATATGTTAAGTAAAATACATCCTGAAGGGGGCATTGCTTTAAATACTGCTGAGTATATGGAAGTGATTACCTCTTTAGACCATAATGATAACCCCTTGGCATTATCATATTTTCTAAATTGTGGGTATTTGTATTGTAACAACTGTGTAATGTTATTAAATCCAGAGAGTCTAACAAGAAAAACTAGCACTAGCAATAAACTGTGTGAAACGGCAGGAACACAAAACTGAATGAATAAAACCAAGCACAGAAACACAGCAGAAAACAGATGGCACCAATTAAAAAAACAATACTTTCAGTTAAAATAATGTTTTTTAATGTAACGGTAAGTGCTTTTGGAATCATCAGGCCATACAATATTGAAATCAAACCTATCTAATATAGAAGAACTTATTTAATCTCAGTCAAGAACGGCCAATCAAATGCACATTCTTAGCAATATTGATTTAAAGACACAGCTAAAATACACTTGTTCTTCTTTCAGCTTTTTCCTGGTTAGGGGTTGCCACAGTGGAACTCCGGTCCGCTAATGATTGGCAGTAGAGTTTTACAGTGCTGAGGTGCCAGCTCGACCCCCAACCTTCAACGAAGGCATGCTCATTCACGCATGTCTTTTGAACGCCACTCGACCACGGGGAGGACATGCAGACTCCACACAGAAGGCTATAAAGCAAAATATTGTCTCTGCTGGTTCAAGCATAAAACATTAAACATTTGTATGGGTGCATTAATCATTACAACATATTAAAATAAAAAACATATGAATAAAAAATCTACAAACAGTAAAAAAGCAGCATATAAAAAATACACACACACACACACACACACACTCACACACACACACACACACACACACACACACACACACACACACACACACACACACACACACACACACACATATATATATATGTATATAAAAATCACAAGCAATATACCTAACACTTCTTAAGCTTTCTAGCCTTAAGAGCTGGCTTCAAGGAAACATAATCATTCAGCCCCATCCCATAATGTGCTGATAAAGAACAAATCCAATGTAATTCTTTACGTTCAGCTTCATTAATCGAATCTCCTTTCACCATATTATCTTGAATTGCTTCTATAGCCATAAATTCAAACCAGTGACTGTCCCCCTTGAAGTTAATATGCTTAGCTATTGCACTATATTGAAAACCTTTACGTGCACAATAGTAATGGTCCCTAATCCTCTCTATAAAGCGTCTAATCATTTTGCCCACATAAAAGGCAAAGCGTGTGACACAATATGCTAAGTAAACTAAGTTTTTTGTGCTACAGTTAGCTGAGACTTTAAAATCAAATCTCTTTCCATTCTCTGGGTGCACAAAAGTCCCACTTTCATCAGTGAGCTGACAGTAAGCACATTTATTACATTTATTAGTGTTATAAGTAACTAAAGAAGATATACTTTTTTCTCCCCTGCTAAACTTGTTTTTCCTGGCATTGCTATTGTTCATGTTCTATTTGTTAATGGATTTGTGAGATGAAATATTAAGTGTTTTTTAAGAAACAGGAGAGTGTATGTTAACAAAGTTTAAACAGTTAATTATTTTAATGTTTTAATTGATGGTGTAATTGAATAATTGATTGTAACTTGGGTGCAGTATTTAAATGGAGTGTATTTTATTGTGAACTTGTATTCTGATTAAGTCTTTCTGATGAAAGTGGCTAATAAACAGAGTGGATGAATGAGTGGTACTGTGTGAATTTCCTTGCTGACTTAAGCTGTCTCATTTTCTGTTTGATCTGAATTGTCTATTGAAGGCTGTTTAAAAAATTCAGAAAGAGGCTTAATGTACTCTTTGTTTCCTTTTATTCGAAGGCTCGTGGGAGTTAATGAAGGGTTACTAATTAAGTCATTCAGAGTTCTATCCCTAGGATTAATTTTATTTAGCATATTTCCATTTCTTAATACATTCCTTTTATTGTAAACATTTGTTTTTTTATATTCTTTGGAGAATTAACTATTTTATTGTAATGTTTTAATGGAATCCATATCACTAGTTACGATTCCCTCTGACAGCCTGCTGATGCTTCTTTATTGAATATGTTTAACCTGCCAGTCTGAGTAAGCCATCCCCTGTTCTGGTAGTTAATAAATCGTTGGTCTATGCTTCCATAAATTGTAATGCCTCCTTGTATTGTCTCACATGTGTCATCTGTACTTTAGGTTCTGCTATACTATTTTGTTAAATATTCCACAGTTAAATCACTGAATTTGTTCAGATTTCTCACTTTTAAAATAGTCAGTCTATTTATTTATTTGCTTTTGTTCACCAAGACATTCCAACTGATGTGATTAAATATCGTATTTTCAGTGGAAGCCTGGGGATAAAAGCTTCAGACATGTGCAACTAAAGCAGAAGCTTTAGACATATAGAACATAAGAACTTCAGACAAATATATCATAAAAGGTACATATGGGTAGAAAATAAATTCAAAGGTATGGACATATCAATTCAATCCTTTATGAGTACTACTAAAGAGGTTGTAAAGATAAGTATAGTGTATGATAGGAATTTTAGAAGATATATATGTATCGAGAGAGAGAGAGAGATTAGATTAGGAGAGAAAAGGGTGGAACAGTAAAATCTAGATGAATGCATTACTGGGATTAGCTGAGATCAGACGATATAGTGAGGAAGAACAGACTAAGAATAATAGAAGTTAGATAATTAAGGTACACTGCGATGGTAGTATGGTTGTTTTGAGGAAAGGCAAAACGTAGAAAAAAGGTTTCATGATCAGTAAGCTAGTTAAAATACTTTAGCTGTTTAGGAAGGTATATATAAATGAAACATATTTGTATTGGGTCAAAAATATATGCCCTATAAGATCTACCAGTGTATAGTTATGTAATCCCACCATATAAAAAATGTTTTAAGTGATAGTGTAGTAATTGTGTTCACTTAACAGAAAGCTTGGAAACTCTTTAAATAGGTATCTGCCATGTTACTTTGACAGGGTTAGCAAACTGGGCATATGCTGCCCAAGGTGCTAAATTCCCTTGTTAAAGCTCTGTACTGAGCCTGCATACCTCTGTTAGGGTGGTAGAGAAGGGGTGCATACCCATGGACATGCACTGTATTCAAGTTCCTTTATGTAGACTAGAGAGCCAGAGAAGGCATTTGTTTAAGGTAGGGGGATATGTGACAGTCCCACACAATACCCACTGCATGTCCAACCCTAGAAGTATCAATTGGTCATGCACAGGGGAGCACTGATGTTAAACTAAGAGCCCTATGACTCCACTGTAAAGGACAACACCACTCCAACTGCTCAGTTTTAACTTGAGAGTGACGAATGAGCTGTGTCCCTCATACTGATTGATGACCAGGTGTTGGGTGTGCCAGCAAAAGAAGAGCACACATCAGTCTAACACAGTCCTAAGGATGACAGCTAGAGAAGTGAACAATGGATAAAAAAAATCCTCAAACAAATTGTATGAGGACTCATGGGCAATAAAATTACTAAAGGTGAGGTTGGAGTAGATTAAAAAGACCGGAAGGAAGATAGAAGTGCTGAGTGAGATCTTCAGCTCTGTATTCACAAATAGATAAGGAAGAAGGTTTTCAGCATGCAAAGACTGGGTAAGTATAGTGCGTACTCAATGGACTAATGAAAGGTGGCCAGAGGACATATCTCTCAACCTATTAGCTCAATAATTCTTGGCAAAGCCAACATTAATGGGGGACAAAGGCCAGAAATCAGGGACATATATTAAATATTGCTTCTATAAACTTAGAAATTGTGTAAAATAATAGGTTTTGCATTAGCATGCATTTTAAAAAGGATATGAAGCCTGAAGCTGAAAAATCTGTCATTATTTAGTGACTTCAATCATTGATGACTTGCTAGAAAACCACAAATTTTATGAGGATAGACAAAAACATATAAGGCAAAATTCTGGCAGTTGAGATGTATGAAGGAGGAAAAGTAGAAAAAGAAATTATAGGCATTTGGGAGTTGTGGGGAACATTAAGGTAGTGGACGAGCTGCTTCCTTGGATACTAAGATATCGTGCTTTTTAACCATCTTCTGAAGTCCTTTAATCAGTGGTGGCTGTTGACTTCAAAGAGGGAGGTGCTGCAGGAAGCAACTGAATTGGTGGGCTAACTGGAATGGGGTGGGACTCTGTTATGGCAGGTCAATTATCATCAGTGGCAATTAAACAGATGGGGGTTATTCACTTTTATTTAGGCTGCCTCAGTAAGTACCCATTCAGTATAGCCACTTTATTGACTATATACATCTGATATGTCTCATTGCAATCAGCAAGGTCATCCTTGGGTGAACTGGAGCCCTAGACAAAGGACTGCATGGACCCCCCATTACATAGTAGTACTATGCTCTTCTGTATATTGAAATGCTGGCACAGAAAGGTATTTCGGCAGTTTGTGCAGCAAGCCAATATCATCTTGATACAGGCAAGTTCTAATTTTTTTTTTGATCTTCAGTTGAAGAGATGAAGGGGGCATATAGTTTCTGGTGTCTGTAGGAACCCATTTGGTACAAAACTACCAACTTACTTCCAACAATAAAAGCTGAAGTTTACTTTTTGGAATAGCTGGGGGGTATGGTGGCAACTGTAGGAAGCAACTTTTACCAAAGTCTCTCTCTCTCTCTTTTTTGACTCTTCACTTGAAGGGCTAAGGTGGTGGAGTGGTACTTCAGGGGCTTGTGCTTTTTTTACTCTTCACTTGAAGGGCTAAGGTGGTGGAGAGGCACTTCAGGGGCTTGTGCCAGCCACTAGATGAGCCAGTTATGGCCAGGACCAATGAACTGAGAAGAATAATGCCTGTGAGGATGTATGATTCTTATCATAAATAAACCTGGCTGCTGCTACAATAAAATAGCTATATTTTCCACCAGTCTTCCTCATAGGACTCACCATTGTCATAGCTTATAGTAATTAAACTGGCTTGAACTACACAACTACCAAACATACTCACAACTAACTACAGCACACAAACTCATTCATCATCCAAAAAATAGCTTGCACTACAAAACTTATTACTGCCCTACTGTCCAGCAAGGGACCTCTGTTCAAGTAAGAAATTCTTACTACTCATGAATAAGTCAAATAATGTTGCAGGAGACTCGCTCTATTCCCAGTATGTTGCTGAACTCTGGAATAGTATCCCCACACAAATAAAACTCTCTGACAAACTCAATATTTAAGACCACTGCTTAAACATCTTAATTAATCCTGGTCCTACACATGCTCATCACCGGGTTAAGAATTTGTGCTTACAGTGCAATACTCTCGAAATCCTTTCTTTAAGTAGAATACACTCAACCTCTCACTGAAATGACAAAACAATTTCTTATATAACTGCTGCCTGTACAATCCATTAAGTTGCATGTGGACTTTCTCTTTAGTAACTTCTACTTGTGTAAAATCTTAGAATGTATACACATAACTACTGTATGTGTATAAATGTAAATAGAAGTGTAACTACTCTGTGTTTAACTGGAACTTAGTATAATGTAATGTAAGCAAACTGAGCTTTTCTCCCAGGCCTCCTCTGAAAATGGGTATTACCCAGTCAGACTTTCCCAGTAAAAAGATAGACAAATAAATAAATTATCTGGGAATAGTACCTCTCTTCCTACCCCTCTATAAAATATAGTGACCTGTATTTCCCTTTGATGAAGGATTGGGATGAAAGTAAAAGCAAAAATGACCAGAGACATATATTATGCAGCTGCAGGTCTTTGAGAAGAAGCCAAAGCACATGGATAAAGCTCACAAACAGCTAGAGAGTACATGCAGACTTTACACAGAAGGAATCTCTCTCACACACACACACACACACACACACACACACACACACACACACACACACACACACACACACACACACACCCTGCCCAGTCCAGTCCATCACAAACAGCCACTTTTTGCATACAATAATGATGTTCCACTATGATGGACAGTGAAAAACATGATGGCTGACTTGTTGCTTTAAGATATGCTGCTTCTCCCCTGTCATGATCATTTTCATCACAGACAGTCTCCATACTCATCAGCTGGAGACACTGTATTGACTATGCATACTTCTGATATCTGATTTGTTAAAATAATAGCCACAGTAAAGTACTCCATCTGCTTAACACAAATGCACATCACGTTTGCAAAGCCAGAATGACTTAATCTGACCACATGGCAACAGTGTCAATCACTTTCCTCCACAGAGAGTCAGAATACCCAACAATTAAAGACAGCATTCACTGTGTACATCTCAGATGTCTGATTTCATCAAATTATTGAATTCATATACACAGAACTGCAACAGAGGAATTATCCTCTCTGCTCCATGCTGTCAGATGCAACAATGCAGCCCACTACAACCCCCCCCCCTACAATACCTCTTAACTTTTTTAGCTCAAGAGTCAAGGGGAAAAAATAATCATGGACAAAGGAACAAAATCATCAGGGACTGCATTTTTTGTACATAACAGCTAAAATAGCAGGCTTTGCAATAACCTGTTTTTTGAAGGTGGTTAAGTCTGAAACTGAAATTACTAGAAAGGCTCACCAAGACTCTGCTACACTTTGCTGTGAGGGAAAGGTCAGTTTGCTTTTTATTTGTTGTATTTGTATTACTTTATTGCCGTTTTTTATTTTGATTACTGTGATTTGTTTTCTTTACCTTGTGTTTTACTTGTATTCTGCTTTTAACTGCATATTAAAACTTGAAAAGAGACCACAGCTCTGACTCTTGTGAGTCAGGCAGAAATCAGAACAGATCAATTAAGGACTCATGCATAAGATAGAACAGGTCAGTTAAGGTTAATCATCTGTGAACTGATGGGGTGGAGCTAGGAACTAAGCCTTCTATTTAAGGGGTAAAAATAAAACATTTCAGAGCCAGACTCTGCTACATTTTGCTGTGAGGGAAAAGTTAGTTTGCTTTTTATTTGTTGTAGTTTGTATTACTTTATTGCCTTTTTCTATTTTGAATACTGCCATTTGTTTTCTTTACCTTGTGTTTTACTTGTATTCTGCTTTTAACTGCATATTAAAAGTTGAAAGGAGACCACAGGTCTATCTCTTGTGAGTCAGGCAAAAATCAGAATAGATCAATTAAGGACTCACACATAAGATAGAACAAGTCAGTTAAGGTTAATCATCTGTGAACTGACAGGGTGGAGCTAGGAACTAAGCCTTCTATTTAAGGGGTAAAAATAAAACATTTCAGAGCTTTACAAGAAAGGCTCACTCAGACTCTGCTACACTTTGCTGTGAGGGAAAGGTTAGTTTGCTTTTTATTTGCTGTATATTACTTTATTGCCTTTTTCTATTTTGAATATTGTCATTTGTTTTCTTTACCTTGTGTTTTACTTGTATTCTGATTTTAACTGCATATTAAAACTTGAAAACAGACCACAGCTCTGTCTCTTGTGAGTCAGGCAGAAATTTTTCCCCACCCTTCCACCCAGTTATTGTTCTGTTCTTAAACACCACTGTCTTTCTAGTTGCCTGCCCCTTATGTTAATTTGAACATATATCTCGTTTCCTCTTTGCTTTTACTGGCTTGTGTGTGTAAGTGTGAAATTATCATTTTGTGAAATCACTCCCCTTCAACTATTTACATTTATTGGCCATCCTACTGTATTCCATAGTACCAGAATACAAAAGTGACCACCCCCTTTCAATATTGCGGTTTTAAAAATAGTGACTCTCCACTAAAACTTAACTTTTAGACAGGTAAAACTTAAGTTACCTACTTTCACATCTAACTCCTCTAGTGCACACTGCAGTGTTTAGGATAAACCATTTTTCTCATCTTATCTTTAAGCATCCCTGTGACTAGCACTTGCTCTAAAACCTGCTGGAAAGCACTATGAAGCCTTAAACTGATACAAGCACTCAACTCTCCTTATTAATAAGGAGAAATTAATTGTAGGCACTAAACAGCCTATAATTGCAAAGTACCTTGCTAAGGTAAGGGAAAACAGTTCTTGTACTTTACAAAAAAAAAGCACCAAACCAGGCATGTCCAAGGGTCAGCTTCCGGTGATTTCTCCTTCCACCTGGTGAATCTGGGCATACTGGGGCAATGCAAAAATTGCCTCTTGTACACAGACAACTCTCTCCTTCTACCACCCAACACTACAACCTGCGAGAGATGCACTTACATAGCCAAACTGTAAGCAAAGCTCTCACCACCCAAGATTGTGATAGACAGTCAAGAGGAGAAGGTTAACACCTGCACTACACCTCAAGCAACACATAGCCCTTCTAACCCACACTACCAACACCACCACATAGCAACACTAAACCCTCATATGCAGAGGCCCTTAACAGTAACCTGCCCAAGCAACAAGGACCTCTAAAGCTGAAACGCAAACACCAGTAACAACCAAAGTGTCACATAGTTCACAAAACCAGTGTGCCACCCAACAACAGCCCCTAAGGCAAGACAATGTACCAAACACCTTAGTCATAGGTGACTCTATAGTCAGGCACACTGATGTCCCACTGACCAGGCTGAACAAGGAGAAAATTACAGTTATCTGTCTGTCGGGTGCCAGGATCCACCACATAATGCATGCACTCAAGTCACTCCACAACAAGTACAAATATGACTATGTCATTGTCCATGTTGGAGTGAATGACTTGAGATGTACCTCCCTGGACTACATGAAAAGAGACACGGATGAGCTCTCGGATCATGTGGCCAAGGCAGGTATGACCCTAGCCCTGAGTAGCATCCTGCCTTTGCCCAGAATGATACCACAGTATAAGGACAAAATGATTGACTTCAATAATTGGCTAAGCTTCTGGTGTCATTCAAAGGGGATTCAGTATCTGTCTGCCTGGGATGACATAATCGACAGACCACGATGCTTTGCCAGAGATGGTCTGCACCTGTTGCCCCTGGGATTTCAGGTTTCTGGCTAAGGCTCTTGCCACCCCTATAGTGCCTTTTTTAGGCAAAGTTCAAATGACAAAACCACCACTGTAACAGGTGCAAGCAAGCAAAATCTGAAGGTAATGCTACTCAATGCTAGAAGTCTAAACCTCAAAATGCACTCTCTTGAGGCACTCCAAAAAATGGAGAACATTAATATCTGTGCAGTAACTGAGACCTGGTTCAAGGATCCAGAAAGCACCCCAGCAGTACCAGGCTAGAACTCTTACCACACTTTTCGGCCACCAAACCAGGACCGAAACATTAAAGGTGGAGGAGTGTCCATATTCACCAAGGATATTCACACCACCAGGCTAGTTGCCCAACACAATGCATCTGAAATTCTCCAGGTACAACTAACACTAGGTAAGACTGCAATCCAAATTGTAGCTTGCTACAGATCCCCCACCATGTGTCAAGATTCTTACTACACCTTTCTAAACATACTGGCAAATATTAAGATACAACCAAACACCCTAATACTGGATGATTTCAACTACCCTTCCATTAACTGGGAAAACTACTTGTGTACCAACACCTTTGCCCAACGGTTCTTGGAATTCATAAATTCCAATGCCCTGGGTCAACTAATCCATAGTCCCACCAGGGGATCCAATATCCTAGACCTGGTCATTACCAACATGGGAAATCAATGTTCCACACCTATGGTCACCCTCTTGTTGGTCAGGTCTGACCATAAGCTAATCACCCTTGACGTCCACATCCCACCCCCAGTAAGGAAACCACTGTAAAAATTTTTCCAAAGCCAACTTCATGCTACTCAAATCAGAAGTGACAAACTTCATGACACCCATGCAGATGGGAACTGAAAGTTCGACTGCTGAATCCTACACTAAGGTACTGTATGAGCACATCCACTCATGCATAAATCGTGCCATCCCAAATAGAACCAAGACACTCTCCTCCAAAAAAAGAAATCCAATCTGGTGGTCCCCTCCCATAAACAAACTTTACAACAAAAGGAAGAAACTGTTGCAGAAAAGAGGAAAGTTCCAGGATGCAAAAAACTCCCTTACCAGCCTCACTAAGAAGCTGAGATCCCTCATAAAATCCTCCAAAGCTAGTTACAAAAATAAAATTGCCAAATATTCTAAAGACAACCACAAGGCATTCTATAGCTATGTCAAGAATCTAAATGCCAATGCTCAGATCTGCTCTGAGCTACAACAGAATGGTATTAAATATATTGATCCCAAGAATATTGCCAGTATTCTGGCAGATCGATTCAGTGCCAACTTCACCCCCTCTCATCCCCTAAAGGGCCCATCTCAATACTGAAAGATTGCCAAATTCCGGTAATAATGGTCACACAGGTAAAACACACACTCTCCAAAGCTAAGAATACAGCATCCATGGGACCAGATGACATCCTGGGCTGTGTACTACAGGAACTACAAAATGAACTGGTACCTCACCTAAGTGTCATGTTTAAACATAGCCTCACCTCAGGCTTCGTGCCTACTGAGTAGCGCAGAGCTACAGTTATCCCACTCCACAAGGGGGGATCCATCTTGGATCCTGGGAACTACCGCCCCATCAGTCTGATGAGTCTGATCTGCAAGGTCATGGAACATATTATCATAAACAAAGATATTGGCAACCTTCAAACACTGTACCCCACCCAGTTTGGGTTCATGAAGGGACGATCTTGTCTCCTGAACCTGATTGACTTCTTTGAATCAGTCTCCAGAGCTGTGGACGAGGGTAAGGCAGTCCACATAGCCTATCTGGACCTCACCAAGGCCTTTGACACCATCCCCCACTCTGGAATCATAGATAACCTTACTAAGCTGGGCATTAATCCTTGCATCACTCGATGGATTGCCAACTGGCTTACTGACAGAACCTGCACTGTAAAAGTACCCAACTCCAAATCCAGCTCCAGACAAGTGACAAGTGGAGTACTTCAAGGTTCAGTCCTGGGACCACTCTTGTTTGCATCTACTTCTCTGAAGTACAGGCCAACACTGAGGGACTCTGCTAACAAAGTTCACAGATGACTGCAAACTGGGAGCCATTATTGAATTCCCAAATAATGTGAATATTCTACAAAAGGGCCTTACAGAAACAGATGCTTAGTGCCAGAGCCATGGGCTCAAGCTCAATGCCAAGAAATTTATAATATCCCCTTTGGGAAAAAACATGTACCCATGAATTACCACATAAGTGGCAGTACACTAAACACTGAAAGTGTGATAAGAGACTTAGGGACACAGGTGGACAGTGGTCTCACCTTTGATAACCACATAGCCACAACAGTCAGGAAATCCTTCTATGTGACACATCTCATCACTAAGGGCTTTTCATCCAGAAAAAAGGAGGTCATTGTCCCACTGTAACCCATCCCTCATTAGACCCATTATAGAATACAACGCCCAGTTTGGTATGTACTTCTCAAGACATCTGCAACAACTGGAAAGACCACAGAAATACCTCACTAAAAGAATCACAGGCCTAAAGCAGATGCCCTATACTGACCGTCTAAAAAACTCCAGCTATACTCTGTCACATATTGTCTACTCAGAAGCCGTCACTGCTTAACATACAAGGCCATGTCAAACCCAGAGCTGTTGAACATGCTACACTTAAAGAAATCCCAATCCTCAGAGCCACACGCTCATGGGATCTAAACCTTGTCATCACAATGAACAAAACATGCTGGAGAGATAGGTTCCTGACCCAGAGACTCCCCAGACTCTGGAATAGACTGCCCATACATGTCAAGCAGAGCTCCTCTTTGGCCCTCTTCAAAAGGAACCTTAACGATTGGATGGGAGATAGGAAATTCACCCTGCGGATCATATCAGTCACCCTGCTAGACAGGGATCCAGGGAAGTAAATATAATGGGAAGAAATAGCCAGAGAATTGTTATGGCTAGGCTTGTATAGGCCCTAGGGCCAATAGCCTAGTACCAACCTATGAACTTATGAACCTATGTCTGTCATTATGTAGTGATCACAATCCATGTTAATTTGACAGAAAAGTCACAGACTTTACAACTAACAGTCCAAAATATGAGACATTAGTAAAAATAAAAGGGGATACTTTTATAACTGTGACCGTATACCCCAGTTGTTTGTTTATTGAATTTGTTTACCAGGATGGTCCAATTGGGGTAGACAAACTGCAGCTTTTCAGTGAGGACCGGGGTGAAACCTCCACAATAAGCAGAATCAACAGTAAAACAAAGGTTAATACATTTTAGACAATCAGCATAATTATATTTTAGGTCAATATAAGTTAGTCAAGGTTTGATACAAATTATTTTACACCTGATATGGAAAGAGTACACAGTAGAATAGAAATGTCATACAGTGCTAAATTTGGGGACAAGAAAATTACATCATATTATTTATAAATGACATATAAAGCAACTTGTTGCAATGGTTTAAGGCTGAAAAATTGTGAGGTTGACAAGTGCAGGAAGAAGCCCTTTGTTGTCAGATTGTGGTTATACCAGGAGGAGTATAAAAAACATTTAGTGATTAAAGAGTCCTAGGAAAAGAGGTTGTGAGAGAGAGGCAGCATTTAGATTTTCCCAGAAGAGGTGCAGGAGCATTGCTAACTACTTTTTAGATAACAGACAAAAATATAGAAGCAGCACCAGAAACACGGTGAGCCGTATAAAGCATTTATTAAAATAAACAAATTAAAATCAAGGGAGAAGGTAAGCGCTTTCACACAAAATGTGCTTCATCAGACATCTTGTTCATTACAGACCACATTCAAATACAATCATTAACCAATCAAGGCACGATAGCTATAACCTATGGAAATCTCTAGACTTAAGTATAGGTTTTAAAGACACCTTGTCATTAAGACCTGGCTTCTTATCTGCCTGTAATCTCACTATCCAATGCAGCTCCCTTTCCTCTGTAAAATTCCTTACATCCCTCCAATGCTATCTCTTAAACACTACTTTTATAACTTTAAAAACAAACTCATGTGAAAGACCATGCTCTAAAACATGTCTGGGCATGGCATTCCCATCATCATATAGAAGTAGTGTTTAAGGGGTATGTGATTTTTCAGCTGATAAGTTATGAGGTATTAGTGGTGTTTTACCTTAAAAACCTATACACATGGGACAGAGGCATAACAGGAAGAAGACCAATGGATGATGTCATTACTAGATAAAGTCTGATTGTTTCCAGTATTTTGAAAAAACACCTCTAGTTGGAATGTAATATGATCTGAGGAAGTTATAGGCTGAAAGCACTTATCACTGTTTTTATTCTCTGTGTTGATCACAGCTTTATATTTAATAAAATTGGTTTTAATACTTATTTTACAATTATACAGTTCTCTCCGTGGTGGCTCTGCTACGTTTATCTTATTTGATACATTAATGATTTTAAGTTAGGTGATGTTTTCACCTGGCCCCGATACAATGAGAATGACCAAAGACTGAAATTTAATTTGAATGATGATAATGGTATGGCTAAAATGGTTAGTACAGATTTAGTTGCTAAGGTGACTGCTTCCGCCAACGACTCTTTTCGTACACCACCACAAGGACCTTTTACAATTGATGTGCAGGAGAGAGGGACATCTAATGTGAACCAAACAGATGTCAGGAAAAAGGCCAGTGCCTTCCAACTATTTTTTCTGAGTTGAAGTTACCCCTGCCAGCAAAACAGGTAAAAATGAATGAGAAGGAAAGGTCTGCGAGCAGGGGGAGGAATCAGAGATGACAACAGGTAGAAAAGACACAGTCTACAACCCTGAGACAGATGTGAAGCAGAACATCCAGTCCATATTATATCATATTTCTAAAATGGTATTGACTGCTACGCAGTTGTCACTGTTGCAACGTGGCCTTTCTTTCATTCCTGCACAAGGTTCAGAACTGTCAGAAGTTCTGATAGACCTGACTTCTTAGCAGAAATGTTATGCTTAAGATGTTTTCTAGTGTGCAGAATCAATGTTTCAGAAACCAACCTTTATTAGACCCTGTATTAGAGATGTTCTATAAGAAATGTGAACTCATGCATTGGGTAGTTTGAAAAAGAGATTTCATAATTTGCATGAAGGTGAGAGACAAGCACTGCTTGATTTACAGAATGATGAAAGTATTTAGATAAAACCAGCTGACAAGGTTGGTGCAATGCTGGTTATTGAGCATTTGTTTTATACTGATTCTTGTTAGCTATGCTTTCTGATAAAACGGTATATCAACATATACATCCTGATTATATTCAAACTATGCAACAATCAATATTTTCTTTAATATGAGATTGTCTTGATAATTTTCTGATAATGGAAGAACTTTCTAAATATCTATGTGTTGAATACCCTGTGACACCTATTTTTCAGAGGTTGCCTGAAGTGCATAAAAATGTTCTATGTCCACCCTTCAGGCCTATAGTTTTAGGCAGAGGGTGGTTAATGAACCTTTTTTGATTTATGCTGGTAAACAGTTGTGGAATGTTTTGAATAACATGAATACAGTGTTAAGAGATGCTAAGCAGTTTTTGATAGATTTGTATGACTTTGTGAATACAGGGGACATTGTTTGATGGTTACATTAGACACCGAATCATTATTCACCAGTATTCCCGACCTTGAAGGCATGGAAATGACCAAGTGTTATTTAATTGCGCATAGTGATTATGATGTCAAGCAAGTGGACGTGATATGTCTTTTTCTAGAAGTTGTGTTGGAGAACAGTGTTTTCCTTTTCCATGATCAGCATTATCTACAGAAGACTGGTGTAGCTATGGGCACTTCTTGTGCCCATAGCTACGCCAATATGGTTATGGCTTCTTGGGAAGAACAGCATATATTGAATAATAATGAGTTGGTTGGTTCTGTCATGTTCTACAGGAGATTTGTTGATGACATCCTTTTGGTATGGAAGGATAATGCAATGCAACTGTTGTGTGTTTTGTCTCTTTTTTACACACCACCACCATTTTTTGAAGCTTACATATGAGTCTTCCAGAGAGGAGATCTTTTTTGTTTTATGTTTGTTTGTTCAAAGATGCTAAAGGGGGTTTTACAACTAGGCTGTTTAGGAAACCCTGGAGGACGAATATGGTCCTTCAATGCAATAGCATGCATCCCCCACATGTATATAGGAATATTCTTAAAGGGCAGGAAATGAGGATATCACGTCTAAATAATATGGATGAAGGTTTTGTTAAGGACTTAACTGTTCTACAGGATGAGTTTATTGGCAGGGGCTATAGATATGATAAGGTTGAGAGAATGGCTGATGAAGTTCCTCAATTGAGAAAGAGCACTGCCTAACCATATTTTTCAAATTATCCTATGAATTCAATGAATGATAGGAGAATGGTGAGTAAGGAACTTGTACCTATAGTTATGTCCTATGCTGGTGACATTGAACAGATACATACTGTTATCAGTTCTAATTGGTAAATTTTGACTGTCAATGATTGTGTCCAGGAAATAGTAGGAGAAAGACCATTTTTTAGGTATAAGAACAAGAAATCTCTTAAACATCATTTATGCTATAGGGACCATTGTAACAAAGAATATTACTGAATTTGCCCAAGAGGGAACTACTCGTTGTGAGAGTTGTAAGTTCTGTCCATATATAGATAGTTCCAATATATTTATACATCTGAGATTTAAACATCAGTATTCCTTCAAAGTACAGGCCAATTGTAAAATGTCTGACCTGATCTATTTAGCTACATGTAAGGTATGTGAAAGCTTCTATGTAGGGAAGACCAGTCACCCTTTTTATGAGAGGATACGTGAACATTTATATAGTGTAAGATGTGATGATGGGAATGCTTTGGCCGGACATGATTTAAAGCATGGTCTTTCACATGAGTTTGTTTTTAACATTATAGAAGTAGTGTTTAAGGGACAGTATGGAGGGGAATGTAAGGAATTTTACAGAGGAAAGGAAGCTGCATTGGATAGTGAGATTAGAGGCAGATAAGAAGCCAAGTCTTAAGAACAAGGTGTCTTTAAAACCTATACTTAAGTCTAGAGATTTACATAGGTAATAGCTATCTTGCCTTGATTGGTTAATGATTGTATTTGAATGTGGTCTGTAATGAACAAGATGTCTGATGAAGCACATTTTGCGTGAAAGCACTTACCTTCTCCCTTGATTTTAATTTTTTTATTTTAATAAATTTTTATATGGCTTGCCATGTTTCTGGTGCTGCTTCTACATTTTTGGCTGTTATATTCATTTTGAGTTGAACCAGTTTGCCAGTTGGAGGTTTCTTTTAATTGGTTACATATTTTTTTAGATGATCCTTAAGTGTAGTTCGAAAGACTTACTGTTTTCTCGTATTCTAACAGAGTGGTATGGAACTTCAGGTTTGAGAGTGAATAAGGAGCTTCTAGCAGTATTTGATTTAGTTACAGTAACAACATCTTGTCAGGAAAGCATAGTAATCTTTTGGGACTATACAGCTGGCAAATATTGCATAGACTTGGACATTTGCCTGAATCATGTATGAGCTTGTGTGTCATCACAAACCGTGAGCAAGTTAAATAGTGTCTTAATACCAGCCACCAAAGTTGCTTTATAAATGATGGTTGGCAGCAAATTTTACAATTTTATTATGGCACTCGTCAGCTAAGGAGAGTTGATTGGGTTGTAAATTAATGAGTACAGGAACTGCAGATAGGAGATTAGTGATGAGAAGAGATGAGACGGTGCTTATCCTAGCCTGCTCTGTTAGGGTCTATAGAAAATTCCCAATTTCTGACAGGTTTTCTCACAGCCTGTTTTATGTGGTGGTAGAGTTTTAGGTTCTCATCAACAATAACCCGTCATAGTTTGGCATGGGTTAACATTTCTATCTTAGTACTGCTTGATAGAATTGAAAAGGAATTTTTTGGTTGTTAGTTGCTTAGGGTTGAATATGATAAGTTTGGATTTTTTGGGGTTTAGAAAGAGCTGAGAGTCAGTTAGGCAAGTCTCAATCTGTGAGAGAGCTTCTTGGGTGTACTATTGTAGTTTAACTATGTTAACTATGTTGATGGCAGAACAAATGATTTTGGAATTGCTTGTTTGGTTGCTAAATGCAGGTCATTAATGAATATCTTAAAAAGTAGTAAACCAAATATAGTGCCATCAAGGACTCTGACAGTGATTGGGAAAAAGGAATAAATGATGATTTGCCATTTTAAAGCTTGTTGCCTGTTTGAGAGGTAACTGTTAAAGCAGGGAGTAAGAGTTTATCAACACCTAGGGAAAATACCTGGTATAGTAATTTTTGGTGTGACAGTGTATTGAAAGCTTTCGACACATCAAGGAATATTGAAAATACAAGGTTATTGTTTCTGCTTTGTTTACTGCTGTAACAATGCTTAGCAGTGCAGTGTTGGTGCTGTGATGTGGATGGAAACCATGATGAGTAAGGGAAAGTAATGGAGTTTTCAGTAATGTAGGTAAGAACTTGGGATCGTATCCACTTTCTCAACTATTGTAGAAAATTATGGCTATGGACCTGTAATTAGACAGGTCACTGGAGTTTCTGTACTTATGTAGGGGAACTATGTAAGATTTTACCACTGATTGGGAACATACATTTTCTTGATAGACTGGTTTATTAAGCTTGGCATAGGGTATAACTGAGCATCTGCAGCTATTTGGATGTATTCAGCTGGTAAGTTGTCTGGGCCAAGGGTTTCAAAGTTTTAAGTAGTTTTCTGGTAGTGGAGGTTGGGATGGGTTGATGTTTGAGAGCTTAGGAATGAGCTGTGGAATCTGGATGTGTTATACTAGTTGTAGAAGACAGGAGGTTTGAGAGCAGCAACAGAATTTACAGATAGGGAGTTTGAGAGCAACAACAGAATTTACAAAGTATAAGTTAAATTGGGTAACAATGGAGTCTCCTGTTGCATCTGTTTTGGGGCTAGGTTGGGTCATGTGGGCTGGATATAGGAGTTTGTTGATGGTGGACCAGAATATCTTAGAGTTGTTCTGATTTACTGTTTGTAATTTCATATAATATTTATTTTCTTCTTCAGACTGAGTTTTGGTTTTAATAGTATTTCTAAGCTAATTGTACTTCTGTTTGTTGGCATCAGCACTGGATTTTTTCTAGTTCTTCAATTCTATATCTTGCTGACTCCAATTAAATGTATGCAACGTAAAAATAAAAAAAAATAATAATACAATTGCCACACAGGACTTTATTATCTGCTTGCTAAGGTACGAATACTGTGTGCTACACACTGCAACCCCTCCAATACCTGTCCATATCTTAGTACAAGAATCAAGGACAAAGCTAAAAAATAAAGGTAGGAAGGACCAAAATTAGGGACAGAGATTGCCTTTATATACTTACAAAATTGCTCAATAACTATTATGGAATTAGCATGCTTTTTCTTTTTTTTTCCTCAAAAATTTTTTATTTTCAGTTAAAATAACATTTACATAATATTTTAAATATAATTTTAAGCAATTATATACAATATTTACAATAACCTGACATTCAATTATATACACTGTATGTTACTTATTAAATATAGAATTAACAGATCAGTTATCCTAGATACAATATTGATTATTGCAGAGTGTCCAACAAAGATATAACTTTCTTCCAAGGATTATTTACCAATGGCCTGGGATAGATTCGTAGTTCTTTGATTTTTATTTCCATCAAAGCAGTTGTCTTCATAATTCTTTCAAGGTTGGGGGTATATTTGAATTCCACCTTCTGCTTACGCATTTCCTAGATATAGCAAGTATTGTCTATAACAAATACATATTTGTCTTGTTCAGGTGGGGACCTTCATTTACATTTAGTATGATCAATGCTTTAGTTAACGTAAAGGATTCATTAAATAAAGCTTGTAAAAAATTATTGATTCCATTCCAATATGATTTAATTTTATTACATTCATAAAAAATATGAATCCAGTCTGCTTTATTTGACTTTTCACACCTCCAGCAAAAAACATTTGTAGTAGTACTGATCTTTTTAATTCTATCTGGTGCTGAAAATGCTCTATGTAAGTATTTCCAGTTAAATATTTTCCAGTACTGTGTGTTAGAGGTGTAATTAACTGATAGTAAGATGTTAGTTTTAATTTCTTCAGTTAACTGCAGAGAGTGACCTTTTGTTAAGAACTGCCAGTGTGATGGATTGGGAATTGTTTTATATGTTATTAACTCTTTATATAGATTTGAAATGGAATTTTTCTTTTCACAACTATAATATGTAAATTCATACAGAAAACTTATTAGATTTGGAATATCTTTAAATGAGGAATTATGAATTAATCTGCATAAATCTTGAGTGTACATTAGAATGCTATGTAAGGTTAACCAGTCCTGTGTTGGGATATTATAAGCAGTTTTTATCATATGCATATCTAAAACATTTAATTTATTTACACAGTGCAACCAGCATAAGAATCCATTTTGTTTCTAGGAGGTTATTGTTTCCCTATATATTTTGTGAGGAAAGTTCTTAGTGATGGTAAATGGGGTTAAAAGGTCAAACCAAAGTTTTAGATCTATGTTTGCACTGATAAGTTTCCTAAATGAATTGATGTAATGATTAACCAGTGTTGTTTTAGAAGGTTTTGTTATATTATATTGTATACTTATGCATAGTATGTACCAGGGTTTGTTTGATTTGTCTACTATTGACTACTATATATTTCTTATACTGTAGTGTCAATAGCTGTCTTTGAATTCTGTACAATACTTCACTTCTTCAAATCATTCCTTTTTCAATTCAGGTTTTGTTTTGTCAAAACGGCAACAATATTTCAAGGGCACAATTAATATTTAGACTGATGTTTCAAATAAATAACTTGTCAGTTGCCAATTGAGTTAGTTTAGAATGTATGGTTAGTGCAAAGATAGCATGTTGCAAAAATAATATGTATTTTTTCATGTGCTCTAGAGACTGTCATATGCAAATGACATATATAATGTAGCATATATAGAGCAGAAAGCTTATGGATTGAGGTTGTTAAAGTAAGTTATGCTTATTAATCAGGCAGTTTCATTTAAGTTCACAAGTAATTTGGAGACATTTTAATTGAGTTTCCAGGAATGTGTAGTCCACTGTGAGTAATTTATAAAGTATTTACAAGTTGTTCTATTTAGTTATCTAATTTACCCTTCCTTAGATTGTAATTCAATTTAAAAGCTAAACAACATTACTTTTTTGTTATTTGTTATCTGTGAGGCTAAATGCACTTCGCAGATTCACAAAGTCCATAGAAACTGCCGCAGTTGTTTTCTGTTGCCATGACAATGCAAATACAGCAGTTCCTAATCAATGAGTGTTAAAAAAAAAAAAACTGAAATAGTTCGTGAGGCTGATAGAATGTAAAGAAAGCTTCACTCCTCACAAGCAGCAATACATTTTTCCCTCCTTTTATATATTATGTTAATATTATAGGAAATAATTTAACTGACAGTATGTATATAAACAAAACATTTCAGAGTTAATCACTAACATGCCCCGTGACCCATTAAGCATGTGTCCACCATTAATCTAATAACTATTGTAATAATATCTAATTTAGTCCACTTTTCCTCATAAACATGTCACAATTCATTAAACAAAGCAGTGTCTAACATCTGCCTAATAATCATTATAAAGATAAATAATAGTTATTTCCTAGCTCTTCAAACTTTCTGATATCACAAAATGTTGACAGTAATCTATTTTAATTGGAAGACTAAAACATTTCAATACTTCCTTATGAATATACATTTTTACTTATACTGCAGTGTCAAGAACTGTGTTTGAAATCTATGCATTAATTTACTTCTTTCAAGTCATTCATTTTACAGTTCAGATTATATTTTGTCAAAATGTCAATAGCATTTCAAGGGCACATTTAATATTTAAACTGATATTTAAAATTAATAGATACTGCGGTGGTGGTGCTGCGGTAGCATTGTCGCCTCACAATTAGACGTTGCCCGTTCGATTCTCAGTTAGAGCGTCTTCTGTGTGAAGACATGCGTGAATGGGCATTCCTTCATTGAAGGTTGTGTGTTAGGCCCAGCAAGCCACCACATATAATTCTACTGCCAATCATTAGTGAACCGGAGTTCTGCTGTGGTGACCCCTAACCGGGAAAAGCCGAAAGGCACAAACAAACAAACAAGCTATCAGTTGCCAAATGAGTTTGTACAGAGTGTGAGGTAACTGCAAAGATAACATGTTGCAAAAAGTAATATGTATCTTTTCATGTGCTCTAGAGACTGTCAATTTCAAGTAACATATAAAATGTAACGTTTACAGTGCAGACTGCTTGTGGAATCAGCTTGTTAAACTGAGTAATACTTTGTAATCAAGCAGCTACATTTAAGTGCACATGTAGTTTGGGAACATTTCAGTTGTGTTTCCAGGAATATCTAATCCTACGAAGATAAATCATAAAATATTTACAAATAGTCCTATT
This sequence comes from Protopterus annectens, assembly GCF_019279795.1. Classification (NCBI taxonomy): domain Eukaryota; kingdom Metazoa; phylum Chordata; order Ceratodontiformes; family Protopteridae; genus Protopterus; species Protopterus annectens. Next base: position 331,505,249 of record NC_056739.1, read on the forward strand.
ATGTATTTATTTTACCTTGCTTAGGTTGTTTTTCTTTTTAATAACTAAACAATATTACTTTTTCTTATTAGTTGTTATCTGTAAGGCTAAATGCATTTCACAGCTTCACAGTGTCCTTAAAAACTGCAGCAATTGTTTACTGTTGCTATGGCAACGCAAATAGAATGTGAAGAAAGCTTCACTTCTCTTAACCAACAGTACATTTTCCCTCTTTTTTTTTTTTTTTTATATATATATATATTTGTTAATACTAAAAGGAAATAATTCAAAGGACCTATGTACATGAATGGAACATTTCAGAGTTAATCACGAACATGTCCCCAATCCCAATAAGCATAACAGTGACTATCATTAATCTAATAAATATTGTAATAACAATTAATTAAGTTCACTATTCCAAGTAGTCTACCTTAAAACTAGATTATTTTAGACTATTATTTATATATGTATAGAGAGTGAGTTATTAAATATATACAGACTATATTAGTATAGTAAATAGGAAAGAATTTAGAAAGGGAGACAAGATGCAGTTAAAATAAATAATGAGAAAAGAGAGAAGAGGGAGAAAGAAAAGAGAAAATTTAAGAGAAAATACACATATACTATGTATGTTGATTTACAGTATAAATATTGTATGTGCTATATAACCCTCCTTCTGTGAAAGAAAAGTACCCTGTTTTACATAACTGAGGTAATGTGAAAACTCTCATGTGTCATCTATTTTCAAAAAATATAGATAAAGATTCCAGTAGTTAGTTACCTTTGTTTTAAAATTCCAAGCAGTGAAATTGGAACTTTAATGTAATGTTAAAACAATTCATATAATAGTAGATGGTTTGAGAGATTTGGCTGTAACAGTATCAGTCTTTTGCTTCTCCTTTTTGCCGTCTGTCCAGACATTTGTTTCTTTGGTTCTCTTGAGAGAAGGTGACATCCAATCCATATTTTCTGGTAAAGTAATCACATTATTATTTATAATAAATGAAGAGGCTTCCTCTAAGTCAATAAAAGTCCTCATCTCATTGGCATACAGTATTCTTATCTTAGCTAGATATGCAAGTTGTGCCTTGATGTTATTTTGTTTCAGAAATGTTATCATTGGCCACACTTTTCCTTTTGTTCCATTATTCTGGATGAATAGTCATTATCAAATCTTATCAGGCTATGTTTATATTTTAGAGGTGCCTTCCCCCAAGCAGATCTTAAAATCAGTTCCATGTCCATGTATGAAAGAAATTTGATAATTATTGACCTAGGGGGAGAGTTTGAGTTAGTGGCAAGTTTCCCAAGAGCTCTGTGCGCCCTTTTAATGCCAAAGGAAAGTCCTTCTTTTAAATTTAAAAAGTCAGGGATCCAGCTTGATAAAAAGGAAATAATATCATCACCTTCTGTGTTTAAAAGTAATCCGAAAATCCTGATGTTATTTCTCCTCTTCCCATTTTTCAAGTCATCTACTTTATTAACCAACCAAGTGTTTTGTTTAAGAAGCAGTTCTTTCTGTGTTTCCTCTTCCTTAAGTCTGCTTTCTAAGTCATTTAGAGAAACCTCTATTCCTGTTATCCTTGTCTGGTGTTGTTGTAGCATTTCCTTGAGGGTGTCAGCCTGTTTTTGACTGCTTGTTTTAAGATTTTCTAGGTTTTCTTTAAAATCATCCATCTTTAAAGACAACTCCTGCAGGGTAGATGTCATCTGTTGTAGTTCCTTCTTTAAGGCAGCATCCTGGTGAGAATTCCTTGAGTTGCTCATTTTAACACATGAATATATCTCCAAGCTTTTTGACAGGAAATGATTTGTAAACCTTCGCCAAAGTTTCTAATTATGTAAATTAGTCCTTTATCTATAAGATTTTATACTTTGAAGAAAAAAAAAAGACATTTTTTTCCTGTATTATTTAACTAGTTATATGGTGCTGCTTTCAGTTAGCCATTCAGGCTCCACCCCCTCAGCATGCCTTTTCTGAAGGCTATTAAGTCTGCAACTCAGATGTCTTTCATTTAGTGAGTGCAATCCTAACTGATTGGACAGAGCACAACAAACAGACCAAATATGAGATGAAATCGTAAAATTGAGAGCTTCTATGCTTCCCCGCTACATGAAAGCACACGCGCACACACACACACACACACACACACACACACACACACACATGCACATAAACATATACAAAAAAAAAATACTTTAAAAAAGAGAACTTGTGATCTTGCCTTTGCACTCAACTTGTATGCTTAACTCATTTCCCTTTGAGTCGCAGGCTATCAATGATGCAGCCTGAGACAATAGGAAGGACTCCTCACTGCTTTGTACAGAGCCCAGGGGGATGCTTGCTGAGTAATGTTTCTGAGTAGCAGTAAGTGTAATGCCAGGCTGTTTTAAAAGCAGCCTGACAAGTGGGCTAAACCTTTTTTTTCTCATTTCTTTAGAATATATGCATGCATGGAATTCCATGCACTAGGAATAAAACAGTTAAAAACAACCAGCTTTTTAACTTTATATATATATATATATATATATTTGTATTTTTAATTTGGAAGCTGCATCACAGCTGCCAGTGTTATGATTCACCCCTATGTACAAGTAAGAAGAATATTAGTGTTTCACTGCAATCACATTCTGGAAAATATTTCAGAATAAGTCTTTTTAGTAAAGACTTTTAAGAAATACAGATGTTCAGATGACAATGTTTGCAGAATCATGTCTCTCAGGTGTCTGCAGAACTAATACTATCCTATCTGTTAACTAATTCACAATGGTTGGGACTGAAATGCTAGAAAAGTTCAGGCACTGCAGTAGGAAGATGACTGCAGTCTGCAGCACTACAAAAGTCCTTTGAACAAAGCCTTAATGCACAAGTGGCAGCTCAGGGATGCAGCTAATGCTAATTAGCTATGTGTGCTTCCCCAGAACTTTATGGTGGGATTGAAACAGTGTGGTAGAGCAATTCAAAGAATAGTTCTAATGTGCTATTTGAGGAGCTTCATAGGTGTATACTAGGCTAGCGACCACTAGGGGCCTTAAAAGCCTAGCCATGCAACCCAAATGTGTCCCAGAAACTTGATTTATATCTGATTTATAAGGAGTGATTTACCAGGTCTATGTCAGTTCTTTGAATGCTTAAAATTTCGAACATTACATGGTCGAGACCAAACATTCAAAATTTCAAGTGTTGGAAGATTGACTTTCAACAGCACTGTACGGTGCAGATAGGGAGAATTTCCCTTTTCTGCACTGAAGTGTGGTCTCAGAGTTGGTATATTTAAGTAGGGGGTGTGTGGGGGTGCAGGGGGGCTTGCCCCCCTGCTCACACTGTTAAGATGTTATTTTCCTGTTTCATTTTTTTTATTTAATATTCGAACATCCAAATGTCGAACATTTGGTCTCAACCATGTAACATTCGCCATTTTGGATGTTAGAATATTTAACATAGACCCGATTTACTGACTGCCACTGCCCATCAGAGCATAAGAGCCAGACCAGGGGAGAATTTCTGATTACCTACCCATTGGTCCAACTTGTGCTTAAACAGGGATAGGGAGGAACTCTGCTTCACATGGATGGGGAGCCTATTCCAGAGAATATGAATTTTCTGAGAAATATATCTGTGTCTCCAACATGTCCTATTGTAGACGTAGGGGTCTTGGTGCTACAACAGTTGAGGTGCAGTAAAATGGTGTATGTATTTATGTAGGGGCATGAGTGGAGCTGTTTGGATGCCTGTATGTGGCTGTGTATGTAATTGTGTACAAATGTCCATCTGTGGACGTTTTTGTAGGTACCTGTACAACTGCATTGCATGGCTGGTGGGAGATCATTATTGGAGTTAACTATAATTGTTCAATACTTGTTTCAGATACATATGAGTTGCTAATGAGATGTTACTCCATGAGGATTTATATCTGAATTACATTGTATCTCCATTTCATTATAGGGTCACTGGAGTGTTGCCCAAATATTAGCACTGGTGATTTATGAATCCTGTTGAAAACCTTTTTTTAAGAAAATTGAACTATCCTGGCACATTGTAATATTCTTTCAAAATATTTTGATGACACAGTTTTGATCTATAGTTTGTATTAATTCTCCATATTTTACCGTTTTCTAAAATCATAGAAAATATCAGTTTTTTATATGTGCTTCATTTTTTCAGACTGTTCCCAAATGTCCTTGTGCTTGTGTACATGTCACTCAAACCTCATTCCTGTTTTGCAGTACAAATATAGCACTGATGCAAAGAAGAATAAACATGTGTTGCCAGAACAATTCTTCTTCCTACCTGGAATTATAAACAAAACATCTGAAAACTGGATTCTTAAAGTTGTCAGATTACCTTCCCTGCATCTTCTGGTGCAATACACACCAGCCAAATAAATTCCCATACCTAAAAGCTATAGAACAATAGGAAAAGCGTCCAGTATACCAGTGCTTTCTTTTATTTTCCCTTGAACTTATTTTATTTATCTATTTATTTATTTATTTTACATTTGTTGACCGGGCTGGTCCAGCTGGATATATTTCCTTTTTCAGTAGAGGCCCGGGGAGAAAAGCTCCACATATAAACAACCACCACCACACAAAAAATGTTTATAATAAACAAGACAGGTATTACAGTTTAAATTCTGGGAAGACTATGTGACACACTATACTAAATACATCATACACCTACAGATCATTTTACAGTATGAATATTAAGTGAACCCCAATACATTATTAGAATACATTTAAATCCTTGGTAATTCTGGTTTACTCCAGACAGTTACTATTTCCAAAGGGTTAGGTAGTAACAGTACAAAGAGGAAGAGGTATAAAGAAAATGGCAGGAATACTACCTTCAGGATACTTTCATAGCCAAGTAGAAAAGATATGTAATTGGTGCCTAAGTAGTAGAGATAACTTATAGGTGCTACTAATTCAGAGGAGTAGACAGGAAAGAGTGGAGGAAAGTAGGAAGTCAAGAGATGACAAAGAAAGTATCAGTCTGGGTAACAGCAGGGGCATAGCCAGTGAGTTTTAAGGTGCTTCTTAAGACTTTGTTTAAAGAGAGGAAGGGATGGAAGTGAGGTAAGGTCAGATGGCAAGAGGTTCCATTGTTTTCCAACGGTATTTGAGAACAGTGAGTCCCCAGCTAAGTTGTTAGACTTGGTGGTACTGGCTAGAAGTTTGTTGGAGGAGTGTAAGGAATCAAGATTCCTATAGGGTGCTACAAAGTTGTTTAGTACTGGAGTATTGTTAGGTTGGTAAAAAATCTCATGAATGATGGCAAGTTGTGAAAGTATCAGAAGGTTTTTTTAGTTCCAGCCAGTCTAGTTGGTGAAGATTAAGACAGTGGTGAGTTCTATATGGGTTTCCAGTGGCAAATCTAGCAATACTATTATAGGAGTTGGCTAGTTTGGTGAGATTATTTTTTTTTTTAGATTAGTGTATATGGGTGCTGCATACAGAAGAGTTGAAATTAGATGGGAGTGGGCAACTTTATCTCATCCTTGTCTGTATTCATATTGCCAAAAGTAATGCTCAACATATATAAACTTTCTATGTACTTACAACCCATGAATTTTATCCCAAGCTTTTACATTTCACTGCATTCAGTGATAAATGTACACAATTAAAGGACAGATTGAATTCTTGTTGCCTTTGTACCTTTTATTATATGTGCTACGCTATGGTTAGCTAATCATCAACATAAATTAATTACCTCATACAGATCCCATTGCCAGTCATGAAATATTAGTATAGTATGTCTTTATCTATGAAAGGTTTCTAATATAGCACACTATAACATAAATCTTAGCTAAAATAGATTTCTTTATGAACAGCTACTTATCCAATGTATACAAGCCATCAAGTGGTCCAGACAGCTGTCTCATTCATTGTACGTCACCATAATGGAGCCCAGAGGCCCTATACTAGTGCCCCTTCTTTCTGCAATCTTTGAACAAATCTACTTATTGTTTAATTTATAGCATTTGTCTTATAATATGTCAATTACAGTATACCACCTGTAACATGATGATCTATACCAATATAATTAAAGCTACAAATGCAAAATTGTGGCATGATATAATTTACACAGATTTAACTTCAGCTTTTGACATGGTGATGTGCACAACACTGATGAAGAAATTTGAACAACTAGGTATTGATGTACTCCTGATAAGACAGATTGCTGCATGGCTTACAAATAAGACATGGCAAGTATCATACAGAGGTTGGACAGGTGAAATTCTTGGTTGCAGTCACTGTGTCCCACAGGGCTCTGTCCTAGGCCCGTACTTGTTTAGATTGTATCTTTCACATTTATCTTTCTCATCTGAGATGTTCTACAGTCTGTATGCAGATGACTTAAAATTGCGTAAATTGATTATGTGTTACAGACAGGGCATGTCTGCAAAACAACTTGACTAAATCGACCATTTGGGCACAGGAGAATAATATGATGATAACTACATCAATAACTAAGATATATTTGGGAAACATAAATTGAAAGGTGAAAATTTATATAGCACACAGTGATTGAAACTGTAGATTCATTTAATGACCCAGGTATAAGGGTAAATCCAGCTTTGAGCTTTTCTAATCATATCAGCCAAGTGGTATATTTATAGAACTATAGGTTGTATAAAAAAGATTTATAAAGTCTAGGAAATCAGAAATGACGAAGTCGTTTGTTAGTTACATTAGAGCCAAACATGAGCATAGAATAACAATATGAAAACAAGCATGAGTTAACTGGAAAAACTACAGTGGAAATATACCAAAGGCAACCATGGATGTGAAATTTTAAGTTATTATGAAAGACAAAAGTATCTGAACTTGTACAGTGTCTCATATAGATATTTAAGAGGAAAATTATTTGGGTATATAGGGCATTTAGTGACAATTATCTCTGGGAATGTCTGGGGTTATTAAAAAGTCGTAGAGAATAATCAGGCAACCTATGTAGAAGCTTCTATAGGAATAAGAGATGTACTAATTGGTTCTCTGAGAACAGCTAATGCATTAGGTTAAAGCAAACACTAGTTTAGATATCTTTAAGAACAGCTTGGACACATTATGGAAACAACTGCTTTGGTATATTGACAGGCTAAAAGGGCATTAATGCCCACACCTGAAATATTTGTATGTCTGCATTATTGTTCTATTCCTTAATGCCTTTAGGAACTATGACTAGCACACTACTTAAATACTTCAACCTAAAAATATGGATATTGGATTCACTCTTGAAACTAAACACAAAAAAAGTGTTACCCAACTGCTGCATTCGCTATACTAATGTAAGGTGCATTGCTCTAAAGTACATCTCAAGCTCTAGAATTCTCAATCCACTGTTTTCTCTTTGCAAGGTTAATTTCTCCCTGTATGCTTTTTTTTCTTGTTTCCCAAAATAATTCCTTTATTTCCTAAGTTTCAGACAAAGATGTTCATCTTACTGACTGTAATATACCTTTTCCGTGTAAAAAATCAAGGGTACAAAAAATATTTTCATTGCTTGTGCTTTACTTTCCTCATCTATAAACAATGTTTTTCAGTACTTCATTTTACTTAATATGTTTTCATTGAATTTCATCCTGTATTTCTTTGGCCACTTGACACATGTCCTACTTTAACTATACCCTTAAATATTTCATTTTCTTGTGGCCCGATAAATAGGGATAGTTTTGCACTAAGTGATGTGTTGGCACATAATTTAGCTCTCATATCATTAACCTGGTAGTCCACAATCTCCTGAAACTTGTGCACTTTTTCATATAGGCTTCCAACCTCTAATTTGGGGTTAGCAGTGTAAAATATATAGTCATCTGCAAACAAGTCTATTTTTCATGTAGGTCTCAAATATTATCACACATTGTCTTGATAAGCCAAATGCTCTCATGGCTTCCTTTAAGAAATATAAGATTTATATGGGAGTCATCAGTGCCTCAAATGCATCCCCCTCCTACCCAGTGTGGTCATTCTTTCACTAATGGAGTCTGATGAAAAGAAAGCAAGGTGGCACATATGCCTGTAATTGATAAGGCTGTTTATAGGTGTCCTGAATCAGAGAATTTGTTGATGCAGCCTTGTCACCCACTCCCCATCTGAATGCTTATATTGTGTGGTAGGGGAGGTGTGCCTGTTCTTAACTCTCTCATTTGATAGTGGGTAAAGTCTGGTACAGAGCATTTCATAATACAGTTAAGTATAAATATAAGCATAAAATGTGTAGTTACACTTCTGTTGTTAACATTGGTCTGTTTATGTATGAATCACATATATACGAGGGGGAGTTGAAGTGCCAGACCTCTCATGTTTCACGGCTGCTAACATAATTTAATGGGAGACAAAAGTGGAATGGTAATCTGGGGGGTCTGGTTTGAGTCCTTATTACAGCATTTATTTTAATATTGTGCTCTTAAGCATTGACCATTGTATGTGCTTCAGAAGGCTTCTAACTGACACAGTGGTCTGAATTCTGCTTCAGGGAGTTTGCTGGATATTCACAATTTCTACCACTTATCTGACTTTGTGTGTGTATATGTATGCATGCTCATGTGCATGTTTCTGTGTGAAGAGGGGTTTTTGCCTCCACAAGGACTGTGTGGCTCCCATGAAATAAAAAAAAAATCACACTCCAGAAGTATATTTAATTTAGTACTACTTACAGTTTTAGTCTTTTCAGGCATGACAGTTTTGAAAGGGAGCTAAATGGTGGGATTCCAAAAAAAATTTTGCTCTGCCATAATAATAGCTGCCGAACTGCACCCATGTCCCATCAAGCCAGTTTTTGACAGCTATCACACTATTCACACTATGGCCATATTTCTAGCAAGATACTGCAGGATTTCTAATTATGCAATTGTTGCGTGGTCTTATTTCTTGTACTAGAATTTAGACTATGACTGCTTGATAAAGCTGGTGTGCTTATAAACGACCACATGAACTTGACAAACCAGAAATTGAGTTATGTATCAATGTTGTAATGGCTGAGATTAACATTTGGAATTTGTTGGGTAATAATGACAGACTGCACTATTATGAATCTGCATTCAATCAGAAGAGCAGTGATGCTTGGGTCAAGATTGCCAATGCCTGCCAGGAACAGTACTCCTGGAGTTTTGTTGACTACTTTTTATCAATCACTTTAGTGCTCTCCACAGTGACCTACAACCATAGCCGGCCTTAGGCATAGGCCAACTAGGCGGCCGCCTAGGGTGCCACTCTAGCAGGGGCATTTTTTCAGTAAACTGGATGATGTAAGTAGACCAGGATGGGGGCACCAGGTGGTGTGTGAGGGGGGCACTGTGAAGCCCTTTTGCCTAGGGCACCACTTGACCTAAGGCTGACCCTGCCTACAACATAATCATTAAGCTACTATGTATGTATACCAAACAGCTGGCCACATGTGGAATCTGTAGACTTAAGTTTCCTGGTTACTTTGAATTGCCATAAAAATAAAGGATTGCTGCTAAGAGGTTTTTTTTTTTTATTCTTTGTAACAAAAGGTGAAGAGTTATACAGTAAATCCCCTTTAGATGAAACATGTTTTAATGACAGAAACTGTAAACCCATTACAGCATGCTCACATCTGAAATGCAATCTCCTCATTGTCTGATAAAACAGCAAAACAGATTTCATCACATAATGCAATATCCATTTAAAAAGAATGTTTGTTTTACAGTTCAGAAGGGAAAATTAGCCTGTCTTTTGAAAAACAAATGTTTGTTTTCTATAAATTTGTGTCAACACCCTCCTACACAAAAAGGCCTAGTACATAAAGTCTTTCCACTGGCCAATTTTGTTCTGCATAACTACTTTACTAATCCACAGCTGGATATGGTCTAGTAGTGGGAATTATACTCCTAAGAGAGACTAATGCACTGTCAGGTTGCATGATTCCAAATGACTCATTTCTTATTTGCATTTTAGGAAGATCCTTAAAGAATGTCTTAAGTTTGAAGACACTTGCTGCATAAAAAGGGTGATTTTAATTGCCAATAATTTGCAGAAGAATAACATTTACTGAAAATTGTCATGCCCAAACTGGTTATACAACAAGAGTTCTGAGGAAAAACATTTAACCAAATGCATAATTAGGAGATGTCTGCAGAACTGCACAAACACCTTCAGGATTACTTGGCAGAGCAAATCCCTTTCAGTCATGCAGTATCCAGACTGTGCTAATGTATATTTTGACATAATGTGTTTTTTTGCATCCTGCTGCATAAATAATATCAATTGCAGATTACTTTTCTTGTCTCTCTTGCTGAGTCACTGTTGCTTGCCCCTTGAATTCCTTTCCTGAAGCGGATCCAATTTATGTTGGTCTGCATAGAAATAGCTGCTCTAGCTTCAAATGCATAAAACAATAATTTTCACAGTACTTGCTACTTTCCCTCATCCATGAGAATCTACTTCTGCTCCATTAGAAGCAGAGACCTTCTCTCCTATTATTTATTTTCCTGTCCTGTATTACAATTTTTTTAAATTTACTGGCATTAGTTTATGGTAAACATAACTTCTCCAATTCTTGTTGTCCTTTTAAACTTGCTGGCTTTTTAGCTGCCCATCCCTACTGTAAATTAAACTTTGGAAGCCCCTCCCAGTGCTAATTTTACTGGGCATTGGCAGCTCACACTGATAAGGCACTCCCATTAGACTTATAAAGCTTAAATTGGCCTATATTTCATAGCATCCCATTCAGTTAATGCACACTGTAATGTTCAGTGTTAATCTGTATTGTGTGTTCTGTTTTGCATTTTTTCTTATTTTCTAGCCAGATGCTAACTGTTTGGATTTCTAATTTGGTCTGGAACCTTAGCTTTGTAGTATCCCTCACAACAGTATAATTGTGAGTTGCTCTAGGATTTGAGCCTTACTAATTTCATTTCTAGTGCATTTTTTTCTGTTTGTACTTTATTTGGTCTGGGGTCCTTTGTTTGTTAATGTTACTCACAGCAGTGAGATGCTTGTGAATCACTGCATTTTACTTGGTCTGGGGACCCTATTCTTGTAGTATCATTAACAATAGTGAGAGAACTGTGACTTGCTGCAGGATCTGAGGTACCCCCCCCCCCCTGCACACACACACACACACACACACACATTTTCTCTATGCCATCTCCTATAACCTCTGTTGAGGTCTGCAGCAATGCTTTGCAGTGCCCTATATAAATGCATGCACCTAGAGTTGTGAAATTCCATACAAAACATCTTGTGCCAGAACCTTTTAGGTAAAGCAGGACAACATGAATCGGAGTTAATAATGAGTGACTTGAATGCATGTATCTGGGCTGACAGAACAGGATATGTGGATTGCCTGAGTCCACATGGATGGAGCAACAGGAATAAAGGAGAGGCCGTTCTATACTTTTGTCTGACAAATGGCTTGGTAGTAGCCAACACATGATTCAGAAAGAGAGACAGTCACAAGATCACACAGAAAAGTGGCCAGCATTGAACTCAGGTAGACTTCCTCCTAGTAAGGAATGGGCTCTGGGGTAGAATCAGTGATTACAAAGTCATCCCCAATGAAACAGTCAGCCCATAGCATAAATCACTGGTTGCCACAACCAGCTGTAAGTAGTGGTCAGAGAAGGCTCTAAGGTCAACATTGTCCAGGATAAACACCTGGAAGTTGACTGGAGAGAAAGCATAATGGTTATTATTCAGGGCTGTAGTACCTCAAGAATAAGAGGATGCAGGTGGAATTGTAGAAGAATGGTAGCTCCCCAAAACAGCATGTGTAAGGGCTATAGAACAGATATGTGGGTGAACCAGGTGTGGAGATAAGGTACATCATTTTATTATTTATTTATTTTACATTTGTTAAATGGGCTAGTCTAGTTGGATATATGTCCATTTTCAGTAGAGGCCCGGGGAAAAAAGCTCCAAGCATGAACAGTGATAAAGTTAACAATATATAAAAAACATAAAGCATTACATTACAATCTAATATTAGTCTAAAAGGAGTAATAATAATACAAATTTTAACTACAACAGTTCACAATGTATAGAAACATACAGGAATACAGTACAGAGTAGTATTAGTCTCAAAGGAGTAATGAAAATACATTTTCAATTATAGCAGATTTAGTAGAAATTCTACTAACTAATTATCTAAAGCACAGTAGAATGTAAGAACAAGTCTCAGGTAGGGAAGGGAAACACAAGTGCTATCCACATACTTCAAAGAAACAGTAGTAACTTGTTTTGGAGACTTAGTTTAGAGGAGTAGGGAAAGGGGCAAGTGAAAGAGTAAAGAAAAACATCAGTCTGGGTTAGTGCATGGACAACGCCAATGAGTTTTTAGATGTTCTTTAAGATGTTTTTTAAAAATAGAAGTAGAAGCAAGGGTGGATAATTCTGAGGGAAGCTGGTTCCAGAGTTTTCCTGCAGTGTTTGAGAATAGTGAATCCCCAGCTTTGTTATTAGCTTTATTAGAGGAAACTAGGACCTTATTAGCAGAGCGCAGTGTGGGTAGATTTGTATAGGGTGTAATTAGATTGGTGAGGATAGGTGTGTTGTTAGGGTGGTATAGGATTTTTTGAGTAATAAGTAATTGTTGACAGAGTATATGGTTTTTCAGTTCTAGCCATCCTAGTTGTTTGAGGTTAAGGCAGTGGTGGGTTTTAAAGGGCGAGCTTGTGATGAATCTAGCTATGCTATTATAACAGGTGGAGAGTTTAGAGAGGTTATTATTGGAAAGGTTAGTATATATGACACGGGCATAGAAAAGGGTAGAAATGAGGTGGGTTTGGGCAATAGTTTTCCTTGCAGAAGGGATAAGGAAAGCTGATGGTGGAATGCAGAAGTCCAGGAAGTCAACAAAATGAATGAAGAGTTCAGGAAAAAGTGGGAGATAGAAAAGATGGACCAGGCTAGGAAGGAATACTGGTTGGCTAACAAAGAGACTAAGAGAGGGGCTGCAATAGCAAAGAACAAGGCATAAGAGGAACTCTACAACTTCTGCGAAGTGATTCAGTGGATGGCACATACAAACTCTATCTGGCTGCAAGGGAAAGCCAGAAAGATAAAGAAGATAGCCAGACATCCTTCATAAGGGATGCCAGCAACAACCTGCTCACCAGTGCACAGGACATCGAAGGCAGATGGAAGGAGTACTTCTAGCAGCTTCTGAATGAAGAAAACCCCACAAAAGCTGTACCGTCGCAGAAACAGCCTATGATGAGAGACGAGGAGCCCACCCTAGACGTATTAAGAACAGCACTAAGGAAAATGAAGTCAATGAAAGCAGCAGGGTCAGATGAGGTCACAGCAGATAGAATAAAAATGCTGGGCGAGATATGGAGAGAAATGGCTTTTGAAGGTACTCATAGCAGTGTGGAGAGAAAGGCATATCCCAGATGACTGGAGAATATGCGTACTTGTGCCAGTGTACAAGATCAAAGGGGACATTCACATCAATGGGCAGTATGGAGGTATCAAACTCCTGTCACATTGCATGGAAGTTCTGAAGATAGTGGCTGATAAATGGATATGCAGAGTAGTACAAAGTAAGATGGGAGGTGAGCAGTTCAGATTCAGATCAGGATGCAGCACAACTGATCCGATGTTTGCAGTAAGACAGGTAGTTGAGAAGAAACTAGAGATAAGGAAAGAGTCCAGTTGAGTATTCCTAGACTTGGGGAAAGCATATGACAAGGTCCCATGAAAGCTGATTTGGGGAGTACTGCTGTGGTTTGAAGTCCGACAAACATTGGTAGAATTAGTGCAGACTATGTACAAGGACCCAATGACTTTAGTATGAGCAGTGTTCTCTCTCACAGAGGAGTTCCCAGTGGGAGTGGGTGTGCATCAGGGTTCTTCTCTGAGCCCACTGCTATTAATACTGGTGATGGACTACATTAGCAAATAGGTCGGAGGGGACAGATCAAGAAAGGTGCTGTATGCAGATGATGTGGCATTACAGGAAGACTCTGAGCAAGAACTCCAGCAAAGGATAGGGGAATGGAATACAAAACTGAAGGCACATGGGATGAAACTAAATACAGATAAGACAGCGGTAATGGCAGGTAATTGGGAAAATTAGAAGAATCTGAGAACTGAGATAGAAGGGAAGATAGTGGAACAGGTTAATAGCTTCAAGTATCTAGGTGGGGTGGTTGAGGAGAAGGGAAGTCTGACTGAAGAGGTCAAAGCTAGAATCAGAGGGACTGAAGGCAAATGGCATAGAGTGTCAGGTGTAGTCCATGACAGAAGAATGCCAAAGAAGCTGAAAGTAAACTGTACAAAACAGTGGTGCAACCAGTACCAGTGTACAGTACAGAAACCTGAACAGTAAAGACAGAGCAAATGAGAAAGCTAGAGGGGATGAAAATGAAGTGCCAGAGGAGGGTGGTAGAATGTATACTGTGGGACAGCTGAAGAAATGAGGACATAAGAGCAGAAGCCGAAGTAGCTTCAGTTGCGGAAAAGATCAAATTATGGTGGTTCGGGTACATGTGCAGTAAAGCAGAAGACCTTGATCCACCTACAGCATGCCTTTTGGGATGTGGGAGGAAACCGGAGCACCTGGAGGAAACACACGTGACCACAGGGAGGACATGCAGACTCCACACAGAAGGCACCCCAGACGAGTATCGAACCAGAGAACCTCTTGCTGTGAGGCGGCAACGCTAACCGCTGCACCACCATGGCCACCCCCATTGTATCTGTTGTTGCTACTTATGTGAAGGTCTACTGACTTGTAGCCATTTCTGTTAAAGCAATAAAAAGTGAACAATTAATATCCTTTTATCTCTCACAAATCTGTTGCTTTATTTCTTGCATCAATTAACCATTAGGATTTGCTTTGGTGCCTACTCAAATAGTCCTCCGCATAACAGAATATTGCAGAATGTCTTTGCTTTTTTCGTATTTCCCTATCCCCTTATAAAAATTAGATTTTTCTGACAAACTGACGGAGATTACATTCAGTCAATAATGCTGGCCATTAGTGCTTTATACCACTTTTTCAGAAAATACATGTTGATACAAAACTGGTTCTATTAACTTTTTAAGTGAATTAGTATAATATTTAGAAATTCTCCCAGATTTTTGGCCCTTTGTTCCCTCCTTTATGTTCAGCTGCATCTATAATTCTTTAGCAAAGAAACTGAAAGGTATGCAACATTAGTATATTAAAGCAATGTGTTCACTCTGTTGTTATATCTTTAATTCTTACTTTCTAGTAGAATATTTATGGACTGAATTTGATCTACTGGAAAATAAGCACCTCAGGATTTACAGGTGAATCAACAATGTGAGCTGTATATTAATTCTTATACCACTTAAGCTTCATTTATCTTCTCCAAAAGTGTCATGGTTTGTTATGGTGGCAAGTATATTTTATTGGAAAAAAACACTTCATTTATAAAAAAAGGAGACCAAAGCAATAATAAAAGTTGAGTGCTTTGGTTCTTTTAATAATGTACTAATAACTCTCTCAGAACAAATGAAACACCAAGAGTCCACGCTATTTAAATGTGATCGCATGACCATACAGCTAACACATTTAGTAGTTTTATCATATACATTTTTACTTGTATCTAAATATGAACTTTTTAAACAATAATTTGTTTTTGTATAACAAATTATAACTTTTGTGCTTTTAAAAGGCATTTGATGTTTATGGTACCATTAAGTCTTCGTGCCTTATCTGATGCTAAGGCAAGCTGCCATTTAACCTCCTTACATTCATGAGTGGTAATATAATCTCCATCAACTGAGTCAATTACTACAACATCCACTACAAAAAAAAAAATCTTAAAATTATTGCAAGTACTTGTGTGCTTGGACAATGCATTTGCAAAATACTTTGTAAAAAAATACATGCTCATAAATTCTTTGAGAGCTTTCTAGTAGTTTTACCTAAATAGAAGCCCTCACAAGGATATATCTCTTCTCAGTTGCATATTCATCTTTCCTTCTATATTTTAAAAAACACAATACTACCTTTGTTTATATGCCTGCATAATTTGCAAAAATTACAACAATATGTCACACCTGGGCCTGAAAAAGTGTGTTTGAAAGAGATTTGGAATTCTCCAAAATAGTTCTGATATTGTTAATCTTTTTTTATATGCAGATACAGGTGCGCCACCTATGATGTTGATCAAATGATGATTTCCTAATATGATTTACCAATTAACAACAGTTTCCCTAACACTTTTCCTGTTATGAGAAATAAGTATGGAAAATGCTTTAACAAAAGAATATTTTTAAAGTACTTTAGACTTTTACTGAATAACTGTGTAGTAGAATGAGCTGAAATGTAATCCACCTATTGTAACTTACTTCATTAATGATCAAATGCAGTATGTCCCATTCCCCTTCAATAAACACACATCACACCAAATGACATTTGACGACCTTTATTAAACTTTCATAAACATAATTTTATTGACTGATATTTTAATTTATTAACATAGCTTTAACATTCATGTAACTGTTAACTAGGGCAGCATGACCTCGGTCGCCCTGAACAAATAAGCAGCGCCCTTACCCCCTCTGGCTTATTTTACTTATCAAGTAGTGTCCCCTCGTTCACTTTCATTTTCTACTTATTGAATTAAACATCCACCCAGATAAGCAGCGTCCTTACCTCTGCTCACTTACTTTACTTATCAAGCAGTGTCCAACTGCTCACTTTCATTTCTCAACTCATTGAAATAAACATCCAACACCATAGGGGGAACAAAAGAGGGACAAGTCTGCCACTCCTCTTTGCCCACCAGCCAGACCAGACAGTTCCTCCTCTTTCATACCAAAGCTTCCAACAAAACCTTCCAAAATAAACCTGACTAGAAACATTAAAATGGGCTGAAACTAAACATCATTCAGTGTACTCCATCCTACTCTGAACCAAACTGGATCCTTGTCATCAACCTCCCAAAGCCCTATCATATAAATACCCAAAGCAGCCAGTTGCCTAAACAGCCAAAAGTAAACCGATGATCCCTCTCCAATGCCAAAGTGATACCCATACTCTTATATAACCTCTGTAAATCAACATATCCTCACTTATCCTACTACCAGCAATAGCTTTGTAATTATCCCAGGTTATTACCTGCCAAATGTACCACCAAAATACTAAAAGCCCAACTGCATGCCATCATACCTAACTGCAATTTCCTTCTGCTACCCAAAAGATATAATAATGACCAAAATGAGATCTCCTTTTCTAAAAAATCAATTTAACAGTAATCCAACCACTATACCCACTGTCCATTATAAGGCAAGCATCTAATGACCATAATATCACTTGCTGACCAAAAGACCCTCTCTTTAATGACTTCAGTACATCCATAAAGCCAATACTTCCTAGATTGTAACCCAATAAACCTCAATTTGCCAACGCCAACCCTCATAACAAAACGTATCTTGTCAATAGCCACAGTCTGTCCATCTTCACACTATCAAACCTACCCCAACCCGTCAAACCTATAAAACACCATCCAAGATTTAGTAGTCAGATAACCCTATCACCTGTGCAGCTATACTAAGTGGATGTAAAACTACCCTTAATCTGCCCTTGTCCCCAGAATTTCACCCCTCAGTTTTTTTTTTATTATATTTTATTTTTATTTATTGCATTACCTTTACAACTGTAAATCAGACAAACCATCGCCTGCATCCACTTGCAACCCCACAAACACAATCCCAGGGATTCACAAACAGCAAAATTCCATGCAGAAACAGTGTAACCACTACTGCACGGAATATGGCCACCATGCAATTTAGGATAGGGTCATTTTCACGTGCACGAGCAGCCCTACACTGTTACTGCACGGAAAGTCAGCAAATATGCAAATCATCTAATTTGCTGGCGAAAACCATGCAAATGTGGTGATTTTGCAATTCACCACGCTGCACGGACTCTGCATAAGAACAGTGTCAGTGCAGAAATGTATTCGGCTAGTAACCAAATACATTTCTGTATCTGACAAAACGGAAGCATGACAGCTTCTGTAAAAGCATGTATTATGTTTAATACACATGCCAATGGCCAAATATAAGACCACTGGCATTAAAAACAGTTTCCTTTTTTGGCCGATCTCGGATGTTTAAGCTTAGGGCAGCGGCGCGCAAATGGGATCATGCCGAAAATATTAAAAAAAATGAGAAATGTCAATTTTAGGTTAATTCTGCATTTTTCCATTATAGCCAATGGCATGCAGAATGTAAACATTATCAGGGAGCACTGGTTGTCAAGGGGAAAGGGTCCATTTTAGAGCAGTAACTAATGACCTACACACAAGGGTATGCAAATAATGGGAGTTATACTGAATCACAAATTTCCTCAAAGTGTCAGCTTGTACCTAACAGTGTAGGTGCAGCAATACAACAGTGCAAGTGTAAGAGCTGAATGACTTCATACGGGTGTGTGTCATGCTTGTTTTAAGCTCATTGGAGCTCTGTGGCCACTTCATAAGGGTGTGTGTCATGCTTGTTTTAAGCTCATTGGAGCTCTGTGGCCTGTGTTTGCCCTTAGCTAAGCACAGCTAAGGAAGGAGGAGTGTCAGATGTGCCTGAGCAGTGTGTACATAGCACACCCTGCACTGGGATTTAAAAAAAAAAAGAGGAAATGGCAGCACTGTTTCCATTTGAGCAGTGGGTATGTGCGGCACACCTCAGGGCTTAAATAGGGAGGAACTGGAAAGGGAAAACAGTAGTAGGAAGGCAATCAAGGAGAACTAGCATAGCTGGCGGGTGGAATGCATCAGAATCAGCCAAATACATAGGCAGTAGCTCAGCACATTACTATAAACTATGCAAACGCCTTTCAGACTGCTTTTTTGGGAAACGCCAGTAGGAAGGCAGTCAAGGAAAACTAGCATAGCTGGCAGGTAGAATGTATCAGAATTAGCCAGTTACACATGGAGCAGCACAGCACGCTACTGCAAACACCTTGCAGACTGATGTAAGGGAAACAGCAGTAGGAAGGCAATGCAGGAAAACTGGCATAGCTGGCAGGTGAAATGTATCAGAATCAGCCAGATACACATGCAGCAGCCCAGCACACTACTATAAACTATGCAAACACCTTGCAGACTGGATGTGGAGGAAACAGCTGTAGGAAGGCAATGCAGGAGAACTAGCATAGCTGGCAGGTGGAATGTATCAGAATCATCCTAATACACATGCAGCAGCCCAGTACACAACTGTAAACTATGCAAACACCTTTCAGACTGCTTTTTGGGGAAACAGCAGTAGGAAGGCAATTAAGGAGAACTAGCATCGCTGGCAGGTAGAATGTATCAGAATCAGCCAATTACACATGGAGCAGCCCAGCACGCTACTGTAAAGTATGCAAACACCTTTCAGACTAATTTTTTTCCCACAAACTCTACACCATCAGTGTATACAGATGGGGGATTTTTAACTGGCAAAACTAACTAAAAATGTTAGAGGCTGTTGCTGCTTTACTCCATCAATATGTGCTAGAGACTGAGGGTGGTGAGGAGGAGAATGCTGACAACTGACCCACAGTGAAGAGGAGGAGAAGAGTGTACAGACCCAGGGTAACATACCAGGGGCTACATGAGCTGGAGATAGAGCGCTATAGGATGGAAAGGGACATTCTACAGCAAATCGTTGAGCTGTGCCGGCCACACATTACACACAGAACTAATAGAGGGGAACCCATCCCAGTGGATACCAAGGTATGTTTAGGCTTAAGAATACTAGCCACAGGTACCTTCCAGAGACCAACTGGAAATATCATGGGGGTCTCAAAGTCATCAGCATCCAGGATACTCCAACATTTCCTGGATGCCATGACACCACATGCCAATGAACAAATTTATTTCCCCAACACCCGTGAGGCATTGACCAGAAGTATGTGTCTCTTCCACCATATAGCAGAATACCCTGAGGTAGTTGGTGCTATAGACTGCATGCACATCCACATCAAAGCACCACCCGGTGAGTGGGGTAGGGTCTACATAAACCACAAGGGCTTTCCCTCCATCAACTGCCAGGTCGTGTGCGATGCCCAGGGCATTATCATGGATGTTTGTGCTGGCAGCCCTGAAAACTATCACGACTCCCACATCTGGCATTGCTCACAGTTGTATCAGGCATTTGCCAGGGGTTACATCCCATATGGCCATCTAGTGGGGGATGCTGGCTATGCACTGGAGCTGTGGCTGAGGACACCCATCAGAAATGCACACACACCCGTACAAGAACACCATAATGAGGCACACACACAAACCAAGATCATTGTAGAGCATGTGTTTGGAATGCTCAAGTCACAGTTCTGCTGCCTTGACATATCCGATGGAGCCTTGCAGTAGCCTCCAGCTACATGTACACAAATGTTCATAGTATGTGCCATGCTACACAATATGATCCTGCAGAAACAGCTGCAGCAGGAACAGCACAGGGCAGGGCCACACAGCCCCCCACCATTGCCAAAGCTAGCACAGGTACAGAGGGACTCAGAGGAGGAAAATCCTGAGCCTGCCCCTGTAAGCAGAAGAAGGCATTCCCACTATGCCCAGGCCTTGGCAAAGAGACAATGCATAGCACACACACTCTGACACTGTGGGGACCCAGGGACTGATACCTCTCTCTCTGACTCACACATACAGTAAAAGGGATGCCAAACATGACACTACCTGTGTTTTACCATGTATAGGGAGTGTACTATGTGCATCTGACATAGTCAGCCCTCCGGCAATGTCCTCAATACTGGCCCAGCAACAAGGTAAGTCACCCTTCCTATCAGTTACTGAATGGAGTAGTACGTTCTTATAGTTGTATGTATGATATGGATGCATACATGCATGGGGAATTGGGTGGCTGAATGGGATAGCAGCAGGCAGCTATATGGGACAGCAGGAAATTCACAGCAAATACTATTGTCAGCATACTAGGCAGCAATACAGAAGGTGACAACCCCCATCACAGTACATGTGATGGCCCAAACAACTGTTGGTGTCAATAGGTCACAGACATGGATGTCAGTGAGGGTCACTTACCCACCACAAGACTCAACCAGCAGGACAGGTGTAGATGACCATAAAGAAAGAGTGGGCTAAGGCCCCCAAATGATGGCAATGGTGAACAGCCCCCCACCAGACCTACTCAGACATACTACAACAGGTCCGGCAGCTGCATTCTAGTTCTGAAGGGTAAGAAGTCTGAAACTGAAATTTATACCATTAAGATCTAACATGTGTACTCTACTGATATGCCTCATTTCTGCATGATAGGTCACAATACAACAGAGTAACTGGAATACCAGTACAGTCATTGCAAATTTTTAAAGTCTGCAGGTGTGCACCCCCCCCCCCCCAATCCCACATAGAAATGCAGTAACAGATGGCCTGCAGCACCTCAAATGGCTTGTAGTCCTCTGGCAAAGGCCCATGCCTCACACATAGTGCCAATGTACGGAATGTCAGGGGGTCCCAACTAACTACCTAACACAGTAAACAGAAAACAAATGCAAGGCCATGTTGACCAATGCCAGTAGCATACCTCCCCATGTCCTACTGCAAGGACTGTGGACCAGGCTTTAAATCTATTGGCAGAAAGGCCCAACTATAGGGATACTTCTGAGATATTGCTTACATAATGTTAGTAAGAGGATAGAATAACAGAAGGGGTGTAGAAGCATGGATGTCATGGAGTGTGTGAAGTCTGAAACTCTAATGTCCACCCATACTACTCCCTGACTGCAAACCAATGAATGAATAGCCACAAAACTGCTTGTAAACCACAATGTGAAGGTAAACTGACCAGATATATGAGTCCTGCCTCTGAATAACCTAGGTGTATCTGTACAGCTGAGAGATATGACCCCAGTAGGATATGCAGTTAAAAAAAACAGAAGAAGGGGATCCCAACCAGCATACTAATGGGGTGCTGCACCATTTACACAGAACCAGCACTCTATTGTCTGTAGCTGCCCCTCCACAATGGCAGGTGTATGCCAGGATGTGTAGTCTACATGCCTCAAAATATTGGTCTCAGTTTCCTTCATCCTGTATTTCCCTGGTAAATAACTGTGAGCAAAGAATGATAACTGTCAGTAGTTGATGACATGATACATCACAGTGTAAAGCAGTACATATATGCTGCAACCAACCATGTCACACAAGCAGCACAGACAGCAATAGTTACAGTATCCCCAGCATGTTATCCCCATTGTGTCTCCATATTGGCAAACTATGTAAAGATATCCTGCAGAAACAGTTTGCTAGGTATAACTATAACACACAAAACCCTGAACGGAAGTCCAACCCTCCCCCCCCCGGAATGGATGCACACACTCAATATAGAAGGTCATACTGGGCATGCTCCTACACTTAGAGAAATGTAGCCTATGTCTCACAACACAGTGGACTACAGATATTGGTTATTCGCAGCTGTCTGTGCACACACACACCAAATTGTACACCATTGATATTTCACACACACACATTGGATGGGATACTCACACATATCTAAGGCCAACATAATATAATATGTCAAACATACACACACAGAGATGTGGGGAAGAAAAATACAGATAGTTACAGAGAGAATCCCATTATGAGGCCTTTCCCACCCAGTACACATCTCATTGGCCTATATCACATGATGTGCTGATGTCATTCACTGTAGAAATACCTTTGGTTAGCCTCCAGCCCTATAGTCTCAGTGGTGTTTGTGATAACTGTGTAACACTACAGTCCAAATAAGTATCCATGTAGCAGTTATAATCTCAGTCCTGTCAAATGTTAAGGTGTGTGTGTGTGTGTGTGTGTGTGTGTGTGTGTGTGTGTGTGCATGTGTTTGCGTGTGCATGTGTGTGTGTGTGTGTGTGTGTGTGTGTGTGTGTGTGTGTGTGTGCGTGTGTGCGTTTGTGTGTTTCTTGATGAATGTGGTTGAGGGCATTCCAACACACACTAAACTTCCTTTACCCTTCTTTAGCACTGCTGCTAATGTCACTCACCTTCAAAGAAACCTTTGGATAGCTTTCCAACATGTAAGCTCTGTGGTACATGCAATAACTGTATAATACTATAGTGTAACAAACTAGTTAGGTAGGCATTCTAATCCTGGTCCTGGCAACTGTGAAAATGTGTGTGTTTGTATGAGAGAGTGTGTGTGTGTGTCTTTGTAGACACCTGATTTTGTGGTCATTCACACTTATTGCACTTCCCTTAACCCTTCTTTAGCACTGCTGCTGCTGTCACTCACCTTCAAACATACCTTTGATCAGCTCTCCAACATATAAGCTCTGTGGCATGTGTGATAACTGTGTAATACTGTAGTGTAGCAAACTAGTTAGGTGGGAGTTCTAATCCTGGTCTTGCTAGCTATGAAAATGTGTGTGTGTCTTTGTAGACACCTGATTTTGTGGTCATTCACAGTTACTACACTTCCCTTACCCCTCCTTTAGCACTGCTGCTAATGTCACTCACCTTCAAAGATACCTTTGGACAGTTTGCCAACATATAAGCTCCATGGTGCATGTGATAACTGCATAACACTGTAGTAGCATGAATGTTTAGTTGTTGAAAGAAAAATTAAAAGATCAACAGAGACTTAACAGCTTATGAAGAGGGTAATGCATTCTTTATTAATGATAAATCTGTAAAGAAATCACAATATAAACCGTCTTTTACTACTACTAATCAACGTTCATATAGTTCTGCCTTAAAAACTGGGCGTTCCACCTTAAAATCTGCTGCTACAGCCACTAGAACTGTTTCTCTTACATCTGATGAGGTACGTCATTCACAAGACAATGGCAACGGCTCTAACAATTCCACTACGCCAAAGAACAACACCATGAATGTAAATACATCTTCAGCAGTTGCTTTTGGGTATAATAACTACAAAGAAACTTCAAAAAACGGCAATGGAGCAATGACGATAACACGAATGAAGCAGGAACGTGGACGGAGCCAGTTTCGGAAATAGTTGCGGACAATTTTGCAGGTTTTAAACCTATTTCTAATGCACACTGTGACCTAAAGGTTTATAACCTTTCAAATTTTGTTCTTAATGATGTTCATTTAAGGATACTTAAACTAGGACTTAACTATATTCCCAGTAATAGAGCTGATTTAGCAAATACATTGCTTAATTTAAAGTTGTATGCTAGAAAATTAAACCTGACATATATTTTTAAAGATGTAAGTGCATCTTGCATAACTACCCTTAGAAAACCGTCCACTTATAATACTGCTTTACATAGCACATTAAAAGTGTTTGAAGCCTTTTGTAGTAAAGACATTAGGGCAATGTTAAACAGTAAGCCTGACAAAGTATACTTTAAGTAGTGAAGAAAAAAAGCCTTATATGAACTACAACACACTGACAGTGTCAGGTTTATGGAAGCCGACAAAGCAGGTGGTGTAGTAGTGATGTCTACAGTTGATTATATTAAGGCAATGGAGCAACTTTTAAATAATAAAAATGAGTACATGGAAATTAATAGAGACTTCATAGACAGAAGTTATAAATGTGTTAAATATGCTCTGTATGACCATTTAATGAGTGGTGAAATCACAGCTGATATTTATGATTTTTTGGTAAACAATAGTCCTAGGTTGGGTATACTATTTGATATAATAAATAGTAGAAAGCTGGTGGAACCAATTACCCCAAAAAGTACAAATAATAAATAATAAAAAATATAGGCGTATAGGCTGGCGGATAAAAACACAGTTATTTGTTGCATAAACAAAATAGGCAAGTGGTTTTGAGGCAATCCTCTTCATCAGACCTTAATACAAAATACAAAAACACAAGATTTAAATAAAAGCAACAACCAATAAAAACACATCTTAAAAATCAGTGTGGTAAACCTCTTTTTTCAAAAGAAGTTTTAAAGAGACGGCATTAATAAGGCCAGAGGGCAAATAAGCCTTAAAGTCAGTAATCCATCTCGGTTCAATATATTCAGTCTCATTATTAATATCACCTTCTCTCAAACTTTCATTAATTCTTTGTAAAACCAAAAATTTAAAACCATGTTGAACACCAAGATCTGACACATGCTTAGCCAGTACATTTGTAGACTTATTATTCCATATGTCATTGAGATGTTCCATCACTCTCTCCTTCAACATATGGTTCATTTTACCAATATAGAACGCACTGCATAAGTTACACATAGCCAAATAAACAATATTCTTAGTGTACCGAGTGCATAACCATACAAGTAGACCAAATATTACCACAAACTTTACAGGCTCTGCATGGATAAGTGCCTCTACATTGTGAAGCAAATCTCTCACACATACTATCGTGCTTGTAACACAATCTCTGTTTCATATTTTTATTGTTCCTGAAACTGAAGCTGGGTGTGGATCCTATAACACGACTGATAGTAGGATCAGTAAGCAAAATAGGCCAGTTCTTTTTGATTATCTCACATGTCCTACTGACATCACTAGTACATGTGAGAGATTTGGGAGAAGGTGATATTAATAATGAGATTGAATATACTGAACTGAGATGGGTTATTGACTTTAAGGCTTATTTGCCCCCTGGCCTTAATAGTGCCGTCTCTTTAAAACGTCTTTTGAAAAAAGAGGTTTACCACACTGATTTTTAAGATGTGTTTTTATTGATTGTTGGTTTTATTTAAATCTTGTGTTTTTGTATTCTGTATTAAGGTCTGATGAAGAGGATTGCCTCGAAAGCGCTTACCTATTTTGTTTATGTAATAAATAACAGTGTGTTTTTATCCTCCAGCCTATACGCCTATATTTTTTATTATTTATTATGTGTACTTTTTGGGTTAATTGGTTCCACCAGCTTTCTACTATTTTTTATATGCATTTTTGTCTGTTTGGTGGCACCTTGGCTGTGAGTGTTTTGGCAGTGATGGATTCTGCCCTGAAAATGGGATTACCTTCACCATGTGACAGTGTGGAGAGAAGAGTATGGACTGAAAAGTCTGCCAGTATCACTGGCTCAACTGGGAATTTTACAAACCCCCTAATTTGTATTATCTTTAATGAGGGTGATACTGTTTCTAATAATTTTGATCCAAATTATATGGCTACTTTCAAAAACACCCTGAAGGAACTTGAGAATAAACTCTATAAACATAAATGTCTTTTGTGGCAACGTTATTACTTTGAGGCTGCTATCTTCCATAAAGTGGTACCGAGAGGGCTTAGGGTACTTAAGGTGCCCTCCTATGGTGATAAGTATCCAGAACTTTTGAAGACATGGCAGGTACTCAATTTACAATTAAGCATTGACTATATGCTATTGATTAATGAGTTCTTTCTCTTTGAGGAGAACTCTTTAGCGACTGAGATAAATAGTCTCACTAATTTGCTTGTTGACACTTACAAAGATGAAATTTGTACTCAGTACTTGGATGATGTATTTCTTAGCATCTCTCTGTATGAGAAAAGACTTGAGAAAGAGAAAACCAAGGAACTATGGATGGACTTTGCAGATTTTCAAGCTTACAATGTCTTTTCTTGGCTGTGGGTCGTTCGATCAATGGAATCGCACGCCCCTGTTTCACAGGCGGGACAACGAGTGAATCCACTAAATCGTTCTATTGGTGGTAATATGGGGGTAAGGGAGCAGCGTTTTCACCGTAATGGCGTTCATGACAATATGACTGCACTCGGAGTTACTAACAATGATATTCTATCTAGTAAAGGTACGAATACTGTGGAATTACTATCTAATGCAACAAATGCAATAACTCGTAACTCAGAAGGTACAGTAGTTATTAATTCCGGCAACTGTGATTTGGATATTTCTCAGTATGTTGATACATTGGTGATTTCTAGCACTTTTAAAACTGTGACTGCTATACCTAATTGTAATAAACACGTTTCATCCCTACCAGAAATGACTGAACTTTTAGATGATGGTGAGCACGCTCTGTCACTTGGAAATACTTGTACTAATGTTTCTTACAATGAAAGTACTGTGGATGTGAGTAGGATTACTAATGACAACAGCGATGATCTTTCCAAAGTTCAAACTGTTGTCAATGTGTCTTGCAAACCGATTTGTGATAGTAGTTTGCCCCCTAAATCTGGTAACGAGAGTCAGTCCAACGTGGAACCTGTAGTTAAACCTAAGGTTTTTACTTTGGTTAATAATAACTCTGCTAGTAAGAATAATGGTAATAATGGGAATGTGGGTGGTTTACATCATTTGGCGTTTATTTGGACAAGGCTCTACCTATAAGACAGGACACTCATATGAGCAGGTCCAGAAGCCGAAGGAGACATGGGAGAATGCAATCCAACCCCATAATTCAGAACAAAAGTCCAAATACATGAGGTCGCAGGTGAATGACCTGGTATTTAATTTATCCTCTATTGTTCTTACTGCAGAGGAACTTTCTGTTTTAAATAAGGGATTATCTTTTGTTCCAGCTTGTAAAATGAATTTAGTGGACACTGTTTTAGATTTAAATATGTTCGCTAGGAGTACTATGCTTAAGACTATTTATGAGACTAGCAATGACAGTTCTGTTGATACATGTATTTTAAAGGAACCTGGTTGTTTTGTTTCTAATAACTCTCCAGCCATGGATGCGTTTATTAAGATGTGTGAATATGATCTCAGGAAAGCAGTTATTGAAAAATCGAAGAACAGTTTTTATAATTTAACCATTAAAGAGAGTGAAGCTTTACATACTTTAACTAAGGCTGAATATTTAGTTATTAGGCCTGCCGACAAGTGCGGTGGGATAGTTATTTTTGACACAGAGGACTACCTATATAAAATGCGTAGGATGCTCTATGATGGCAATGTGTATATTGTCTTACAGAAGTTTCAGGTAAATGGTATCATTAGTAGGTTGAATTTTTATTTGTATGACCTACTTATGACCAACCAGATTGATTTTCCTTTGTATACGTACTTTAGTGTAGAACATCCCACTATACCAGTCATCTATGGTTTATCAAAGGTGCATAAGGACCCCTTGAACCCCCCGCTCCGACCGATTATCTCAGGTAGAGGCTGGCTCACTGAGCCAATGTCTATCTATGTGGAGAAACAGCTCAGATATGTATTAAATAAAATACCTACAGTGTTAAAGGATAGTAAACAGTTTTTAGAACATTTATATGATTGGGCTGAACCCAGACAGAGTATAGGCGTCAGTGAAGTGTTTTTTGTGATGCTTGGTGTGAACTCTTTGTTCACAGTTATTCCCAATGATGAGGGTGTTGAGAACATTAGGCAGTTCTTGATTAAGGAAAGTAGCTTTACTAACACCAAAGTCAAAATGATTTGTGCCCTTTTGGACTTAATTTTGGAGAATAATGTTTTCTTGTTTGAGAGAGAATTTTTTCTCCAGAAAGTAGGAGTCGCCATGGGCACAGTGTGTGCAAATATGTATGCCAACATTGTACTGGCTCAATGGGAGAAAGAGATGTTTTTTTGCTCTGATATGTTCAAACAGTACATTACATTTTACAAACATTTTGTGGATGACATCTTTTTTACTTAGCAAGGTGATGAGCTACAGTTAGAGTGGTTTGTGAGTTATCTTGGGAATACTACTTCTTACCTCTCTTTCTCCCTTAAGTACTCAAAGAGTAAGATAGACTTTTTGGATGTTAATATCAATAAAAACATGCTAGGTAACATCTCTACTAGGATGCCTTGAAAGGATTGCAGGAAGAACAATATTCTTTATCGCTCCAGTATGCATCCTAGACATATCACCAAAAATATAGTCAAGAATCAGGTATTATGTTGCAGGAGATTGAACACAGACAGAGAAGATCTTGTGGAAGCAATGAATA
Organism: Protopterus annectens; assembly: GCF_019279795.1. Classification (NCBI taxonomy): domain Eukaryota; kingdom Metazoa; phylum Chordata; order Ceratodontiformes; family Protopteridae; genus Protopterus; species Protopterus annectens. The sequence goes on from NC_056739.1 coordinate 331,533,970, forward strand.
GCCTGACCACAGATCTCATTGATAGGGGATATAAAACATTTGATATTGATAAAGCTGTAGAGGAAGTTGATTCCCTTGATGGCTACAGGACTAAGCCTTATTTTTCTGGTGAGTATCCAGTCAATGCACAAGATGTAGGACAGGTAAATGCTCAGACTGTAAATAGACGGTGTTTAACTATTTCTAGTGATGTCAGTAGGACATGTGAGATAATCAAAAAGAACTGGCCTATTTTGCTCACTGATCCTAGTATCAGTCATGTTATAGGATCCACACCCAGCTTCAGTTTTAGGAACAATAAAAATTTGAAACAGAGATTGTGTTACAAGCACAATAGTATGTGTGAGAGATTTGATTCACAATGTAGAGGCAGTTATCCATGCAGAGCCTGTAAAGTTTGTGGTAATATTTGGTCTACTTGTATGGTTATGCACTCGGTACACTAAGAATATTGTTTATTTGGCTATGTGTAACTTATGCAGTGCGTTCTATATTGGTAAAACGAACCATATGTTGAAGGAGAGAGTGATGGAACATCTCAATGACATATGGAATAATAAGTCTACGAATGCACTGACTAAGCATGTGTCAGATCTTGGTGTTCAACATGGTTTTAAATTTTTGGTTTTACAAAGAATTAATGAAAGTTTGAGACAAGGTGATATTAATAATTAGACTGAATATATTGAACTGAGCTGGATTATTGACTTTAAGGCTTATTTGCCCCCTGGCCTTAATAGTGCCATCTCTTTCAAACCTCTTTTGAAAAAAAGAGGTTTACCACACTGATTTTTAAGATGTGGTTTTATTGGTTATTGGTTTTATTTAAATCTTCTGTTTTTGTATTCTGTATTAAGGTCTGATGAAAAGGATTGCCCCAAAAGTGCTTACCTATTTTGTTTATGCAATAAATAACAGTGTGTTTTTATCCTCCAGCCTATACGCCTATATTTTTTATTATATATTATTTGGTATACCCAAAATTCATAATAATGCATCTCATCCACCTTTTAGGCCCATTGTCTCTTCATCAGGAAGTATTACTGAGGGTTTGTCAATGTATTTTGGACAAACTTTTAAACCCTCTAATTCCGAAACTACCTTCCTTTATTAAGGACTCTTGGTCCTTTTTGGAACAAATCAGACTTCTTCATAAACAATTTTTGGATTCTAGTTGTCATAGTACAGAAGATTTTTTTTATTCTAAATGCTGATGTAGTTTCTTTATATACCTGTATTCCCCAAGTAGAATGGTTAGAATCTGTGTCTAATTTTTTTACTAAATATACTAGCTGATGTAGTTCAACAATAAAAACATGCTGATCCTCATTAGAATTGTTATTAGATAATATTTTTTTTTTTTATTTTTAACAAGAGAAGTTATAAACAGTTAAGAGGGGTAGCAATGGGGACAACGTTGGCCCCAGCTTTTGCAGGTTTGGTAATGGGTTGGTGGGTGAAAGAAATTTTAACCACCATGTGTCTCTTTACTGATATACTAGTCTATTGTCGATATAGAGATGATTTGTTTTTTATTATAAATGGCCCTTTAGTTAACCACATCACATTTTTGACACAATTAAATGCTAGTTGTGATTTTTTTAAATTTACTTTAAGTGGTTTTGGTAATAAAATAAACTACCTGGATGTAAGTTTAGAATGGTATGCTATTAGTAAATGCTTTACAAGTAGCATTCATAGGAAAGCTACTTATGTAAACAATTATCTGCATTTTGGTAGTAATCATCCTATGTATATTAAGAAGAATGTACCTAAAGGTCAATACATAAGAGCATCGCTTATGACAACTGATGATAAGGCATTTCATGAATATGTTGATTTTATTACTGAATTGTTTGTGGTTAGAAGTTACCCCTTACTTTTACTTCATGACATCAGCACTGATATTGCAAACAGAAGGAATACTAAATTTTTCCCAATATTATTAAAAGGGTTGCAAGTTAAGAATGTTGTCAGTCTATACCTAGTAAGTAAGTAGGAAGTAGGTCTTACTGCTTTACCATCTGTGCCTAGATGTATTATTAACATGTCTGTTGATAGTAATAAAATTAAGGCAGTAGTCACAGACAACTGGAAGATTATTTCTGGCAATAACAAATTATCTACTAGTTTGGGTAATAAACCCAGTTTTGTGTTAAAGAAATCAAAAACTATTAAGGACTTGTTGAAAAGAATGACAATTTGAAATCTATGCCCGTATCCAATAAACCTAAGGGAATGTTTAAATGCGTCTGTTGCAGTGCCTGTAGATACCTTCATGAGGGACCTTTCATACATTTACCCCATTTAGATAGAACTATTAGTGTACAAGGAAGATTCAACTGTAATTCCATCAATTTAGTGTATGTTACTTTCTGTTCAGGCTGTACTGCATTTTATATAGGTATGACTACCAGGAATCTTAATACACGTATAAAAGAACATTACTATGCCATTAGAACTAAAGATGATAAAAATGCTTTGTTCAAACACTCTGTAATTTGTAGTTCTTATAAAAAATGTACTTTCAGTGTGTTGGAACAAGTTGAGGTAGCAATATAAAAAACAAAGTAGATGGAAAAGAATCATTATGGCAGCTTAGACTGGGTGCTGATAGTTTTCCAGGCCTTAATGAATCTATTAATATTAAATGTTTTTCTCAGATAGTAGATAGAATGTTGATGTATATTCATATTTTATGGTTTAATATACATATTTATTTTTTTGTGTTTAAATGTGTTTGTTATATTATGGTCTGTTACTACACATTTTAAGATATTTACCTAAGATTTTTATCTGAGAAGTTGATTGTCAATTAAGTAATTTAATGTAATCTGATTAGTGGGAGGGACATGAGAGTGTAAGTATATAAGTGTGTGTAAAAATATAATTGTACTTCTGAAGAAGTCATTCTGACGAAAGCATTAAGTAAAGAGTTTTTTACACTAATTCCTTGTTGATGTCATTCTCTGCTGCTCCAGTGTTTGGTTTTATTTGTTTTATTTACTGTAGTAGCAATACCTAGCTAGGTAGAAGTTTGAAACTCAGTACGGGCAAATGCGTGTGTGTGTGTCTGTCTTTTCATCAGTATCTTGTGTGGGTATCGGTGTGATTGTGTAATAACAACATCCATTGGGTGGTGGGTTTTGCTAAATTATTATATTAAGGACCTAGTATATGTCCCTATGTCCACATTACAAGGCCAATAGTTGTCAAACACCATAGAGGTTGGTGTACACAATCCACAGCCCTAAATGTCTACTGCCATGTGGAATGACTATGTGACAATATGAATTAATGAACAATATAGGCAACTGTTCTAATACTCAGAGACCACTTTCTACCCATGGATCATACACAAACACACTTGGCTAGGCAAGAACCACTATATTGGTAGTTCTCCTGAAAATTGCCTCACAGATAGTACCCACGGTGTGATTGCAGTGGACTACATGCCTGTTGACCACAACAGTGCCACTGACATCAAAAAATACTTTGATGTGTTACATCTCCTGACTGAGTGTATGTTATTCAGCAAGTAAAAGGACATGGCACGCTGTTCCACCCCCCTCAGTACCCCAATCAATGTGTACAGTGGCTCTTTTGCCATGTTCCCCACTGGACACCTGAAACAACTGTAGAGTCTGCAAACATACCCCACAAAGGGAATACCATGCCTTATACACATGCCCTGTATGGACAGATGCCAATAACTCCAGTTAATTCCTGTATCATACTGTCTATGTAGGTGCATCACTACCTCAGTTACATAGCCAGGTTTCAACAAACGAGGTTGGGAATGCTACTTCTGAAGATACCAATCTGTTCACACAGCATGCCCCAGAGACCTCAAGCACAATTCCACACTTCAAAGGACATGCTTGTGGAACAGGTTCACAACCCAGACACTGTCTATGGTATGGAATATAAATCACATACATGTGAACCACCTCTCCATTACAGCAGACATGTGTCCTCCACTCCAACGACTGCTATGAGTGACTGCATCCTGACAGTTAGATGTCTACTGTTGAGCAGCATGACCTTCAGATTGCATACATGTGTAGCTGTTATGATGGTAATTACATTAGGAACACTGCCTAATAAGGCATCATAGGGGTGGCAAGATACTTAGCCAGTACCTGTAAACCCAGCACTGACAGATGTAGGACATCTGTGGCAAGTCATTGGGTTCTGTCAATCATGTCATCCCAAACAGACAGATACTGGATCCCCTGAGAATGACAAATAACATGCAAGCCAATGTTGCAGTCAATCTGTTGATAGTACCGCAGCATCATTCTGGGTGACAGTGGTACACTGCCCAGGGCTACTGTCACACCTACCCGGTCCACATAATCAGAGAGATCAACCATGTCTCTTGTCATGTAGTCTAGGGAGGTGTGTCCTAAGTCATTCACACCCACATGGATACAGAGTGATACTCATAGTTGTTGTGGAGTGCCATGACTGGCTGTGTCATGTGTTGGATGCTGACATGTGATAGATATTTGTCTGTTACCTGCTCCATATTCGACTTAGTGAGTGGGATATGTGTCTGCCTCAGTATTGAGTTGCCCATGATCATTGTATTGTGCAAGGTGGTTAGCCTTAGGATCTTAGGTTGAGGGGTACACTGTGTAGGTTAAATATGTGCCCCTTGGCATGTTCCATATTGCAGTGTCTGAGTGGGTGTCCGTCTTGCTGGTGCTGTTTGGGTAAATGTCCATTGAGTGCCACTGGGAAGGTGGGTGTAGGGCTTTTCACTGTATGTCATGGCTGTCAAAGTGGGTGTCATGGTGAGCTATGTGTTCCACATGGTGTAGTGCAGCTGTTGATCATATACTCATGTCCTACTAGTCCAGTCTTTGCTGGAGAGTGCATATGTCCACATTGGGTGATATATGGGTAACCCTAACAGGTCTGAGTGTTATGAGTTTAGAGGGGAGGGTTGTCTGTGTATATGAAGCAGTTGCAACAGTGCCTCAGAATGGACAAGTGATCCAGGTTAATGGGTGAAAGCACAGATAACCACCCTACAAACATGCCAGGAGGGGTGGACATAACTAGTTAGTACTGGGGCTACATCTGTGATGAACAAGTAGTGCTGATGGCTCCCGGGTGTGCCACATGTCTTGATACAATAACCTGGTGAAGTGCCAAGCCATAATGCTAGTTGAAGTACAAGACAGGAAGAACTAGCATGATGTACGGGTGGAACAGAAGGCAGACTGTCTGCCACCTGTAATACTTTACCACAGCTGTGCAGTTACTAGCAGCTTTGGCTATGTGAAAGTTCAATAAGCTCTGTAGTGCATGCAATAACTGTGTAACACTTAAGAAGATATATGTAGATAGGCAGAAGTTCTAATCTCAATACTGGCAAGTGTGTGTGTGTGTGTGTGTGTGTGTGTGTGTGTGTGTGTGTGTGTGTGTGTGTGTGTGTGTGTGTGTGTGTATGTGTGTGTGTGTGTGTGTGTGTGTGTGTGTGTGTGTGTGTGTGTGTGTGTGTATGTGTGTGTGTGAATCATGTACTGTCTGGCTTATACCATTTTTGAACTGTGTACTACCCTTTACACTTCCCTTCACTCCAATTTAGTAGTCCTGTTGATGTCATCCACCTTAGAGGTACATTTGGAAGAGGTGGAAATGTATAGGCTTTGTATGTGTCTGATACCTGCGTGGCATTATAGTAGGAATACCTAGATAGGCTGGAGTTCTAATCCTAATGGTGGCAACTGTGTGTGTGTGAGGATCATATCTTGTGTGGCTTATACCATTTTGATGTGTATACCATACATGGGTGGTGACCACCTCATACTGCCATTACTTTATATAGTGTGGTAACAGTATCTGCCTCACATGCAGCAGATTAAACCATTGTACAGTCCTCTGTACAGATATGTTTGCAACCTATACATGACTGGAAGTGGTCCATGTGCCTTAGCAATGCCCATGTATGTGATATTATAGCCAAATAGGCCACAGTGAGTGTACTGACACATATGGCAGCATGAGGTATCATACCTGACTGAAACATCATGCTGATATGATGTCTGCTGCCCTCACAGGTGGCCAGCCTTGTAGGTGCAATACATGAGTCCAGATGCATGGTTTTACAGGTGAACTGTTCCTGTTATGGGTCACATTACAGGCTGGAATAGGTGTGGACTGTTATATTGTGGTCCTAATTAGTATGTAACAGGAACCCCTTGCATCTTAAGAGAGGTGTGTACACAATTTATATCCACTGTATACCACTAATGTGTCACGCATGATGCTACCTTAGGCCATTTGTCCAGGCCATTTAGCTGGCCTCTGTCCAGACGTCTTGGACAAGTTGTGAGGTATGCTACAGGAATGTTGAATTCACATCAGATAGGCCCCATTGGTGACCACTGTGATGCAATACAGTTAACCCTAGGACAAGTGAACATGCACAACAAGCAATATAGCTATTACTGATGGTTGTGTGCATGATAAATTGCATAAGCTTGACATGCTTGGGGTATTGCCAGGCAACAACAGAACAATGTCATACTCACCAGCTTCAGGCTGCTGTCCCATATGCAGACCAGAGGGTCCTAGCTAGTTGTGAAAGGGAGTTATTATCAGCAGACTCACATGTGGCCTTGGTACAGGATGAATGCATCATGTCTGCACAGTAGTGCTAACCACAATAATGCACAATGTTCTGTCCTCACCATAGATGTGCACCTCTGTGCATTAGAAAACCCCATTCACAACTGCAATCAGACCTGACACATGCATGTAGATACAATACAGATACAGATATATGTATGTCTGATACATTACTGTACTAATCCCCACTGGGCCCTTATGCACGCTCCTCGTCCAGTGTGTGTGTGTGTGTAACCCACCTCCACAATGCTTCCCTCAGAATCATGGCTTGTGAGTGGGAAGGAGATCCTCGGGTGTCAGTGGGGGCTGTATGGCTGGGACCCCACCTGTGGCTAGCCGGTCCCTCACCACAGCAGTTGCCCATTGATGGGCATGGTGGATGAGATAGGTGGCCCAATGCTGAACATGCTCAAAAGTTCTGCTGTGCAGGCCGGCATTATTTACCCTGTGGACCCTGTGTGATGTTTATATCATGCACAAAGACCACTATGACACATATGACTATTGTCAGAACCCTGGACATTACCTCAATGCCAGGAGATGTGCCTCCATTACCTTTGTGAACACCATGGCTCACATGAAGTAATGCATTGCTGGTAGTCCACTGAACAGTAATGTTGTTATAACATAATGGGGAACACGGGTTGACATTGAGCTGCCTGTTGACCACAACAGTGCCACTGACATGAGAATGTACTTCAATGTGTTATATCACCTAAGTGTGTGTTATCCAGCATGTAAAAGGACATGGTCACCCTGTACCCTCCACTCAGTAGCCCAATTTGTACAGTGGCCCTTTTGCAATGTACACCACTGAACACCTGCAACAACTGTAGAGGCTGCAAATGTACCCCACAAAGATAACACCAGGCCTTACACACATGTCCTGTATGGACAGACTCCTATAACTCCAATGAATCCCTGTATCATACTGTCTATGTAGGTGCAATCACTTCCTGAGTTACCCAGCCATGTCTCACTGAAGTAAGTCAGGAATGTTACATCTGAAGATCCCAATCTGTCCACAGAACATGCCCCAGATACCTCAAGCACACGTCCAAACTCCAAAGGACATGCTTGTGGGATAGGTTCACAACCCAGATACTGTCCATGGTATGAAACATAAATCACATACACATGAAGTAATGCACATCACTGGCCATCCACAATAAACATCTGGATGAGTGGATGGAGAATACAATACCCACGCCTGGGGCTCACTCCATTGATTATACTCATTAGCCACACTGGGGACTATTTTCATATGGCCTGATGCCAGGGTATTTCCTTGGCCTAGTCTTGTAGAGCTTTCATGGCCATTCACCTACTACACACCTCTGAAGCTAGGAACCAATGGATCTCAGTACTGTGAAATGTGTGTGTGTGTGTGTGTGTGTGTGTGTGTGTGTGTGTGTGTGTGTGTGTGTGTGTGCGTGTGTGTGTATAGTTATCTGAGTGTTTTTGTTTGATGAATACCCCCTGGGGGTGTGGTTATTAGCAAATGAAGGTGTGTCCAAACCAACACACTTACCATTCTCCACTCTGAAACAGATATTGTCAATGGCCATAAACCTATATACAACCCTCAGCCCTATAATCTGCGAGGCATATGCAATCACTGTTGCACAGACCTGTGAAATTCATGCAGATACAGCTGTACCTTGCCTATGACATGGTTGATGTGTTACCACACTGCCATACCCATTGGTCTTGCTGCAGAGCCACATCCTGATGACACACAGAGGCCTAGAACACAAACAGGATACAGCATGTGAGAACACATTCAGTCAGCATTAAGAATAGCAATAATGCATCATGGCTTAAACTGTACACACACTCTGGATGTGTACCCCTTACAAATGCCAGATGACAGCACCCTACACAGCATTACCTACATACAATTTATTAAGTTTACCCTGTGCATCAGACCCATATTTGCATGTCCCTGCATCAATGTTTTGGATGTCAGGGACTGGGCACAGGTTTCATCATATGCACAGGGTGTTATGTGGTTTTACCAGAGCCCTAGGCTGTGCCATTTGGTTGACAGTATGGTTGTGTGTTTGGGGTATGGGAATGGCATGGCCTGTGCAGGTGTGGTGCATGTGTGTGGAGGTGAGTTTATTGTGATTTTGTATGTGTGTGTGTGTGTGTGTGTGTGTGTGTGTGTGTGTGTGTGTGTGTGTGTGTGCACAGATATGCCATGTGGCTGCCCTACACTGATGTTTTCTGGACAGCTGTGGCCCATACATGGCAGGGTGTACAGTTCACCACCTCCGGCTATGGACATGGGAACTGGATCTGTCAAGGGTATCACAGGCACCACCACTGAAAAGGCCAGAAAGGGAGGAGATAGTACTGCTCCCTGATGGTGATGTATGCCTGCTGGATCTGTGACACTATTGGGACCATCCAAGACCACATGTTCATTACCTGCCATGCCTTGGAATGGACATCACACCACCCTCACTAGTGCTGGTGTTACTGCCCATACGGGAACGTGATGGTGCACGGCCACGTGCACGCCCAGATTATCATGGTTCTGATATACCTTCATGTGGCCACTGCCTCCCGTCTGCCATACGTTCAAACAGTTAATGAAAATTCTGGTTATTGGATCTTAGAAGTCTGTTGGGTATCTGCGTTATGAAGGGGAATGCAAGGGAGTGGGTAGATGGAGCGATTACAAATGAGTTTATGGGCGTTAGTAAGTTGAATATAGGTAAGATGGTTGGGAAGTCCAAGCAAATTTAGTTTGTGTAGGCATTGTAGTGGTGCTATTTGGATTTATAACTGGTAGCAAATTTAGACATTTTCTCATAACAGGAGGATAGCTTTGTTTTTAGAGAAGATTGAACATTGGTAAGAAGTGGGGCATCATATAGGAAACAATGAATGAGGAAGGTGTTAGACAGTACCATTTTAGTAATAGGAGTGATAAAGTGATTATGGTGGTAGTATTTTACCCTGGCATATGCATCTCAAGACTGTATAGAACGCAGTTGTAATGCAATCTCAGTATGTTGATATGCACTTTTGGTTTACCTGGATGCTCCTTGCCTGCTGCCTGGGTGCCACCCACTTCCACGACTGAAAGTTCTTGTGTAGATCTTCTTATGGGGGCTACTCCAAGGTTGGCCAGAAGCTACTCCACTGCCATAAGATGGGGCTGTGTAGCTGCCCCCCCTTCAGTAGTGGAACGGTTCCTCGCTATAGCAACAGCCCATTGCCGGGCATGCCGAATCAGGTCAGTTACTCTATGAAATACCTGATCATACATGCGGCCAGTGGCCTAAGTTGTTGACACTTTGAACAATTTCATCCCACAGTGCAGTCTGCTCCCACTGGTTTTGGCGACCTCGACCAAAAAAGATGGTATAGTTCTACAGGATGGCCTCAGTTATGGCCGAAGTCTCCTGCTCATTGTAGTCCGGCCGCCTTGGCATAGCACCTGGAAGACAAACAGGGAAACACATCACAGGACCTCAGACATTGCACAGACTTCTATACAGAGACAGTACATGAGTAATTATCAACAGTGTACTCTATATACAAACACATGAGATGCAGCACTGTATGAACATGCATTGTACTCCTGGTCCTGTTGTGTCATATTCCCCCCTATGAGGGCCAGTACATTTCATTAACCACCATTCACATTAGTGTAGAAGGATGACAGTGTCTCTGTTCCTTGCAGATGGGCTGTCAAAGCTGCTCAGGCTTGGCTTGCATAGAGTATGTAATGGAGCTGGAAGCATATGTCTGTGTTCATGTAGGATGCAGACTGGAATGTTATCAGTCCCCAAGGGGACTTGATATTTTTACGTTTAAGTGGGCGGTTTGCACCTGATCTATGATAATGAGGGTAGTGGTGCGTGTGGTGTGCATATCCACCTATACTGATGTTGAGCCAGGGTGGTGATGTTTGGCCTAAACATGTCTGCAACAGGTTGACTGTAGCAATGGTGTGTGTGTATGTGCTATGATTGACCTCCATTACAGGGTGTTCTGGGCTACTGCCTATGAGACTGCAGACATATATGAAGATGACCTTCTGGTTCCCCTCAGTGGATGTGTCCCATTTATACTCATAGTCAGCCTTACAGTAATGCACCTGTGACCTACTATGGTCATCCAGACAAAGGATGACATGCTGGCCAGTTGGTGCCTTCTCCTACTGTCCCCTGTACAGCCAGTATAGCATCCCATTATGTGCTTTGTGCACTATTGCTGTCCAGCAAAGGGGTTTACTGTACTTTGGTTGAGACAGGTTGTACAAGTTAGGTATTGCTCAGGCCATACAGCTATGTGAGTGGTTATATCAATGTTTGTAGTAGGCATGGACACGAGGTCATAACACAGTTGGACACCTCTCTTTTTCCTACATGATACTCCTGCTTATGGCAGTACCCATGTCTGTGTCAGGGCAATGCAACAACCATTAGCTGTGGAAGTGTGACTCTGTTGGATGCACACACATTAACATTACACACGTGTACGACATGTACAGCTCAGTTACATGCTGTTTTGCATCCCATGTCAGGTGCTATGAGGCAGCCTGGTACACCTACCCATACATGCATACATTTGCACAGGTAATAACTACTATACATTTCTGTTCTATGTCAGTATGGCATACTGTCATAACACTTTTGTTTCTCAGTCATACCTGTCAACCTGGTAGAGGGCAACATGTGGAGGGTGCCGTACATACATGGTGGGCTATGGACCAACATTAGTGACACTGTCTTCACATTGCTGTAATACACATACATAATTTGATATTTGGGTAGCTTTTGCATTCACAGTCATACCCTGGAGGATGTATACTGCTCCTATGGCAGGCAGAGAGGGGGATGGCTAGGAGTGTGGCAGTGAGTGTTAGGGACATTTACACATTTGTACAGTGAAAGAGTCTGTTAAAGGAGAAATGGGATTGTCAGACAGATGAAGCAACTATACAGGAGTATAAGGGGATGGGGTGCATGGCAAAGAGAGTAGTGGCAAAGGCTAGGGATGTTGTGTCTGAATGGTTGTATGTAAAGTTGGACACCAAGGATGGAGAATAGGACTTGCACCAATTGACTAGACAGACGCACGTAGATAGGATGGATGTGCGGTAAATAAGGGTGATTAAGGATTATGTGGGAAACATACTCACAAGTGCGGAGAGTGTGTACAGCAGATGTAAATAGTACTCTGATGGTCTGTTGCATGAGAAGAATGAGAAAGAGAGAAGAAATTGCATGATGTGGGTTTGGTGAATCAGGAAGTGCAACAGATTATCAAGGAGGAAGTAAGGCTTGCCATGATGGGGTCTAGCATTGGTAAGGCTGTTGGTCCACAAGACATACCTGTGGACACATGGAGTTGTTTGGAGAAATGGCAGTGGTGTTGTCAACCACATTGTTTACTGGGATCTTGGAAAGTGAGAGGATGCATGAGGAGTGGGGAAAATGTGTTTGTGAACTGATCATGAGAATAATGGTGGTGTGCACAGCTGTAGTAACTACAGAGGGATAACACTGATCAGGCACAGCATGAGGTCATGGTAAAAGTTGGTGGAAGCTAGGTTAAGAAGGGTGGTGAGGATTACTGATCAGCAGTATGGTTTCACGGCAGGAAATATCAGTACAGATGTGATGTTTACTATGAAAGTGTCAATGGAGACATACAGACGAGGTCAGAAGTAGCTGCATCGTGTCTTTGTGGACATACAGACAGCATATGACAGGATGCCTAGAGGGGAGTTGTGGTATTGTATGAGGAGGTCAGGAGTAGATGAGGAATCTGTAGGAATGCTACAGGATATGTACAATGCTACTGTGATAGCAGTAAGTTCTGGTTTGGGAGTGACAGGTGCATTTAAGGTGTAGGTGGATGTACATCAGGGAGTAGCTATGAGTCCTTTTTCATCTGCAGTGGTGATGGACAGCTTGACAGACATGATCAGACGGGGGTCCCTGTTGACTGCGCTGTTTGCAGATGACATTGTGTCCTGTAGTGAGAGTAGGGAACAGGTTGAGGAGACCCTGAAGCAGTTGACTTATAGTCCAGAGAAGGGGGGAATGTTGACCAGCTGGACTAAGACAGAATATATGTGGGTGAATGGAAAGGGGGATGGAGGAATGGTGAGGATGCAGGGAGTAGAGTTTGCAAAGGTGGATAAACTTAATTGCATGTGGAACAGCTGTGGTATCATTCTTATAGCCAATTCCATGGAAACACACTCCTGTTACTAAGCACTTCATGTGAGCAATGGCCCTTTTCCTTCACTGTGAGCTGGACATCATGTGGGTGTCTGACAAACAGCATCTCAGAGGGTAGTTGGAAATACCTCTTACAACAAACACTGTGGACACAGCCCAACAAACTGGAGGAGGATGTTCCAGACATGGGGACAGAATTTAAGTATTGCTGTTATACATTTGAAGTAATGTTAGTTTAACTCATTCACTCCAATGGAGCTCAGGAAGTTTGCACCGTAACATCCAGTGGCCTAAGCCTTTTGACAGAATCAAATTATGTCCTCACATTTCAAATAAATGTTCATATATCTGGAACCATTGGGGTTATGAAAGAAATATAAATGGCTAATCCTTCAGTACAAAGAACTTTCTACAGTGGTAGTATTTTTTAGGTTCTAGGACTTAAACTGAATTTTATAAGTCATAGTACACACAGTAACTATTACATTTGTAATATTTTATAAACATCTTACTAGGTCTCAGGAACCACTCAAGTTACACAAATACTATCAGAAGCATTTTATTCATCTAGCTGAGAGCTTTCATATGAGGTGAAGGAGTTCTGTCCATGTTAGCTGGTTGTTGAGATAGTTAAAAAAATGTGAAAATTATATCTATGTAAATTAATATCATAAAAACAATAGTTAATATAGCTACCTGCACTAGAAAGAGGTCAACTATTAATGCAGTTGAGTTTGCCAGTATGTAAGCTTTAAGATGAAATATTTTAAAACCTTTTTACATAGCATGGTTTGGCATTATTGATGCAACTTTGAACAAGCAATATTTGACACCTAGAGATGTCAGTAGGAGCTAACTGTAGATGTACCTGGAGGCG
>NC_056739.1:331552697-331775197 GCF_019279795.1 Protopterus annectens
GAGTTAGTGCAAAATGGCACACAATACACTGAACCGACCGATATAGCCAACATCCTGGCAGACAGGTTCAGTGCAAACTTCAGCCCCCTCTCACTCCCAAAAGGGCCCATAACTATACCAGAAGAATGTAGTGCCCCTGAAATCAGAGACACTCAGGTTAAACAGCCCTCTCCAAAGCCAAAAACACAGCATCAATGGGACCGGATGGTGTCCCAGGCTGCATCTTACATGAGCTCAAAGATGAACTAACCCCTCACCTAAACACACTGTTTAAACTCAACCTCTCCACAGGCTACATGCCCACAGAGTGGTGCACAGCAACGGTTATTCCACTCCACAAAGGTGGAGCCACAATGGACCCCGGGAACTATCGCCCTATAAGCCTGACTAGCTTGGTCTGCAAAGCTATGGAGCGCATCATCATGGATCTCATTAACAGAGACATTGGAAACCTCCAAACACTGGACCCTACCCAGTTCAGCTTTGTTAAGGGCAGATCATGCCTCCTAAACCTGGTGGACTTCTTTGAGACAGTTACCAAAGCTATAGACGAGGGTAAGGTGGTCCACACAGCCTACCTGGACCTTGCAAAGGCCTTCTGCACCATTCCCCTCTCAGGTATTATAGACAAGCTCACCAGCCTGAACATACACCCCTACATCACAAGATGGGTTGCCAACTGGCTCATGGACAGAACCCACATGGTAAGAGTTGTGGGAGCTAGGTCTGACTCTAAACCGGTTACAAGTGGCGTTCCCCAGGGCTCAGTCCTAGGAACCCTCCTGTTCGGCATATACTTCTCAGAGGTACAGGCAAGCACAGGAGGACTATGACTGACCAAGTTTGCAGACGACTGCAAACTAGGGGCTATAATTGACTTTCCAGCTGACACAGACATCCTCCAAAAGGGTCTCACTGAGACGGATACCTGGTGCCAAAACCATGGCCTCAAGCTAAATGCCAAAAAGTGCATAGTCATCCCCTTTGGAAAAAACAAAGTGCCCACAAATTATCATATAGGTAGTAGCCCCCTAAATATGGAAGACATAATAAGGAATCTGGTGACCCAAGTAGATAGTAACCTCTCATTTGATAATCACATTGCCAAAGTGGTTAGAAAATCTTTCTATGTGGCCAACCTAATCACAAAAAGGTTTGCATCCTGATCGAAAGAGGTCATTGGGCCCTTCTATGCATCACTCATCAGACCCATCATAGAGTACAATGCCCCATTTGGGATGTACCTTACAAGACACCTGCAACAAATGGAAAGACCACAGAAGTACCTCACCAATAGGATCACTGGCCTCAAGCAGATGCCCTATGCAGCTTGACTGAAGAAACTCCAGCTGCACTCGGTTGCATACCGCCTACTCAGAGGTGATCTCTGCCTGACATACAAGGCCATGTCCAGCCCAGAATCGCTGGACATGCTCCACCTAAAGAAAACCATATCCCCTCGTGCCACATGCTCCAGGGATCTAAACCTCACCACAACAATAAATAGGACGTGCTGGAGGGATAGATTCCTGTCCCAGAGAATTCCCATGCTCTGGAACAAGATTCCAATCTATATTAGGCAGAGCTCCTCGCTAACCCTCTTCAAGAGAAACCTTGACGAGTGGATGGGAAACAAAAAGTTTACCCCAGGGATCACTTCAATTGCTCTGCTGGACAGAGGCACAGGGAACTAATCTAAGGGGGTGGCAAAAGCCAATACATTCCGGCTAATCTTATAAATGCCTTCGGGAAGATAGACTAGTACCTACCTATGAAGCTATGGACCTATGAAGCTAAGATAGAGATCGAGTTGTATTTTCCAATCCTTCTCCCCAAAAATGCACATTGATACTTGTCTTATTCATTCAAATGCATTTCTTCATATGTATTTAAACTATATCTGTGATTTGAGGGATTTGACTGACTAGTTTTGGCTTTGTTCTTGATACTCGATGTCAGACTGCCAGTTAGAATCTAGCAGATGGCACAGCCACACGGTAAAAATGTCTGAGTATATAAAACGCCAGTGGAAAGAAATGTATAAAGAATATAAAAATAAGAATATGGCCTCCAGATAGTTTAGACAAGGAATTAAAAAACAGAGGCATCAAGTCTACAGACTCAAGCTGTACAGCAAGTAGAAGTGTCAGCTGTTTCCAAGAAAGTTCTAATACTAATGTTGACATAATGCTCGCTGGAAAAGTAGTTAGTTCCTGATCTTTTAAAGAAGAGCACAGCACCATAAATGGAAACATGTCTATGCAGTTTGAAATGAAAGTACACATGGGGCACATTTCTTTTATGAAAGTCGGACTGTCACAGATATCAAAGAATATAACGGTTACCTCTAATCTGTACCACTGAAGCTTCAGAACACCACAGTGGCGTGTGTTCTGAATCTTAGCTCTTTTACCATCAATAGCAAAATGCAATAAAAGGGGCCAAGTCCAAGTGAGTAAACAAAAAAACAATGACAGCAAATGAGTGTACTAAATTGCACAGACTTAATTTAAAGAAAAAAGCCTCAAAGAGAAAATAAAGCGTAAAAAACAAAAATGTCACAAAATCAGTATACCAACCCCCCCCCCAAATATTACCACTCATCATTTAATTTCTTCTCTCCAACCAACTCAGACTCAGAATGGGCAGTCACCATTAATTTAATTCATTTAACACACAAACAACCTGACTCCACCAATCGAAACAAAACCATGTTCAAACGCACGACAATGTATACTTCATGAGTATCCTAAATACCATGCCATCCCAGCTAAAAACACAACAAATACTCACATTCAAAGCTACCCCAAGACTGCTGGGATTACAAGTATACAGCTGGTCTAGCTCCTCCAACTTCCTAATAATATATCTTCCAAGGCCTACCTGTTCCACCATACCTACTGGTTGTCTTGGTCGTACTACCTGCAAGTAGGAAGTTCATGCCAAAATGTGATTCCTAACCCAGTTCAACTCGCATAAAACCCATTAAGACCCTCCCTACACTTACCTTATTTCCTCCTAATCATTCTACTTTCCCATTTAACCTTTTCATCCCCCACCCCACCAGCTAGCTTTCTTCCCCATCCTCTTTATTCACATTACTATTTCTACCTAACCCCCACTTGAAGATGTCCCTGGACAAATTGGCTTGTTATCAAACCTTATTTATTACTATCATAGCCTTTGTTTATAAATATTCTTTAAAAGCTACCTGTTCATTAAACAATTCATTAGTGTCAATGAACCAATTTAGTCTGATGAATTATCCCTTTGTCATATTCTACTTCATAAAAATCTGATGTTGGCTATTATAAAAGAGATAATTGTTTACAAATGTTTTCTTTCTATATGTTAATATGAAAACACTGATACTCCAAATGCAATGTAATATTTTTAAAAGTAGGCTACATTTCCTACACCACCAATGAAAGAACAAAAAAAGTAGTACTTTTGTTTAAATACTTAAACTTGGTTATAAAATCTTCCTCTGAACCATTCAATAAAAGTATAAAATCATCTATGTGCCTCCTGTAGAAGGTGACTTCTTTGAAAAATGAATGTTTCACTAGCGTGTCTTGTTTCTTGCAGCTCATAAGATTTGCAAACACTGTTCTAACACTCATTGCCACTCCTTTCCTTTGCTTTTAACTTTGGTTAAATATGAAAGAAACTGCTATTCAAAACTAGTTCTAACACTAAACATATACTGTCAATCACTGTATTATCAAACTGTGCTTAGACAATCAATCCCCTGGATTCTGTATGCCTTGCACGGTGTGCAGGATCAGTGCAGGAGCTCTAGCAGGCAATATGTCTGCCGTGCGGTCCAGGAACAACCTGCAGGGGTGTGCACAAGCGCTCCTGCAATAGTCCTGCACGGACTAAGTCCCTGTATGCAAACCATCACATTTGCAGGAGAAATCCATGCAAATGAGGTGAATTTGTGATCCAGGAAGCTTGCAACCAGCTGTGCAGGACTAGTACAATCTGCAGAAATGTACTCGGTTAGTAACCGAGTACATTTCTGCAAAATCCAAAACGGAGTTATGACAGCTCCAAATAAAGGCTGCATATCAGTCAGGAAGCATACCAATGGCCAAGTATAAGCCCACTGGCATTGCAAACAACATAAAAAATCAAAAAAAGATCAACTTTTATTTTTTAGTCGATCTCGGCTGTTTAAGCGTAGGGCAGCGGCGCGCAAATGGGATCGGGGGGAAAATAACAAAATAAACCTAAAATAAGCATTCTAACTAAAATCACTATTCTGCCATGCAAGTCAATCACAGGCAGAAGACAACATGGCCAGGGAGTAGTGGTTGCTAAGGGGGGGAGGCTTAGTGTGAGACATGTAACTATGCATTAGCAGGCAATCCTATGCAAATGAAGGGAATGATAGTGAATCCAAGTTTCCCCCAGCATGCTAGTCAGATCCCAACAGTGTAAGAGTAGGAATTGCTTGGAGCAAGCCTAGGAGTTAGCTGACATCATGGGTGTGTGTGTCAGGCATACTGTAAGCAGATTGGAGCCCTGTGGCTCAGGTTTGCTCCTAGCTAAGCACAGCTAAGCAAGGGTGTGTGTCTGACTCTGCCTAGCACTCTGTACATTGCCTAAGCGGGTGTGCGTACAGTGCACCGGGTTTTAAAGGTTTTAAAAAAAGTTAAACCAGGAAATAGCAGCTCTGTGCACATTTGAGCACTCTGTTTGCACGGCACACCCCTGGGCTTGAACAGGAAGGCAATGTGAAGGGAAAACAGCAGTAGGAAGGTAATCTAGGAGAACTAGCATAGCTGACAGGTGAAATGTATCAGAATCAGCCAATTACACAGGCAGCAGACCAGCCCAGCCCAGAACACTACTATAAACTATGCAAACACCTTCCCCTCTGGTTTTTCCCACACTCTACACCGCCAGTGTAAACAAGCATGGAACTTTTAACGCTCACAACAGCAAAATGATAGGGGCTGCAGTAGCTATCATACAACAACTTGTGGAAGAGGCTGAGGGTGGTGAGGATGTGAATGCTGTCGACCAACCCACAGTGAGGATACGGAGAAGAGTATACAGACCCAGGGTAACCTACCAGGGGCTACATGAGCTGGAGATAGTGGAGCACTATAGGGTGGACAGGGACCTCCTACAGCAAATTGTTGACCTGTGCCAGCCACGCCTCACACAGAACTAACAGAGGGGAACCCATCCAAGTGGATACCAAGGTATGTGTAGGTCTAAGAATACTAGCTACAAGTACCTTCCAAAGGCCAACTGGTGATATGATGGGGATCTCACAGGCATCAGCATCCAGGGTACTTCACCAGTTCTTGGATGCCATGTCAGCACATGTCGGTGAGCAAGTATATTTCCCCAACATACGTGAGGCATTGGCCAGCAATATGAAACTGTTCCACCAAATAACAGAATACTCTGAGGTAGTGGGTGCTATAGACTGCATGCACATATGCATCAAGGCACCACCTAGTGAGCGGGGTAGGGTCTGCATCAACTGCAAGTGCTTCCCCTCCATCAACTGCCAGGTTGTGTACGATGCCCAGGGCATAATAATGAATGTGTGTGCTGGCTGCCCTGGAAGCTATCACGATTCCCACATCTGGCATCTGACACAGCTGTACCAGAGATTTGCCAATGGGGACATCCCTCACGGTCACCTAGTGGGGGATGCTGGATACACACTGGAGCCGTGGCTGATGACATCCATCAGAAATGCACACACACCCGAACACGAACTCCATAATGAGGCACACACACAGACCAGAATTATTGTAGAGCATGTGTTTGGGATGCTCAAGTCATGGTTCTGGTGCCTGGACACATCTGGTGGAGCCTTGCAGTACTCACCAGCTACATGCATTCAATTTTTCCTCGTATGTGCCATGCTACACAATATGATCCTGCGGAAACAGCTGCAGCAGGAACAGCACGGGGCAGGGCCACACAGCCCCCCACCATTGCCAAGGCCTACACAGCCACAGAGTGACTCAGAGGAGGAACAACCTGAGCCTGCCCCAGTAGGCAAAAGTAGGTGTGCCCAGTATGCCCTGGCCTTGGCAAAGAGGCAACACATAGCACATACACTGACACAGGAGGGACCCAGGGAATAACACCTCTCTCTGACTCTCACATACACTAAAAGGGATGCCAAACATTACACGGCCTGTGCTCAACCATGTGTAGGGAGTGTACTACATGCATCTGACATAGGCAGCCCTGCACCACCACCCTTAATACTAGGAGCACCCACAAGGAAAGTGACTCACACATGTCAGTCAGAGGGGTTCACATACCCAACAACAGTCACAGCCAGCAGGACAGGTGTAGACAAACACAAACAAAGGCTGTGCTATGGCCTCTGAATGATGCTTATGGGTAACCCCTCCAGGCCTACACAGACAGACTACAGAAGGTCAGGCAGTGGGATGTCAGTTCTGAAGAGTAGGAAGTCAGAAACTAATATGTAGGTAAATCAAAGGTAAGATCTGTAGTACACTGGTATGCCTCTAGTCAGCATGATAGGTAAGAATACAGAATGAAATTGAGTACCTGACTTACCAGTACAGTCATAGCAAATGTGTACAAGTGTCAGGTGTGCCCCCCCATCCTAAGTAGTAATGTAATAACAGACAGGTGTGAGCATCATCCTGTTTAGAAATGTAGAAATAGTCAGGTGTGCCCCCCCATCCTACATAGAAATGTAGTAACAGTCAAGTGTGCCCCCCAATCCTGTATAGAAATGTAGAAATAGTCAGGTGTGCCCCCCCATCCTACGTAGAAATGAAGTAACAGTCAGGTGTGCCCCCCCAATCCTGTGTAGAAATGTAGAAATAGTCAGGTGTGCCCTCCCATCCTATGTAAAAATGTAGTAACAGTAAATGCCAAATGATCGACGGATACCCTGCAGAAACAGTATGCAACCTGTAGGTGTAAAACACAAAGGTCAGCACTGCAGTACAAACTACCTGGACTTGATTCACACATTCAATACAGATGGGCATACAGGGCATGCTCACACACTTAGAGAAATGAAGGCAGTGTCAGTCAACAACATACTGAAAGGTCATACTGGGCATGCTCACACACTTAACACATGAAGTTCAATTCTGCAAACACCAGTGGTCCAGACATATCTGGCAGTAGCAGATGTTAGTGCAGACACTCCTCAGTATGCACCACATATGCTTTGCACACACAGTGGATAGGAATACAGGCATATATTTAAGGACAACACACTATAATAAGCCAAAGGTAGATGTACATAGATGTGCGGAAGAGGGTGATTGTGACAAGGAGCCATCCACGCCTGTCCCACTCAGAACACATCCAAAGGTCCACAACCACATGAGGTTCAGATGTCACTCACTGTAGATACTAGCCACCGGTATCTGTCAGCATTACAGACTATGTGGTACACGTGCTAGCTGTACAACATGACTGTACAAGGAAGTAGTCATCTAGCAGCTGTATACACGTACCTGTGAAATCTGACCATATGTGTTCCCGCATGTGGTGTGTCAACTTCTAGATGAATGGGTTATGGCCCATGCACACACACTGCCCTCCCCATAACCCTACTATGACAAGCCTGCTGAGGTCCTCCACTGTGAAATACATCTTTGGGAGAGTTGTAGCCCAGTAATCTTCGTGGCGTGTCCCATAACTGCATTCTGCTGTAGTGCGATAAACTAGTTAGGTAGGAGTTCCAATCCCAGACATGGCAAGTGTGTGAGTCTCTCTGTGTAGAGAGCAATGCTTTTTAGGGTAGTCACACTCTCTACAACTCATATGCTCTACTTTGGTAAGGCTGCTGATGTCATCCACCTAGAAATACATCTTTGGGAAGATTGTAGCCCAGTAATCTCCGTAGCGTGTGCCATAACTGCGTACTGCTGTAGTGTGATAAAATAGTTAGGTAGGAGTTCAAATCCCAGACTTGGCAAGTGTGTGTGTGTGTGTGTGTGTGTGTGTGTGTGTGTGTGTGTGTGTGTGTGTGTGTGTGTGTGTGTGTGTGTGTGTGTGTGTGTGTGAGTCTGTCCATCTGTGTAGGGAGCAATGCTTTTTAGGATAGTCAGAGACCCTACAATTCAAATGCTCTACTTTGGCAAGGCTGCTGATGTCATCCACCTAGAAATACACCTCTGGGAAGGTTGTAGCCCAGTAATCTCCATAGCACATCCTATAACTGTGTACTGCTGTAGTGTGATAAATTAGTTAGGTAGGAGTTCTAATCCCAGACTTGGCAATTTTGTGTGTGTGTGTGTGTGTGTGTGTGTGTGTGTGTGTGTGTGTGTGTGTGTGTAGAGAGAGCAATGCATTTTAGGCTAGTCACACTCACTACAATTCAAATGCCCTACTTTGGCAATCCTACTGATGTCATTCACTGTGAAATACACCTTTGGGGAAGGGGCACTCCAGTAATCTCCGTAGTGCATCCTATAACAACATCATGCTGTAGTGTGATATAGAACTCTGGTAGGGGTTCTATCCCCACACATGGCAGTTGTGGATGTTTTGTGTGTGTGTTTCTATGTTTGTGTAGGGAGCAATGCATTTTAGGCTAGTCACACTCACTACAATTCAAATGCCCTACTTTGGCAATCCTACTGATGTCATTCACTGTGAAATACACCTTTGGGGAAGTGAAACTCCAGTAATCTCCTTGGCGCGTCCTATAACGGCGTAGTGCTAGAGTGTAATATACTAGTTAGGTAGGAGTTCTAATCCCAGACATGACAGGTGTGTGTGTGTGTGTGTGTGTGTGTGTGTGTGTGTGTGTGTGTGTGTGTGTTTGTCATTCATATCCTGTGTTGTGGTGGTTGTGAGTGTGTAACAACTGGAGTCAATGTGGAGCGTGTTTTGCAACTTCTTATATGGTGGGCCAAGTATATATCACAATGTCCACAGTACAGGGATAACAGATGTGAAATAGCCAAGATGCTGGGGTGCAAATCCATACCCCTAAATGCGACATCAATGCCAGCTGAATGATGTTAGCAACCCTTGTATTACCCAGGGTACACTCTCAACCTATGTCTCATACACACACATATTTGCCTAGGCAACAGCTGCTATGTTGGCAGTACCCTGCATATTGCCCACTGATAGTAACCATGGTGTGATTGCAATGGACTACAGAGGGCATGGCACTCTGTCCATCAGTCCAATAGGCATGTAAATGCTGACAGTCTACCTCCCCCATGTTCCTCGCTAGACACCTGCAACACCTGTGGTACCAACAAATGTAACCCACAAAGGACATAACATGCCTGAAACACAAGCCCTGTATGGACAGATGCCACTGACACCAGGGAATACTGGTATCATGCTATCAGTGTAGGTGCAGGGCCAACCTGCTGTCCATAAACAGTTCCCGCCACATGAGGCCAGGACTGGCACATCTGATGATAACGATTTGTCTACACAAAATGGGCCAGACACCCCAGGTACAGTTCCACATATCACTATATATGCATGTGGCAGATGTGCACATCCCAGACACTGTCCATATCATGGACTAAGGAACACATACATGACAAGCAATGCACAGTATTGGCCACATGCAATAGTCACCCAGGTGACTGGATGGTGAATACAATACACACCTGTGTGAGCAACTCCAGACACTACACCCCTGAGCCACAATGCAGACAATTGTCATGTGGCCTGATGCCAAGGTATACCCATCACCTAGCTTTGTATAGCAGTCTGGCACCATCAACCACAACATACCCGTGAAGCAGTGCACACATGGATGTCATTACTGGCACCCGTGTCTGTGTGTGTGTGGTGTATGATGCATATGACTACATTCACACTCACTACAACCCCCATTGGCATACTGAAGCATACTGCCTGATGTCAGACACCTCCACATACCCTTTGCACATATAACCTCCGTATGACCCCTGTGATGCATGTGATACCTGCACAGTACTGTGTTGTGGCAATTCCACTAGTGATGAGTTGTATTCCTGGCCCTGCCAAGTGTGGCAATGTGTATGTGTCCCTGTGAGAGTGTGGCTGTGTTGATGCTGACACCTGTTCATGCAGGCAGGCACGTGTACTACACCTACCACATAGCTACCATATGCCTGTTGCAGATGTCACTCACCATCACATATACATTCTGAGGGCTCCCCAACATGTAACCTAAGTGGTGCATCCAATAACTGCATGGACATGTGGTAGCACTGGATAGTCGTCGGGGGTTTGATACCCTGTACTGGTAGGTGTGTGACACAAACAAGTGTAAGTTTTACTCTCATGCTCCTCCCTGGCTTTCCTGTGCCTCTGTCTGCCTCTCTTACTCCCTCTCTGGTGGATGTGGAGACTTACACCTGCTTTGCTTAGGCAGCAGCATGAGTATTTTAAGTGATGCTCAGGATCAGTTGATGGTCTCTGCGTGAATTGCAGCCCTCCTCTAGCTGACTGCATGTGGAACAGCTGTGGTAACATTCCCATAGCCAATTGCATGGAAACACACACCAATACCTAGGAACATCGTGTTGGTGGTGGGCCGTTTATTCACTGTGAGCAGGAACTCGATCTGTTGTTTGGCAAACAGCATCTCAGATGGATTGGGGTTTACCTCTAACAACATACTGTAGAAAAAGGCCAACACACAGGAGGGGGATGTGCCTGACCTGACTACAGACTGTAAGTGCTGCTATACTGCATTTGGAGTAATGTTGGTTTAACAGGGTGTGAGTGGATATGGCTGTCCTATATGTTTGCATACCTGCCATGTCAGTGCTATGTTAATGAGGGAACACCCATCTGTAGGGCCATCTGCAGACTGGCCAGTGTGTGGTGCCTTTTGTTTCAGGTGTTGCCCACAGAGCACCTATCTGTGAACCGCAGAAGGTAGTGTGAAGATTGCAGTCTGTAGATGGTGACAGCCATGAGAGTTACTGACTTCATATCCCTCATAGGAGATATGGTGCAACAAACCCTGTTACAACAGTAAATGTATGAGGTTATCACAGCAACATGTCAATATTGGCCCTGTGTATGTGCCTCCAGCCACAACCCTAACAACCTTTGTACATATGTCATGCAGTAAGGGGTGCATATGTACTGTACACCATAATTAGTGACATCATATCTGATAAGAAGCCAGTGAGATATCAGACTGCTACACATGTAATGTATAGTAGGGGTTATATCTGATGACATAACCTGGACATTCTGTGGTTGTGTGTACAGTACTGAGGTCTGTGTATTTATGGTGATTGTCTGCAGTGTGTGTATTGTTAATATGTACCTTGGCCTGTGTACAGACTGTGGTAGATGTCATTGTTCTTGGTCCTGTTCTAGCTGATGTTACATGCTGCTCCACTGTATGTTACCCTATTGGCTACATGTTTGTAGGGCCATACACCCACAAGTCCCATACCACAGACAAGCAGTGGACCACACTGTGTAGCAGCCCAATATATGTAGGGTTAGTGTGTGGGTGGCGGATATGAGGTTGGTGTTGAACATATAGTCCATATACTGTAATACGCTAGCATGCCATATGTAGCTGTGGCTGTGTTCACATTGGTTGTGGTGATGCACTTACACACAGGTGTATGTTACTCTGTGCTGTGGCATGCCTGTAGCACCTGCTATCTATGTGCAGGTACATGTCATTCCCCCATAGGAAATGTAGGCCAGTGTTGAGCTGGTCTGCCTGTAGCCTGCACTATGCTTTGTTACATGCCTAGCACCTTAGTGTACTTACCCAGTGAGATGTAATGTCCAGTTACTTGCCAGATGTACTGCTTCCGGGCCACCATAACTGTCATGTATGTCAGACAGAGCAGTGGTACACTGTACAGATGTATGTCAATATCTAGTGGGTGGTATGTGGCCATGGCACCTCCATACCAGCGGTTATTATGTGGCAGGACAGACAGGGATGTCTGAATGCATAACCTATGGGGGCAAATGTATACCAGTAGTTACGTGTTATACCCATCTACATGGCTGTTAACATCCACATTGTCAGGATTGGTCCACATGTCTTGCACTAAGGGTTTATGTGTATACCTCTGGACTGTTCAGAGTGTGTCAGGCTGTCCAGATATATTGGCCATTATCTCTGCTGTAGTCCACAGGAGCATTATGTGCTAGCAGTGGTACTGTACTATGATGTCCTTAGGATGTCTGTCAGTAGCCAGTGGCGCACATGTTAAAAGCAGATGTGACCTCCCACACACACCATGTCTGTGAAGACAATCCCTATCACAGTAGCAATACTCTACAAGTATACCTGCTATACATACCTGACAGCCCCTTGCACTATGATGTTGGGACTACAGGGGCTGAGGTATGGCTACACTCCATGTTCGGGACATATGGTGATGATATATGTACATATACTTATCCAGATATCTATATAGACATATAGATATACATATCGAAATACATAGATGGATATGTATATGTACATAGATAAACAAATAAACACACAGATATATACATATATAGAGCAATATATGTCTACACATATACAGATAGAGATACATATGCACATATACGTATGGATATCTACATATATATTGACAGTAGTAGGTATATCAGAATAAATATGTATGTACATATAATTATTGATATCTACATATATACCAACATAACTATGTGCATGCATATATGCCTATATATACATATATTTCTATATACATATACATATAGCTATGTATATATATATATATATATATATATATATATATATATATATATATATATATATATATATATATATATATGTATAGGGGAGCGCTACAGAATCCTGAAAGCCCAAAGTCCTGAGGACCATCAGGGGTGAGCTGCCTTGAGGTATATGGATGTACATTACCATATAATCCACCTTGGTTAAATGCAGGCCTACTACCATCTGCCATACAGACTGTTCTGTTTATCAGTGTGATTGTGATGGTGTCAGTTGTGCCTTGTTATGTAACAGTTACATCCCATTGTGTCAACTGAGGTTTTTACCACCTAGTGATGTGTACAGAGTGTAGATAGAGGCTGCTGCACTATACACCTGCATTACTTACCATTGATTGTTTGGTATCCTGTGGCCCAGTCTGTCTTTGCTATTATACTACTTGATGGCCTTGGCCTGGACAGCAACATTTGTTAACTTTTCCAGACTACTGTATTAGTATAACTGTTTCACAGTTGCATTACTCAGTTTATATGGATGTTCGTGTCTAAACAGCTATATGACATTGCATTTACAACTGTAATAGTACACAAATAAAGCTTTCCCATTTATGCTCACCTGCGTGTGGTGTTATATCCTTTGATATCCCTGTGGGTATATGTTGCAGACAATGAATGTCATTTGTATGGTGGCTCATACAGTATCCAGTTGGTAAGGTTGTAACTGTAGGAATAGTGGCTGTTCCATATTGTGTGCACGTACTACATATGTAACTTACTGTACATATCTCTGCATGTGTATGTGTAGTTACATATATATGTATATATATATATATATATATATATATATATATATATATATATATATATATATATATCTGCATCTGCAAATATGTGTCTGTGTATATGTATCCTAGGGATGCCCATGTTGTGTCTGGTCCTGGTTATGGGATCTGCAACACTTGGTAGTGTATTGCAGGGGGGGATGCGTTTGACTGTGGGGGGGGGTATACCTATTTGCACAAGATGTATATTGTTTGGGGCCTCTCAACCCCATTAATGTTGCATGTGGACATATATGTTTTTGTTATTTCCCCATTGTTATCTACAGATGTATGTTTGTATATATATATATCTATATATATATATATATATATATATATATCTGCTGACATATATGTAACCTGCCGTATATATTTAGACATACAGCTAACTTCTGGTTACAGTTTCTTATACTCAGTTAGCTTCTAAATTGCTAAACCTGTGTAGGCATTGCTTACCCCCATGCAAACAGGCTTAAACCTGCTTAATGCTTAAAAGAGATTACTCCTGCTTACCTCTGCACTAATTTCTTTAAAAGAAAAGAAAAAAAAAGAAAAAGAAAAAGGGGTTGATAGGAAAATGGTGAAAAAAAGGGGCACAAAGAGGGAAAGACACTAGGGGAAAATAGCCAGGGATGTTCAGGAAGGCTGTAGGGAAGGTCCATAGCTGCCCATTTCTTCTACAGCATCAGCTGTGCATATACACTGAATTTGGATGTAGATTTGGACACTCAAACCCCTGGGAGGGAGTGAGGATGATAAAAATAAGTTGTGATGCCAAGTAGACTGGATTACATGTGTCCATTGGACATGTGTGTGAAATGGACAGTTATGTATGGGGTGTGATTTATTTGTAGGAACAGATTGCCTTTTTTATTCAGGTGAGAGTGGGATGCTGGGAGGGTAGTAGGTATATTTGGGGAGGTAGGTTGGGTAGGTTAACAGACAAGACAAACAAGATGCATACAGCGGTGGTATATGACACATGTGGAGGGTAAACACCTTGATGGGGAGGGGTGTTGGATATCAGAAGCCCATGAGCCCCTAGTGGAAACAGTGGGACTGAGGTCCCCACCCATGGGCAGTCACCACTGCACCTTCACAGCCCCCAAGGTGGCTGTGCTGGGGGCTGAGTCGCAGAGCCAGGCTGACTCTCTAATCTTGACATGCAGCCCTCAAGCTGGCGTAAAAGATCATCAAACTGCTGGTTGATCTCTCTACACGCCACAACCCCGACCTGGCGATGGGTGACAGGTGCCTTTCCATGCCCACTCCCGGGGGGGGGGGGAGCCCCATCCCCTGAGGCGGTTCCTCCGAAGGTGGTGCAGGACCAGTGGACAGGGAGGTCCCAGGTTGGGCCCCCAACATGCTGGTGCCTGGTGCCATGGCCAGCTGAGGTGGGACAGGTGGGTCTGCTGGGACCGGCCTTCCCAAGCGTGCTATAGTGTTTAGATTTCATCGTCATATGTGGGTTAGTAATAGTCAACACATTCCAGGTTTAGGTATAACAGCATGCATAGATATTCCCATTAACCCAGACACCAGATATGGAGCAGTTGCATAGCAATCAGAACACATGCATATATGGGACCACAGTGGTAATAAGAACAGCATGCAGGTACATTGATGGCACCATGCCACCAATGTTGGAATAATTCAATATAGCACATGCTTGGGAACCATTAATATATTTAGAAAACAACTGGACAGTATCTGAACATAGGTGACATTACATACCAGTTGGGGTGTGTATGTTGATTATTGTTGGAGATAGGGTGGTGGGGGGTGAAACATGTAAATTAACAAGTAGTATATTCCTGCAGTCCACATTAGTTTCCTAGTCAGTGCTGTTATCTGTACCTTACAAGTCTCACTACATTACCCTACAGCCTTAGTTTGGACAGTGATATGGGTGTCATCATCGTTACACATGATCTGGTTTTACCTGCAGTATACACCTCTTACCTGGTATACCTGTGAAGGGAATGTTTGTTAACACTAACTGTTTCTACACATACTCCCAGATTCCAGGTTGATGTTGTGTACCTAGCTATCCAACTCTGTCTACACAGACTCTGGCCATATGTTGACCACATGTTGGTGTACCAGGGCATATCTAAAATATTGCCTTCTTCCACCTTTAGTGACCTCACACACATATACATGCTTTCCTACACAGTTATATTCTGTAGCACAGTGTGGGTGACAGTGATCGGTGATACTTCATTATTCAGAGAAACTGCAACACTCACAATTCCCTACAATGCCAGAGTGAACAGTACCAGTACAGGTTATAATTAGTGGGGTGATACTTACACATAACTGGAACTTCCCCTGATGCTCTAGCCTCTTGGAGCCACTCCCCAAAGAGGTCCCCCTTATGCCACTTCAGGTCGGCATAGTGATGTCTGACCTGCTCACCAGTTCGGGGTATGCCAGTGGCACTGGTGAGGTCATGGGTGAGATGGTCCCAGGCCTCTGCCTTATATTGGGAGCCCTGATACTGGCCCTGCAGCAGTCTCTGATCATGGTCTTTGACAAGGAGTCCTGCCATGACCTTGGACCAGCACTGCGCCCGGAACCACACACCTTCTCCCCTTACTGCCATTGTGTCTGCAAGGGGAAGCTACAACCAGTTGTGAGATGTTTTCCTGCCTCTTGGGTTTAAGTAGGACCGATTTCCCGCACTTTTCCGTGATTGGCCGGTTTTGAAAAGGCTGAGCTATGGGCAAACCTGCTTACCTAGGGTTGGCATTATTTAAAGGGATATAACACTGGGCACATTGAGTTATCTGGCTTACACATTGCTTATACCTCCTAAGCTGGCCTGTGCAGTGCTTAGTGTTGCTTACATTAGACTTTGCATTATAATTTGGCATTGAGTTATTATTCATTACACTTTATATGTATGCCTGGTATCCATGATTCATGTATACGTACACTGTATGGGGTCCTCATGTTTTATTGGGGACTTCAACACTCTATTACAATTACACCTGATGTCTGGCCTTACTGCTGTACTCCAGTTCACATATTTATGTTATATAGTGGGTTAAGGCACATATGTCTGTATACTGATTCGTTTCACAGGTTCAGTTTGGTTTTACTATGGTGAATACTTGTTTGCTGATAGCTCATTCTTCTGTACTTCTGTGATGGCTTGGTGGTTAACTACTGTGACTATGGTGTATAGGGTCCTGGGTTCGAGACCTGCAGTATAGTCCAATTTTCAGGTTTGTGCTAAATTCAGGGCTGTGTTACAAATCTCTGTGTTTGCCCATACCTTACTTGGATAGAAGGAAGTTTCTCTGCTCACCTGTGAGAGAGGGGAGCTTTGAGCAGCCTATCTGTACCTGGAGGAGTGATTTCAGCCCAGAAAGTAGTAGTTTATTGGCCATTTTGGGATAATTTCTATCTCTTTAATTTCCCTGCTATAAAAACTGTAATTGCCTGGTTTTGCGCGCCGGGCAGTGCTGGTTAGCTAGGATATAACTATTCCCAGCTCCACAAAGTCTCCTCTTCAATTTTTCCCTTGGAACTAGACAAACTTTCAACTTAAGCACTCAAGCCATTCATTTCTCAGCCTGGCACTTGCTCAAAACTCATAGCAAGCACTTATAAACCCTAGCACTACAGAAGGACAAGGCTCTCTATTCGACCTTACCAGCCATTCAGTAAAACAGTTTACTGTACCTATCCAGGCATGTCCAAAGGGCAGTTTCAGGTGTACTCTCCAGTCCAACTGGTGAATCTGGGCATTTTGAGGCAATGTTACAACTGCCTCATGTACACAGACAACCCTCTCCTCCTACCACCAAACACTAATACATGCGAGAGATGCAATTATACAGCCAAACTGGAGGCTAAGCTCTCTCAACCCAAGACTGGATCAGACAGTCAAGAGTAAAAGGGAAATACTGGCATCACACCACCAGTCTCACATAGACCCATTAAACCAGCACCGGCAAAAAACACACGTAAATACACAAAAACATACTCGGAGGCTCTAAATAAAAATCTGCAAAAGCAACAGAGCCCTCCAAAGCAGACATCCAAGCAACCTCCACTCCCTAACACAAAGCATGAAGCAAATACTCACAAAACCAGTGTGCCACGCAATCACAGCCCTCAAGGCAAAATACCATACCCAACATACTAGTAATAGGTGACTCTATAGTCAGGCACACTGATGTCCCACTCACTAGGCTGAATAAGGAGAAGATTACTGTTAGCTGCCTGTCAGGTGCCAGGATCCGCCACATAACACAAGCACTCAGGTCACTCCAGAACAAGTACAAATGTGACTCTGTCATTGTCCATGTTGGTGTGAATGACCTGAGCCGTACCTTCCTGGACTACATGAAAAAAGACATGGAAGAGCTCTCTGATCATGCAGCCCAGGCTGGTATGAGCCTGACCCCGAGTAGCATCCTGCCCTCACCAAGAATGATACCACATTATAAAGAAAAAATTATCAATTTCAACAATTGGCTAAGTTTCTGGTATCATTCAAAGGGGATCCCGTGTCTGTCTGCCTGGGATGACATGCTTGACAAGCCAGTCTGCTTCGCTAGAGACAGCTCGCACCTGTCACCCATAGGCTTTCGAATACTGGCCAAGGCTCTTGCCACCCCCATAGTGCCTTTTTTAGGCAAGGCTCAAAAGACAAACCCACCACCATAAATAGCACAAGTAACAAAAATCTGAGGGTAATACTACTCAATGCCAGAAATCTAAACCTCAAAATGCACTCACTCAAGGCACTCCTCAGTATGGAGAAAATCGATATATGTGCAGTAACAGTAACCTGGTTTAAGGCTCTAGAGAGCACCCCAGCACTACCAGGCTACAACTCATACCATACATTTCATCCACAGAACCCGGACCGAAATACAAAAGGTGGGGGAGTATCCATATTCATCAAGGATACCCACACTTCCAGGTTAGTGGCACAGCATGATGCTTCAGAGATTATCCACGTGCAACTAACAATGGGCAAAACTGCAATTCAAATTGTAGCTTGCTATAGATCACTCACCATATCCCAGGACCCCCATTCCGCATTTCTGAAAACACTGGGTAACATAATGGTCCTACCAAACACCCTAATATTGGGTGATTTCAACTACCCAAACTTTAACTGGGAGAACTACGCAAGTACTAACTCCCTTGCCCAACATTTCCTAGAATTTATAAACTCAAACACCCTGGAACAACTGGTCAACACTCCCACCAGAGGTGACAACATATTGGACCTGGCATCACCAACATGGGTGACCGGTGTTCCACACCAGAGGTCAACCCCTTGCTGGTTAGATCTGACCATAAATAAATCACTTTGGATATCCACATTCTTCCCCCACCCCCAGACAAGGAAACCACTGAGAAAAACTTTTCAAAAGCAAACTTCACAATGGAGGTGGAAAGCTTCAAAGCCACCATGCTAAAGGATAATGCAGTCCAAGCTGCAAAATCCTTTACTAATGCAATCTATGGGCACCTACAAGAATGCATGGATCGGGCTATCCCAAGAAAAAACAAGACTCACTCCTCTAAGGAAAGGAAACCAGTCTGGTGGACCCCTGCAATAAACAAGCTATACAGTAGAAGGAGGAAACTAGTACAGAAAAGAGTAAAATCCCAAGAAGGGAAGACATCCTTGATCAGTATCAGCAAGAAACTATGATCCCTCATAAAATTGTCCAAGGCGAGCTTTGAAAGAAAACTTGTCAAGGACTCCAAAGATAACCACAAGGCATTCTTTAGCTATGTCAAGAATCTAAGTGGCAATGCTCAGATCTGCTCAGAGTTAGTGCAGAATGGCATAAAATACACTGAACCAACTGATATTGCCAACATCCTGGCAGACAGTTTCAGTGCAAACTTCAACCCCCTCTCACTCCCAAAAGGGCCCATATCTATACCAGAAGAATATAGAGCCCCTCAAATCACAGACACTCAGGTTAAAATAGCCCTCTCCAAAGCCAAAAACACAGCAGCAATGGGACTGGACAGTGTCCCAGGCTGTGTCCTACATGAGCTCAAAGATGAACTAACCCCTCACTTAAACACACTGTTCAAACCCAGCCTCTCCACAGGCTACGTACCCATAGAGTGGTGCACAGCAATGGTTATTCCACTCCACAAAGGTGGAGCCACAACATACCCCGGGAACTATTGCCCTATAAGCCTGACTAGCTTGGTCTGCAAGGCTATGGAGCACACCATCATGGAACTCATTAACAGAGACATTGGGAACCTTCAAACACTGAACCCTACCCAGTTCGGCTTTGTTAAGGGCAGATCATGCCTCTTAAACCTGGTGGACTTCTTTGAGACAGTTACCAAGGGTATAGACGAGGGAAAGGTGGTACACACTCGCAAAGGCCTTCGACACCATTCCCCTTTCTGGTATTATAGACAAGCTCACCAGCCTGAACATAAACCCCTATGTCTCAAGATGGGTTGCCAATTGGCTTATGGACAGAACCCACATGGTGAGAGTTGCGGTTGCTAGGTCTGACTTTAAACCGGTTACAAGTGGCATTCCCCAGGGCTCAGTCCTAGGGCCCCTGTTTTTCGACATATACTTCCTGGAGGTACAGACAAGCACAGGAGGACTATGGCTGACCAAGTTCGCAGATGACTGCAAACTAGGGGCTATAATTGACTCACCGGCTGACACAGATATCCTCCAAAAGGGTCTCACTGAGACGGATACCTGGTGTCAAAATCATGGCCTCAAGCTAAATTATTTATTTATTTATTTATTGACATTTGTTAACCAGGTTGGTCCATCTGGGCCAGGAGCCCATTTTCAGTGGAGACCCGAGGAGAAAAGCTCCAATTACATACAATAAAGTATACATGATAGTTTAACAAGCCAAAAAGTACAATGACCAATTTAAAAAACAAAGTGATTCAGGTGAGAAAAAAAAACATTATATGTTCTCATTAAAATTCAGGCATTTCAAAAGCAAAAATATAAATATATTTTACTGGAGTGTATACAACAGAGTGTAGTGAGGCTATGTGGGGTCATGGCAAGTACAGCCTTTTGTCCTCATAAAGTATAGTTTGAGTTCTTTCTTAAATTGTAAAGGGTGTGTTATGGAGCGTAAATGGGATGGAAGGTTATTCCATGCCTGAGAAATGCCAAAAAGTGCATAGTTATTCCCTTTGGAAATAACAAAGTACCCACAAACTACCACATAGGTGGTAGTGCCCTAAATATGGAAAACGTAATAAGGGATCTGGGGACCCAAGTAGATAGTAATCTCTCCTTTGATAATCACATTGCCAAAGTGGTTAGAAAATCCTTCTATGTGGCCCACCTAATCACAAAAGGGTTTCCATCCAGATCAAAAGAGGTCATTGTGCCCCTCTACTCATCACTTATCAGACACAACATAGAGTACAACGCCCCATTTAGGATGTACCTTACAAGACACCTGCACCAGCTGGAAAGACCACAGAAGTACCTCACCAAGAGGATCACTGGCCTCAAACAGATGCCCTATGCAGCTCGACTGAAGAAACTCCAGTTCTACTTGGTTGCATACCGCCTACTCAGAGGTGATCTCTGCCTCACATACAAGGCCATGTCCAACCCAGAATTGATGGATATGCTCCACCTAAAGAAAACCATATCTCCTCGAGCCTCATGCTCTAGGGATCTAAACCTCACCATAACAATAAATAGGACGTGCTGGAGGGATAGATTCCTGTCCCAGAGACTTCCCATGTTTTGGAACAAGATCCCAGTCTACATTAGGCAGCGCTCCTCGCTAACACTCTTCAAGAGAAACCTTGACGAGTGCATGGAAAACAGAAAGTTTACCCCAGGGATCACTTTGGTAGCTCTGCTGGACAGAGGCACAGGGAACTAATCTAAGGGGGTGGCGAAAGCCAACACATTCTGGCTAGGCTTATAAATGCCTTCGGACAGATAGCCTAGTACCTACCTATGGACCTATGAACCTATGGCTGTTTATTTTGTTGATGGCCAGAACAAGGGCTCTTGGATACAAAGTGATTAAGGCACTTTTGAGCATTTGTAAGCATGTTTGCACATGTTTGCATGACGGTAAGCACTGCTAACCTTCCATTACATCTGCTTACAGAGTGTTAGCTTCAGGATTGCTTAACGAGTGTAGGCATTGCTTATTACCACGCATATGGGGTTAAACCTGCTTACTACTGCTTAAATATGCTTACTACTGCTTATTGGT
This sequence comes from Protopterus annectens, assembly GCF_019279795.1. Classification (NCBI taxonomy): domain Eukaryota; kingdom Metazoa; phylum Chordata; order Ceratodontiformes; family Protopteridae; genus Protopterus; species Protopterus annectens. Next base: position 331,574,413 of record NC_056739.1, read on the forward strand.
GCTTAGACCTGCTTACTAGTTCTTTATTCATTATGACACTGATACCTCACATGTGCATTTACTGCAGTACTCCAGTTCATAAATATATGTTATTTAGTGGGTTTTGCAACATAAATATTGATCATAACATGCTTTGCCATGGAAAATGGAATGTGCTGCAGTGGGACTCGAACCAGGAATGCCTTCTCGTAAGGCAAATGCTCTGCCACTACACTATTGCTAGGCTGTTTCATTTGCTTATATCTTCATTGTTATCCTCTTCAGCCATTTAAGCTGCATTAACCATAGCTAAGCAATGGGCACACCCACGCACCTATGGTTAGCTTTAATGGGATTTTAATAAAAAAAGAAAATAAAGGATTTGTTTATTTTATTTATGTATACTTTTGCTGGTGTACACAAGGGGGACTATTGGTGGGGATATGCAGACACCTATGAGCAGTCTCGCTCATTTCTGACCCCTTTCTGCTGTTCTTCATTGTGGGGGCATGTATATTCTGAGAGCTCTGCTCTCAGGCATGCCCCCCTGCACTCTTACATGCTCTGTGTAAGACTAGGAGCTCAGGCAGCATGCCTCATTACTATGCATGGCGCGCTGACGTCCTGCTCCTAAATGGCCACCTCAGTGCAGGACTAAGTTAGTCCTACATGGAGGAATAGTAAATCTGGGGGAATGTCATCATACCATACAACTGAAATGTATAGTGACATCTATTGTAATAAAAATACTTTTGTTCCTCTAAATTCATACTTTTTAAGCAAATCCAAACAAACACATGAATCTGTTAAATTAAATTTAGAATTCTGTATGATAGGTTTAAGTACAAAAATCTAAATAAACTGACTTGAGCTTTGTTTTACTAAAATCTGCAGCTACTACAGGCTTAAAGGTGGTGGGGTCTGGTAAATACTTTCAGATTTTTGTAATAACAAAGATCTACCCATACATAGGTGATCAACTTTTAAGAATTCAGACACAACAAAATCAATATAACCCTGATGCAACAAATCAATTACACATAGCTCAATGATATTAAATCTCTTTAAAACAAAAATATTTTGTGACATCATTTTAACACTCAGTATCAGATAATGTACTTGATAGAAAACCAACTGTGATATTATTTCTAGTAGTCTGCACTGCAACTGACAATCATGTAAAATTAGCACAATATAGAATTATTGTTAAAGTTCTGTATTCCTAAGAGCCATGGTGGTGCAGCGGTAGCGTTGTGGCCTCCCAGCAAGAGGTTCTCCTGTTCAATTCTCGGCTGGAGTGTTTCTGTGTGGAGTTTGCATTTTCTCCCCGCAGTTGAGTGGTGTTTGAAAGACATGCATGAATGGGCATGTCTTCATTGAAGGTTGGGCATCAAGCTGGCACCTCGGCACTGTGAAAATCTACTGCCAATCATTAGCAGACCGGAGTTCCACTGTGGCGACCCCTAACTGGGAAAAGCCAAAAGAACAAACAAGTTAAAGTTGTGTATTCTTACTGTTCTGTAGAATACAAATGTAAATTTGCTTCTGTATTACTCACTCAGTATTATATAAGACTGCTTAAACAGTCCCCGGGATTCATAAAGCTTGTGCCAGGCGCAGGTATAGCATCAGTGATCTAACACCAAATATGGCCGCCGAGCGATTCAGGTATGAGCTGTTTCCATGTGCACTACCTGCGTATGCCACATACGCACAGCTCCCAGCGCATGTATGCTAATCAACCCATGTGCAGCAGTGTAGCATGCAAATGAAGGTATATAGCGATTCAGGAAGTGGTGCAGGCGTAGTGTAAGCATGCAGAAATGTAAACCGAAAAAAACGGTTTACATTTTTCAAACATAAAATCGGAGCCATGACAGCGAACCAAACTCACATATTATACTGTTAATATATGCCAATGGCTAAATATATAGCCATTGGCATAAAAAAACATGCACAACATATAAAAAAGAACATTTAATGTCATGCCCACACTAACGCGAAGTTAAATCGCAGGGCATCGGTGTGCAAACGGGATCACAATGAAAATATAATTATATGGAATAAAACTGCAATGTAACACATTTCATGAATTCCCCATAATAGTCAGTGACACGCATGCTACACCACACCATGGCGCAAGGGTTGCTAAGGGGCTGTGACAGTGTTCTGCGTGGTAACTAGGAATTAGTAGGTAATGCCATACAAATGAGAGGAGTAATACTGAATCACAAAATCTCCGCCGGCGTAAGGATGTACCTCACAGTGTAGCAGTACAACACCGAGGTATGGCCTGGAGATAAAGATGACATCAAGAGAGGGGTGTGCCACCTTAGCTGTAAGCACATTGGAGCATTACTAATCCAGTTCGCCTGTTGCTAAGCAAAGCTGCAGGATAGGGGTGTGTTGAAGTAGCCATAGCTTTGCTTAGCTGAAAGCACACAAGGTAACCGAATGTGCATGTGAACGTGGATGAAAATGTGCTCAAAACACGGTAAACGGCTGTGGGTGGCGCGCACCAGAGCTGAAACAGGAAGGATACCAGAAAAAAATAAGGAAATGCTGCAGCATGGTAACTGGAGTACAAATGAGTAATTAACACCTAGGAACCCACAGTGGGCTATTGACAACAGCTAACAAGGCTGCTAGCAGCTACCTGCAGAACAGGAAAGGGGAGGTGCCGTACTGCAAAGAAAAGAGAACTGTCACAGCAGAACAAAGCAAACTTGCAGCAGATCATCTACATAACACATTTCACAACCCAATCCTGGGTTGGGAAAGTACAAAACAAGAAAGCCGGCAGCTGGATGCATGCCTGACAATGGGAGGGGAATTGGGTTGAAAAGTGAAGTAAAGGGCAATAGATGAATCACGGCAGCCAACCGTAATTCAACACCAAAGGCCCCACAATAGCAGTACCTGTTGTAAAACCCATAATTAAGATACCCTGCAGCTGGAATTGCACATACACACCCAATTACACCAGCAGCATCCATAGCACAATAGTATAAAGTGTGAAAGCACCTCACACACACTTGTGTATTCCCAGACACTCTGCACCATTGGTGTATACAGATGGGGAACTTTTAATATGTTAATGTTAGGGGCTGCCGTAGCTTTGATTCACCAGCATGTTTTAGAGACTGAAGGTGGTGCGGAGGATGATGCTGACAACCATCTCAGGCACCAGAGGAGGAGAAGAGTGTTCAGACCCAGGGTAACCTGCCAGAGGCTACATGATCTGGAGATAGTAGAGTGTTACAGGAAGGACAAGGACACCATACAGCAACTTGTTGAACTGTGCTGGCCACGCCTCAGAGCCAGAAATAATAGAGAAGAACCCATCCCAGTGGACACAAAGGTATGTGTAAGCTTGAGAATACTAGCCACAGGTACCTTTCAAAGTCCAACTGGGGATATCATGGGGATCTCACAGGCATCAGCATCCGGGATACTCCACCAGTTCCTGGATGCCATGTTACCACATTCCAATGAGCACATATACTTCCCCCGAATGCAGGAGGAGTTGGCCAGCAATATGCGTCTCTTCCACCATGTGGCAGACTACCCGGAGGTACTGGGTGCAATAGACTGCACGCACATACACATCAAGTCACCACCCAGTGAGAAGGGTAGGCGATACATAAACTGCAAGGAATACCCCTCCATCAACTGCCAGGTCATGTGCAATGCCCAGGGCATTATTATAGATGTGTGTGTGGCAGCCCTGGAAGCTATCACAACTCCCACATCTGGCATGCCTCACAGCTGTATCAGGTATTTGCCAGGGGGGGACATCCCATATGGCCACCTGGTGGGGGATGCTGGCTATGCACTGGAACTGTGGATGATGGCTCGCATCAGAAATGCACACAAACCCATGCAAGAACGCCATAATGAGGCACACGCACAAACCAGAATCATCATAGAGCATGTGTTTGGGATGCTGAAATCATGGTTCCGTTGCTTGGACATATCTGGAGGAGCCTTGCAGTACTCTCCAGGCATGTGTGCCCACATCTTCAGAGTATGTGCCATGCTACACAATATGATCCTGTGGAAACAGCTGCAGCAGGGACAGACTGGTGAAGGCCCTCACAGCTCACCACCATTGCCAAGGGCTCCACAGGCACAGAGGGACTCAGACCACGAACAACCTGTGCCAGCCCCAGTAGGCGGATGGAGGCGTGCCCAGTATGCCCATGCCTTGGCAAAGAGGGAACGTATAGCACACACACTGACAGTGTAGGCACCTGTGGACTGACATCCTTCTCCACCTGCACACACAGTAAATATGGATGGCACACACACACACGACCACCTGTAAATTGTCATGTATAGGCGGTCTACTATGTGCATCCTACATAGGCAGCCCTCAACTATTGTACACATAACTGCTATTGGCACAAGGTAAGTCAATACCTGAACAGTAAATTAAGCTATCAGCATGTGTCGATACTGTATGTATAGGTTCATAGGTACATAGGTAGGTACTTGGCTAACTGCCCGAGGCCATTCATAAGCCTAGCCAAAATGTGTCTGCTGTTGTCACCCCATTGATTAACTAACTGTCCCTCTGTGGAGCAGAGCCAATTGCAGGATCCCTGGGGTGTATCCACTGTTCCCTACCCACTCTGCAAGGATTCCCTGGAGTGTTAGTGAGAGGCTCCATATAATGTAATCTGGGATGTAGTTCCAAAGCATGGGGAGTACCTGTGACAGGAATCTGTCACTCCAGCATCTTCCAGTTATGGCTGTGGCAAGGTGCAGCTCATTACAGTGTGTGGCTCACTGTGACATGGATGCCCATAGGTGGAGCATATCCATTAAGCCTGACTTGGACATGGCTTTGTTAGCCAGCAAATATTATCTCTGAGTAAACGAGATGCCACTGAGTAATGCAAGAGTTCATGCAGTCTGGCAGCATAAGACATATGTCTGAGGCCATTGATCCTCTTGGCGAGGTACGTTCGTGGCCCTTCCAGCTGTTGGATGTGTCTTCTGAGGAACATCCAAAATGGGTTATCATACTCGATGATGGGATTGATGACTGATGAGTAAAGGGGCACAATAACCTCAGTCTGTCTAGATGTGAACCCTTAAGTAATCAGGTGGCCTACATAGACGGATGTCCTAACTACTTTGCGGATATGATTGTCAAAGGAGAGATCACTATCTAATGTGCTCCCCACATACTCATTATGTCATCTGACTTATAGTGTCTGCCACTCATGTGTTAATATGTGTGTGTGTAGTTCCCAAAATGGAATGACCATGCAATATGTGGCCTTTAGCTGGAGGCCATGACTCTGACACCCTGTGTTGGTCTATGTGAGGCCCCTTGAAGGACGTCTGTGACAGCTGGACTGTCAGTTATGGCTCCCAGTTTGCAGCAATTGCCAAACATGGTCTGCTCTAGTCCACCTGTGTTAGCGCATACTTCTGAGAAGTATATGGCAAACAGTAGGGGTCCCAGGACTGAGTCCTGTGGGACACCAGTTGTGACTGATCATGAGCTGGACCTGGAGGCTGCTAGGCTTACCATGTGGGTTCTGTGTGTAAGCCTGTTGGCAAACCAACCTGTGATGTATGGGTGTATGTACTGGTTGGTGAGTTTAGAAATAATACCTGAGTGGGGAATGGTGTCAAAACCCTTGGCGAGGTCCAGGCAGTATGTGTGAACTACCACACCCCACACCTAAAGTCTAGGTGACTGTAAGATGTCAAACAGGTTCAGTAGGCATGATCTGCACTCAGTCAAGCTGACCTGGGTTGGGTCAAGTGTTTGGAGGTTACCATTGTCTATGTTAATGAGTGCCATGAGGGTGCACTCCATAGCCGTGCAGATCAGGCTACTCAGGCTTATGGGGTGGTAGTTACCATGGTCAGTTGTGTCACCACCTTGGTGGAGTGGAATAGCTGTTGCCATGTGCCATTGAATGGGCATGTAGCCTGTGTAGAGGCTGATGTTGAATTGCTATATTTGGCGAGGGGTCACTTTGTCTTGTAGTGTCTGCAGGATGCAGTCTGGGACACCATCTGCCTCCGTTGATGCTCTGTCATGCCATTTGAAAGGGCCATTACCACCTGTATGTCTCTGTTGTCTGGGATACTGTACATTTTGAGTATTGTTGTGGGCCCTGTAGGGGGTGAAGCTTGCACCGAATGTATCATCAAGTGTGTTGGTGATATCAGTAGGGTCAGTATATTCAGTCCAATATTGCACCAGCACAGTGCAAATCTGTCTGTTACTGCTTAGATCCTTGACATAACCAAAGAAGCCTTTGTGGTCATCTTCCGAATCCATGCCTGTTTACCTGTGGATGTCAGCCTTGGATGATTTCATGAGTAACATGAGTGTCTTACTAATACTGGTGATGGATGTCTGCATGTCTTGGGATTTGCTGTTGTTCTGGACTACTGTCCTACTTCTGTTGTATAGCCTGTATATTGCAGGGGTCCAGCAGACTGGTGTCCTTGTGCAGGAGTAGCGAGTCCTGGTTTACCATTGATGGTGTGATCCATACATCTTTGTAGGTGCTTATAGAGTGCATTTGTAATTCTGTCTGTATCGTGAGCAGTGTCATCCCTGAGCGTGGGGGCTGTGAACCCTCCCACCTCTATCATTAGTACTCTGAATTTAGCTGTAGAAAAGGTATTCACTGTGTGTTCCTTGGGTGGGGGAGATGGTTGGGAGTGGAAATCATCAGTGAAGAGTTCATGGTCAGATCTAAACAGTGACCGGTTTACATCCGCTGTAGTGCACCTGTTGCACATGTCGGTGATTACCACTTCTAGTATGTTTTCACCTCTCGTTAGGCCGTCTACCAACTGATACAGGCCATATGAGGTGATAAATCCAGGAAGTGCTGGGTCTGGAAGTGAATACTCAAGTAGGTTATCCAGTTAAGTGTAGGGTAGCCGACACTGACCAATAACAGGGTAAATGTCTGGTAGGACTGTCATGCTTACCACTGTCTCCAGATAATTGTAGTGGTGCTCCTGAGTCATGGAGAGTTATCTGTAGCAGCGCACAGTTTGCATTGCAGTCGTGGCTGATGTTAGCTGCACATGGATGATCACAGAGGTATCATGCTGCCCCACTAACTTGGAGGTGTAGGTATCCCCGATGAATATGAATACACCCCCTCCATGTCTGTGCCAGTCCATGTTCAGTGGCTGAAATGTGTGTTATGGGTTGTAGTCTGGTAGTGCCGGTGTGCTCACAGGAGCCTTATACAGGTCCCAGTCACAGAACAGATGTAGATGTTGTCCATACTGAGGGGTGCTGTGAGTGCGTGCATGTTGTGAGTACTACCCCTGGTGTTGAGTAGCCTAACCCTTATTGATTCCGCTATTGTGCAGTTCATGGAGGTGAGATTCACTTGTGAGACCGTCCTAAAAACGGCACCATGGGGGTGCCAATAGCCTTGTCCAGCATTCCAAAGTCTTAGGCTGACACATGCAAGTTGGTATGGCATTGTTGCAGGCATGTTTCCCATCTGTGCTTGTGTCCCATCTTTCCTGTAGGTAACCTACTGGTAAGCAATACAAAACCTGAAACCTATACAAGTCCACTAGCTTCCAAGATAGGCTTTTGGAGTGATTAAGTATCAGTAGTCTGTATGCTCTTGCTGTACTTAACTGTTGTCTGACTACATGGTGATTTTACACTATATATTGTGAGCAGAAAACTCTGTATAATCCCAAATAATGTTGGAGATGGCCTGCACTGTAGAGGTTCACAGATAGGTAGTAGGCTATCTGCCCAAGGGCATTTAGAAGCATAGCTACAGTATGGTGGCTTTATCTGCACCATTAATGAAGTGACTGAGCCTCTGTCAAGCATAGCCAATGAAGTGATTCCAGGCCGAGTTGCTGTAAGCTGTTGAAGACTGGGGTGGTGTAGGGTGATAGGGGCACATAGTGATCTCAAAAGGGCATGTTGACATGAAAACCCAACAGCGTTCAATTTCCCCAACAGGTCTTGCACCTATAAAACTGGAGTGGCTCCCCCACACCCTGGCTGTATGTTTCTGGGATACATGATCCCAGGGGTGTATATACTGTTGCCAAGTCACACATCAAGGTTTCCCCTGAAGTGTGACATTGAGGGGCTATGCCAAATGTAGTTAGGATTTTAATGTATAGTCTCTCAATTCATGTGTTATGTCTGTATTTTGTGAAGCTCACTGGGTGTGGGTGGCTCTGCCTGTTGTGTAGCCAAGCTTACATATAGGATTCTTGGACATAGGAAATAGGCAGAAGAAACGTTAATGTCAATAGTGTAATGGCTACAGCATTTGCATAATATCTGTGCATTCGTGGTTCAAATCCCAATAAAGTCAGAGATGTTTTACATGTTACATAGTATACCTTAACCACAGCTTGCATATGTAGGTAGTATTCCTCAGAATAATAAACATTTGGAACACACATAAACCCATGTGTGCTGGGGAGTACAGTTAACAGACAATGTAATGTTATGTAAGCACATAGTGAGATGTTACGTCACTGAAATGTATATATCCTGAGTAGTTAGCAGAAGTGGCCATATTTGCATGCATAGTTTGTAGGATGTAAAGTTTGTTTAACTGTGTACAACCGCTGGTATGTCACACAAACACCTTTAAACCTGCTTACAACTACTTAAATTAGCATTATTCTGTAGTAAAACATGTGTAATACATTGCAGGTGTTGAACCCTGGACCATGCACACCATAGTCAGGGGAACCTACCACTAAGCCATCTAATCTGTATACATGTTTAGTGGTCGTTAGACTACACCTTATACTACAGGCATTTCACAGTACTGACCACAAATGGGACAGTCACTTTGTGTACATATGTACAGTACATTGTAATGTACTGTAATGTGTGAATCAACATATACAAGTCTACATATGTGTAAGTGTTACAAATTAATACTAAATATATCTATATCTATCTATCTATCTATCTATATATATATATATATATATATATATATATATATATATACATGTCACTGATGTGTGCACATAGATAAAATATATATATATATATATATATATATATATATATATATATATATATATATATATTAACATCTATAGCCATACATATATATATATATATATATATATATATATATATATATATATATATATATATATATATATACATCTATGAACACACTATGTGACACAGAAGCATTCTAAATGGATAGAAGTGTACGTAAAACACATGCAGCTCTGGTATTATAACTATTAATATTAACCTAATTCCCCATAGAAGCAACAGTTGCTGTGTATGTGGAGATTGGTGTTGGGGAGGACCGCTGGCTAATGGAATATGCATCAAGGTGGGCCAGTGTCAGATGTTCAGTATGTGAACTGGAGGGGTATACATGGAGTATGGGGACAATGTAAAACGGACACAAAACAAGAACCATTCTCATCCATAATACACCCTGTCAGGTCACATTGCAACACTGACTTCAACAAACATATGAACATTAACAGGTATCATACATATGTACACCAACTGACTTACACATTTGTTTGCAGTAGTGAAGAATGGCTGTAGTACACTGTATATACTAAACACCATAAAAATTGTGCATATCTCAGATGCCTTAGTGGTAAAGCCAGTGACTGTGGTGTTCATGGTCTTGGTTTCAAGACCTCCAAGGGCTATTACATCATTTTGAGGCCCTGAGTAAGGGATGTTGGAGGCAGGGTGATTAAAGCACTTTTAAGCAGTTGTTAGCGGGTTATTGCACCGGTAAGTGGCGCTTAAACATAACTACATGGATAAGCACCACACAGGTTTAACCTTTGAGGAACATCGTGCATATCACGGGCAAAGCCGCTCACAACCACTGAAATGTGCGTTAATCACTCTTGCACTACCAGTGCCTGCTCTGAGAGGTAAAATGACCACTGCCAGGACTAGAACACGCAACCATGTACATAATCTTCACAGTAACCTACCACTAAGCTACCTGAGATGTACCAACAGCAGTTGTGTATTCAGACAGGTAAAAACACAAAGGGAGGATTGTGTGGAAATAGGACAAACTGCCATGTACCCAATGAAAGGTGTATGATATATATACATATATATATATACATATATATATATATATATATATATATATATATATATATATATATATATATATAAATATATATATATATATATATATATATATATATATATATATATATATATATATATATATATATATATATATTTAGATCAACATATATATAGAGAGAGAGAGAGAGGGAGAGAGAGAGAGATATAGGGATATGCATATATATGTAGATATATAGACAGGCTAACAACATCTACGCAACCATGGCGGTACATATAAATGGGATACCTACCAAATACCGAATGCTTGACATACCGACGTGCTTAATCCCAAGGCTTAAAGACCGAAAGACCACAGTACCGAAACACCAGAAGCGCAAGTTTTAAAATCCTAACGTTAAGGGACTTTGAGTTAGTGCTTCTGGTGTTGCAGTTCAGGTAGGTTACTGTGTGTAAGTGTGTTTCTGAGGGCTTTAGTGTGTGTAAGTGTGTGTTCTGAGTGTGTTGTGTTTGTGAGAGACTGTAAGGTTTGGGTGTGGGTTTGCCTTGTGTGTCTGTTTGTGCAATCTCAGAGGTAGAATATTAAAGTAGGGGGGTGTGGGGGGGTGCAGCCACCCACATGGGGAGGGTGTAGGGGGGCTTGACCCCCTGCTCATATGTAGTGTAGGATGGTTTGTTTGGATGTGGTGGGTAGTAGTGTGTCTGTGTGTGCGTGTGTGTGTTCTGTGTTTGTGTTACTTTCGCGAGTTTGACTGTCGTGAGTTTGCGTGTTCAGTAATGTGGGGTTTGGGAGTCTGGGCCTGGTACTGTGGGTGCCAGGATTGTGTGTGTTCGGGATTCCATAGGTATCCCGTATACAGCGGTTGAACTGTTCATATATGAGTATAACATGGACCATAGCAATCACACATTCTGCCACGACCAAACTATATGAACAAAGGATATGGAGAGTATATGTCTATACACTATTACAAATATGTGTTATGGACATCAGCCAAAGAGGGTCAGTCACCAACACAACTCTAATGACTGCAAATATCTATGACAGAAATACACAGACAACTTTCATGTAGCAACACTTTATTACATTCCGATGTATTGCCGAAAGGATTCAAGGACTAACATCACCTGCATGCTGTACAGGAACCATTTAACAGTGCCTTAATGAATCAGCCTGCAATTACCATAGTATTAGTCAACTAAAGGATAGGTGTTCAAATAGGGAAGGAACCCTCATACACATATCAAATATGTATAAAAGTAGTTCCTACACACCTGCATCTGCTATGTACACCCACCAACATCCCCCCCCACACCCAAACTAATTACAATACATACTGTAATAACATTACAAATTATTCACTCACTGTACGACATCTGCTGAAGCCTTAACATACCTTGTCAGAGACACACTAACATGGCCCTATGTGAAATAGTTGCTGTTATACAATGGAATAGCTGCTGATGTTACAGGGTTTGTTTGCACTAATCCCATTTCAGAGGGTTGTATGTACACCAAGAAATGTTACTGTTAAATGAAAAATACTGTAATAAAAAGATCAATACACAGGAGGTTCAGGTTCAGGTTCTTTACTAGTGTACACCAGGAGGCAAAAAATGTACAAGTACAGAATTTTGTCTGAATGAAACAGGAAGAACACAACTTTTATAGTATTTCTTACTAGTATTAACCCACCAGGCCGACGTAGTCAGTCACAAGGGGTTTTACATCACTTTAGCTTACAATATTCTATTCATCTAAAATGCTGATACTACATTTTGCTTAAAAAGTTTTTCTGGTAAACAACGTGGCCTTGCTAGCCACCTGGTTAGTTACAATACCCTTTTACAAAAGTTTCCACTCAAGGTTCTAAGTTAATTCGAACATAATAGTAGATACAGTTCTCAATACATTTCTCTTGTTACATTATCACTTCTTCCTTGCAGCTGGTGCGTTATCTGGTAACATATACAAGGTCGATTGCTCAAGCAGGAAAGAGCAGAAGATTCTTATTATTTCACACATTTAATTTCCTGACCCAGCAGATACTCACTTGTGAGAAGCACAAACATTAATTCTTGCTGAGCTAGCAGCTGCTGGGGTCAGAGGCCAACTTGCAAAAAGACACACTGCAGTTTCAAAAAGCTTCTTGCAGTTTCATATGAATTCATTTTTCTTGTCATAACATTAATAGAATAAAATGCATTATATCTTTCTTATTTCTTAATAAGCACTAAACATATACATTAATACATATTTTTCTAACATTTTCCCCCTGTTTATACTTTTTATTCTATTCTCAGAAGTTTAAACGATTTTTATTTCTTCTCCTAACCTCTTCCACTTGGGACTTGCAGTTAAGAGAGTCATTCAGTTTAGACTTCAGAAAGAGTTTCATTTGGAACCAGTTTCTCAAATTCAATGTCTTGATACAGGGTTTCAGAGACAGACATATCTAAAAAATTTTTGATTAATCTTTTCATCAGGGGATTCCACAACAAACACATGCTCCTAATAGGAGTAAACCCACACAAATGGCAATCAGAATATTCATTAGGATGGAACCCCACCCCCCAAACAGATTCTGGAAAAAGTTCGTCAGTGGATTTGGGCCTGGTTTGGTCATGGCCGACACTTGCTGAATCACCTCCAGGTGGTCATTAATTTCATGTCTATTATCTGGAATATATGCACAGCATTCTTCTTTGATAAGCGTGCACGTACCACCTCTCGCCGCTAGGGTGAAGTCAAGAGCCATACGATTTTGCAACACAACAGTTCTCATGGCATTCAGTTCATCAGTCACTAATTCAAGAGCAGAAAAAGTTGCATTACTCATTACTTCGAGAAGTTTCGACAGTTTCCTCAGCTCCCAAATCAATTTGACTGCACCATACACTGGGAGTATACCTGCCCAAGATATAATACTGTCACTCAAGTCCATATGAGTCAATTTGTCTTTGTCCTTCACGGAATTATGGTCTTTCCAAACTGCTTCAACTCGCCCTACTGGATTCACAGGTTTCTCGATTGGATCTTTGGTTTTTTTGGAAACATCTCTCACGTTCCATATTTTACTCAGAGGTAATTCCGCAGTGTGTCGTATGGCCGGAACCAGGTAGCCCAAAAAACAACTGCCGGACCAATTCTCAGGTAGCCATTTGTATGCCTTTTTCCCACACACAAAATAACAGTTTTCAACTTTAGTGCTAATACGCACCAACCCTGCATGAAACATTTTCTTATCTATGATTGACAATTGTTTAATCAAAACAGGATTTCTTTGTATCTCATTCAATGTTGTTTTCATTGAGTTCAAGTATGAATCATAGTTAGTATTGCAAACAGTACCCCCACTTTTAGTCTTAATATAACATTTATAAGATATTGTTATGTTACAGTTACTCCAGCCCACCTGGAGAGTATCATTCTTGAAAAAACACACAATCCCTTTTTGTGTAACAGGTAAATACAATGCTATTTTATCCTGTGATCTCACAGTTCCTGTGTCAAAAAGCAAATTCTCCCAAGTCTCATTGATCCCTAAAGGAACAGCGGACATTAGTAGTCCTCCATATGCTGTTAGTATAGCTATACAAACCCAGCAGTTTGAAATGTTCATAGTCTCAGCATATACATTTAATTGCTAGGTATGTGTTAAAGTTTGGATGCCAGTCTATGGGTGATTCATCACGTTTATCCAACTTTACTTGTGTGGTTGAAGAAAGGAAGAACCACAACAAAAAGAAAATCATCACAAGTACAGTTAATAAATGTACACTCAATAAGATGATTATGCAACATTTCTGAGGTTGGTCTGTTTTTCTATTCTTGGCCATTTTGTTTTTGTTGCGTAACAGTTACAATGTTCTTATCAAGTTGAAAGTTCTTTACCAGTTTACAGTGCGTCAAATGGATCCAAGATGACCTTTCGGGGATTTTGACAGCAGTAGGCATGGCCAGCAGTACCTGGTATGGTCCTTCCCACTTCGGGCTTGCCCAATTCTTCCTCTTTGTTACCTTCACCCAGATCCAGGACCCCGGGGCTAGAATCGCTTCCAATGGTCTGGTCTGTTCTTTATCTGAAAAAGAGTTAAACTGCAAGAGAGATTTATTTGTTAACAGTTTCCTCATATAACTAGCTAGTGAACTATCAGCCTCCTGGTCTGCAGGCATGAGAGCTTTCCACTGAGGTACATAATATGCCCTCCCAAACACCATTTCAAAAGGAGCACCAGAGGCAGACAGTGCACCCAGTTCTTTTGGGTTTCATTGACTAACTTTCTAAGTTTGTTCTTGAGGACTCCATTGTGCCTCTCCACCAGTCCTGCAGACTGAGGGTGATAAGCACAATGGTTCTTAAGGGAAATCCCAAAGAATCGTCCCAACTGTTGTATGGTTTGATTCACAAAATGTGTACCATTGTCACTATAAATTCTTTCCGGTATGCCAAATCTAGGAATAATCTCCTTTATGAGGGCTTTTGCCACTGTTGTTGCATCCAGATTCTTGGTCGGAAAAGCTTCCACCCATCTAGAAAACATATCTACAATGACAAGGCAGTACTTTTTGTTATCGCATTTGTTCAGTTCTATAAAATCCATACAAATAGTATGAAACGGATATGGCGGTGTAGGAAAACTTCCTTGTTTAGGTTTAAATGCCCCTTGTGCATGATGTTTGTTACAAATATGACATGCCGCACAAAATTTTTTTGTATAATTTGTGAATCCATATGTTTGGAATATTCGGTTTACTAACTGTACCATCCCCCCTGTTGAGACATGGCACTGCCCATGGCTCAACAAAGCTGCATATCTAAACAAATTAGACAGCAAAATTGTTTTTTTCTCTTTGGAGATGTACAGCCCGTTTTCACGGATTGCTCCTCATTTTTCCCATTTTTGTTTCTCTGCTTTTGTAGTAAGTGTCTGCATTGTTTTTAACATTTCTAGGTCTAAAATTTCAGAGGGTTGTAATTCCTCATCTAAAAGTAAAGTTTCTGAGTCTGAAGCTGCTTGCTTCGCAGCTGCAATCAGCTCTCGCATTACCTTTTGAAATTCTGTCCTGCTGTTTCGTATGAGCTACGCATTTGCAAATAGCTACTTTAGTAGGTAACTGAATAGATTCTAACAATTCTAAAATAAATTGCGCATGATTAATTGGTTTACCACTAGATGTTATCATCCCTCTATTTTTCCACTGCTGTGCAAAAACATGTACAGTAGAAAAAGCATACTGACTGTCAGTATATATGTTTACACATTGTCTTTTGCTAAGGTACAAGCTCGTGTTAAGGCAATCAATTCTGCTGCTTGTGCAGACAAGTTATGTGGTAAGGATTGGGCTTCTAAGGTTTCAGTGTCTGTAACTATTGCATACCCCACTAGATTTTTCCCTGTAGGGCCCCTTCTGCATGAGCCGTCCACGTAATATGTCACCTCGGCCTTATCCAAGGGAATATCCGTGAGATCTTGTCTGGGTAATGTTTTTAGCTCAATTTCCTGCAGGCAACTGTGTGGTGTGCCATCCGCAGGAGTTGGGAGCAAAGTTGATGGATTTAATGTCGTGCATCGTTCAATTGTCATATGAGGTTGGCTCAACAGTATAGTCATACAGGAAAGATGTCTAGCAGGAGAGAGATATGCTACTTTTTCTTGCAGTAAAATTATCGCGACTGCATGAGGCACTCTCAATGTGAGAGGGTGGAATAACACCACTGAGGCTGAAGCCTGTACTGCCATTGCAGCTGCGACCACTGCTTGCACACAGTGGGGCAAGGATCACGCCACTGGGTCTAACTGTGATGAATAGTAAGCTATGGGGCGTTGCTTATCCCCATGCTGTTGTGTCAACACTGATGTCATATATCCTTGCTTATAGTCTACAGCTTGAAAGAAACGTTTATGATAGATTGGTAGTCCTAATTCTAATGAAGAAGCTATTAATTGCTTCAACCTGCAGAAAGCCATTTCTGCTTCAGGTGTCCATTGTAATAAATCTTGTGCTGCCATCGGTTTTTTGTATATTAGGTCGGTCAGTGAAGCAGATTCCAAAGCATAGTTTGGTATCCAACTCCGGCAGAAGTTAGTTGTTCCCAGGAAGGACATAATTTCCTTCTTGGTCGCTGGTTTGGGTGCTTGTAAAATCACTGTTTTTCTATCCTCATCTAGTATTCTACCTTCTTTGGATATTACATACCCTAGGTATCTAACCGGTTTTCTCCAAAGCTGTAGTTTGCTTTTGTTTACTTTGTGTCAATGTGTTGCTAAGAATTGTAACAGTGCTATGGTATCCTCCCTGCATTGCTGCTGGGTGGGGGCTGCTAGCAAGATGTCGTCTACATAAAGTAGAATTTGACTACCCCCCGGTGGGGTGAATCCCGCCAAATTACTAGCCATTTCTTGTGCGAATATTGTTGGACTCTCACAATATCCCTGTGGTAGCCGAGTATAAGTATACCTTTTCCCCTGAAATGTAAAAGCAAACCAATATTGGCTATCAGGATGTATAGGTATTGAAAAGAAGGCATTGCTGATATCTACCACAGAGAAATATTTCTGGTGAGGTTTCAAATCATTTAACAATGTGTGTGGATCTGGCACCGTAGGTGCTCTAGGCATTACTGCATTATTTACAGCTTGTAAGTCCTGAACCATACGCCATTCCCCATTTGCCTTTTTAACAGGAAATAGGGGTGTATTACATGGTGAATCAGGAGATTCTACCAGTACTCCTTCCTTAAGTAATGCTGCTATTATATGTTTGATTCCTATTTCTGCATCCTTTCTCAAAGGATATTGTCTCTTCTGTGGTCTGAATGCCGACTTTGGTGTAATAGTAACTGGTCCTGCTGTTCAAATAAGTCCTACATCTGACTTGCCTGTTGACCAAGGAATCTTTGGTATGTTACATAAGGCTTTCTCCTCTTCTTTAATAAGAATGCTAATCAGCTGTCCTCGCTAGACTGCAAGTGTACAGCTGGGTGTGCCTGTGTTAACCAATTCAGTTTTTGTTTCTGTATTCCCTGCTCTGATAATTCTAAATCAGTTTGTTTCTCCCATCTCGATACCTTTTCTCCTAGGTCTGCCCATTTTACACTTTTGTTTTTAGTTAAACTGACATGTGGTAATCGATTAGATTTGTATAGTGCAAGGAATTCTTGAGGTAATGAACAGCTAACAACACTGTTTCCCTCAGTATCCCAATACAGATTACGTAACACTAATCTGTTTGCACGATTTCTGAACAATTCTTGCTCATATTCCTTATCAGGTCCTGGTGTGCTACAGTAATACAAAGTACAATGTAACAAATGCTGTCTGTCAGTGTCAAGGGAGGGGGATTTACTGATGGCTACGTTCATCAGTTCCTCGGTCACTGCCCTGGACCAGTCATAACCAAGTCCTGGCTGTACCAGTAAAAAGTTTCACCCTCCAGTCGCACCACAAAAGTATCCATTTGTCGCTGTGCCTCCATACCCTGCATAGTCGGAACTACTGCTATGCCAAATATCTGCATAAGGTCCCTACCTAATAGGTTCACTGGACATTTTGCAGAAACAACAATTTCACTCCTTTGAGTCATCCCTGAAACAGGGTCAGTTATTGCTATATCATGGGAAAGTGGTTCCCGGTATAGCTGTCCACTTGCAGCTTTCACTAATATATAATCAGGTGATTCTGAATGTTCCGGTAACTTGGAGGGGTGTATCAGAGTCCGTGATGCTCCTGAATCACACAGGAATTTAACTTCCTTCCCCTCCACCAGAAGTGTAACTTCCGGTTTTGTGTCTGCTAGGTAGAGCTCTAGGCTCAATAATGCTAAATCTAAAACCTCATTTTCTTCATCTTCCATGTCTACTTGCACTTCCTCTACTCCTTCTATCACATTTACATTTGTCCTCTCTTTATTGTCTTTTCCCGATGATTTCTGACTCTCGTATGGTGTATCTTCACCATCAAATAGTCAGTCCTCATCTCCCTTATCCTCTGTGGTTACCTTCTTATTTTGTTTGCAATCCCTAGCTAGATGTCCTTTCTTCCCGCACTTAAAGCATTCACCTCTCTTTTTCCTTTCTTCAAAGTCCTCTGACCATTTGTCAGACTGTTTATTTCCCTGTGCATTTTTCTTACCCTTTTTACCAGACTGTAATACATAAACCTCAGCTACGTCTTCAGCAGTGAAGACTTGCGCTTTCTTTTTTTTTTTGCTATTAAAATGTCTTTCAGCATGTCTAGCATATTCAAGTAAGGCTTGTAACCTACTTGTTCGATGATCTATCATATGCTTCGTAATGAAGCTACTAATAGGTGCAATGCAACCTTTTAAAAATGCATTTTTTAATTGTTGTTCATACGGGGAATCATTTGTCTGATTTTCGGGAAATGTCATACCGCTATGGTTATTAAAACATTCTAATAATCTGGCATAGTACCCATCTACCGTTTCACTTTCTTGCTGTATGCATTGGTTAATACAAGTCCAGTCTGCTCTAGGTTTCCATTTCTCAGAGATTCGGTCTGTAAGGCCTTTCACTCTATTGTCTAATTCTGCGTCACTATGTGGGAGTGGCTTAAATTCTGCATTACGAGGATTCCAGGTGCCACAAATCATGTGCCAATCTGGACCTACAATTTGTCTAACTACTTTTTCTACTTCTTCCCCATTTAAGTGGCAACTTAACCTCATGCCTTGTAAATCTTCTAGGAATTTTGTAAAATTAACTTTTGGATGGGGAATTCCCTCAGTAGCCTTCCGGATATCCTCCGGTGTCCACGGCCTATATACCAAGAGGGTTGGGTCCTATCCAACCTGTCCTGCCTGAGGATTTGGTACCTCTATAAGTGGACATATTTCTTCCTCACTCTCAGCTTGTAAATTTATCTCCATTTGATACGATTCTATGTCCCCCTGTGTTTTACGTGTTCAGGACCTAGTTTCAGTGGGATCTCTAACAAACGATTTCGGTTTCACTGAGACATCAGGATACCGCGGAGGTGGACCAGCTTGTCCACCCGCTTCATATCCTGAAAAAGGGAGTGGGGGGGGGGAGGAGCCATTGCTACTACTATATTATTATCTTCTTTGTCTAAAAACAATGCCTTTGAATTATTACTCTTTTGTTCCCTACGGTTTGCTTCCTCAATCCACCTGTGTGCCTGAGGAATGCCTAATTGTCGTTATTTTCTTGCCTGACCTTTTGTATCACTTTTAAGCTGTTTAAGAAGTTTAACAAGCGAAGATTTGTCTAATTTCCCATCAAATTCATATTTGTTAACCCATTTTGCAGACCTGGAGGTGTTGCAATGTTTGTTTGACTTTAGGTGTACATTAAAGAATCACAGGCTGTTTTTACTCTGGGTTGAACAGTGTTTTGGAAGTGTAAGCAGCTACATTGAAACAACTGAAATTAGGCTGCTTTTTGCATTCATCCTGGCAAAACTTCAAATCATGCACCATCGCACTAAGTTGGTATGAAGAAAATAGATTATGAAAATTACTAGCAGTCAATGATTTTTATTCTATGCTAGCAGCAAAATAACAACATGGCCGGATGGCTTTGGCACAGTGGGCCAACCAAAGAAGGAGAGGTACAAATTGCAATGAAACTTATACAAATTGTCTAG
The DNA here is from genome assembly GCF_019279795.1 of Protopterus annectens. Classification (NCBI taxonomy): domain Eukaryota; kingdom Metazoa; phylum Chordata; order Ceratodontiformes; family Protopteridae; genus Protopterus; species Protopterus annectens. Next base: position 331,594,103 of record NC_056739.1, read on the forward strand.
ATATGGGATTTTTACAACTTGTTGGAGAACTTACAAAGGCAGTCAAAAAGTCAGGATTGAGGATTATCCTAGATTGCCTAGTGTACCTGAAGAACATTATTTGGGGTCTTTTGGTCTCCTAAGTGGCCTCTGCCATAATTCATCTTCAGATGATAAAGTACCATGAACATCACTAATAAAAGCTGGCAGTCTGGAAGCCCAGAGACCTAAAGCTCTGTGCTGTTAATGACCATCTTCCTGTTCCAGGGTACAGAGATTGAGGCCTTACACCTTCTTTTAACCAGTCAGTGCTCTTGGGTTGCCTCTGTCCAATGACCTTACAGTGATACAAAAAACTGGGATCAATATACTTCCCTTCACCATCATAACAATATGGAAGTCCCTTTAGGTTTCTAGAGACATATAAGCAGAAACAGGGGATGTGTTTTCAGATACTGACAAGCTTACAAAAAACAAAACAAAAAAGCCCCCTTGACAAATTGTATGCTTCATAACTCTGACATTTACAGTGCTGATCAAAAGGTGCGTTAGAGAGGGGTTTGTTCCCAGTTTGTGAAAGCAAACTAAGATTATCCCACCATTTAAGGTTGAAGCTGTGCTAAAAGTCAATAACTGTTTGTCTGTTGTCATCGTTGGTCCTTTGACAAGAATATCAGAGCAAGTAATTCCACACCAATTTGTCTTGTATCTAACTGAACAGGACAAGCTTGCATTAATATAATGTGAATTTTGTACTGGGTATAAAACTCGTACAGCTATTAATAAGCAGGTAGACTATCACAAGATATGGCAAACATCATTGTACAGTAGCCATCTTCCTTAATGTTTCAAAAATTATGCAGCCTAGCTGAACACACTATGCTGCTGTTGCACCTGCAAAAAGTCAAAGTTTGTATTTAGGAACATGAAATCCTTCAAAAGGACCTCATGTTACATAAGGAATAAGTATGAATACAGCAGTAATGCCACGTTAGCATGTGGCACTTCTAGTGTATGCACTTACATTGACAGCAGTTCTACTTTCACACACCCTGACCAGGATAGAATATATATGCTCAAAGTCTTTGCCACTTGTAGCACCTCCCACATTATTTACTTGGCCCACTGTTTATTGTGTTCAAAATTTTACTTAGGCAAGACAGATAGACCGCTTAGAGAAAGAATAAAGGAACATCTGTATCATATTAGCAAAGGAAATAAAACTAATGGCATTGCAAAACATGCCATTGCCAGTGGTGCTGGGCATACTTTTAAGTTTTTGGTTATAGGGAGGGTGCACGAGACATTAAGAGGAGGTGACATCAGGAATAGTACTGAGCAACTTGAGTCTAAGTGAACCACTCAAATTTGGATGTTTACAAACTGATAACAAAATGCCGACTTTACAAACATGGACACACTATTAAGCATGCACCTATGAACATTCTCTGTGCATGCAAAACTAATCATAAAAGAATTAATAAAAAAAATTGTTTTTGCAGGGGACAAGCCTCCCTACAACCCCCATATGGGTGCCCCCCACCCACTGCTAGTTTTATATATTAACACCAAGATCGTACAATGTCGGAGGAAAGAACATATTTCCCTACCCAGAGAACTGTGCGATCTTGAACAGCTGTCAGTCATCTGGTTAGTCTGCCAAATTTTGTCAGCTGAACAGATGTCAACCAAAGGTAGTATTCCAGCATCAATCGATCCCTATATATACACATCCATATAGATGTATATGTGTGTGCGTGTGTGTGTGTGTGTGTGTGTGTGTGTGTGTATATGTATATATATATATATATATATATGTATATATATATATATATATATATATATATATATATATATATATATATATTTATAGGTCTACTTCAGAATGCCGACCGTTCAGAATGCCGACTTTCATATGGCCGACACCATATGATCGACATTCCGAAAGACCGACATCCTGAAATAGCACCATTTACCTACCAGTAAACACAGTAAAGCAAGCCCCCCTGCACCCCCCACACTCCCTGCTACTTAAATATTCTCACTTCAAGATCGTACTACAGTGCAGAAAAGAGGAATCTCTCACTCCAGCACTGAAGCGGGATCTCCACTATCATTTGTCGGCCTTTCAATCGTTCGCTCATATGGTGTCGGCCATATGAGTTTTGAAGATTTAAAAGTTCGAAGAAATGAAGGGCTCCCATATAAAGCCATATAAAGGCTGCTGGTTCCATCTCTGCCAACTCAAAAGTTGAGATTAGCCTCTTTATTTAGGAATGATACACAGTTTGCATTACTGTGTAAGCAGATACCAGTGTTGGCATTTGTATCACCAGAGACAGTCCTACCCACATTAGAGGAGATTGCAGCTGATATGCCTGAGGCTGGAAGACCTTTATGTGACTTCTTTCATAATAATTACATTATGGGTCATCCAAGATGCTATGGCATATGGAATGCTACTTGCAAAAGACTACCCCCATTGTTTGATGTGCACTTCTGGAACCATTGCGATACATGTTTACAGGGCTATCCTAGAAGCCAGAACACAGTGGAGGGATGGCATTGGTGCTTGCACAGCCTGCTAGGCAAGAAACAACTGCATATAATAGATGTATTGCATACCATCTGATTAGAGCTTAACCATTTGGAAGACCTGAAGAGTCGTCTGCAATCATGTGCCCCATCATCATCTAAACGCAAATGGCTACATGACAAGGAGTCCCAGTTCATGAGACTATTGGAACATAGGGACGAGATGACATCACGTGGACTGGCCAAACTAGTTGCTTTGCATTGCTCCTTCTAACATGTCCACATGGGGACTATGTGTAACTACAGGAAATCTACAAATACAGCACAGTTACTAGCAGCCGTACCTTCTATATGTGCGAATGGCACAGGACACATTCTGTACTTATGCTGCACATTTAAATATGGTTACTTAGCATGGGAGAAGTATTTCACATTAACAGTGGCTTTTTGAGGTGTAATAACAGTTACTTTGCTGTTAGGAAGGAAATGTCATGGATATGTTTGTAAATATCACAGGGTTTGGAATAATGCACTTGGGAATCTGAAAAACAAAAAAAAAACTTTGGTGATGGGAAATTCGAAAATAATATATCTAATGTTGAATTTTCGATTATTGTATGCATTTCGACAATATGACTGTTTCCTCCATATTGTTTTCGACGAAATCATTAGATAATGTGATAGGTTCACATTATGAATTTTGATTATTTGATAGTAAACCACTGACTATGTGAAGGGTGCATTAATTCATAAAACAAATGTGCAATGTATTTGCTAATAGCTTGGAACACTTCACTGGATAAAGAAGCAGCTCATAGCCTAACTCATTTTGCACCAAGTAATGGACATACTGTTGTAGCTCAACACAATACATTTCATACCCATTGCCTGCAAAAGAAACAAGGGTAATTAAAAATATATTCATAGTTAAAATATTAAAATCAGACTTGTAGACTTCATGCTGTTCAATTTATCCATAGAGAAATAATAGACATACCTCTCAACTGTCCCTGATTTTGACTCAAATTTTAACTCTGTCCCTCTTAATCCCTCCTAAAACTAGTGACTTTTGGAGGAAAGGTGGTGAATTACACTTAATGAATAATGACAATAATTAACAGTTATAAACTTCTTTTACTTCAGAAAATGTGTATTAATTCATATGCTCTGATTCTGTCAATGTTTCAAGTTAATAGCACTAATATTTTAAAAGTGTCCCTGATTGTCCCTGATTTTTTCTTGACTTGTCCCTGATTCTTTTGAAATTTGTCCCCAGTTGGTTGAGAGGTCTGATAATAGACACTATCAGCAGTGAACGAAATGAGGAAACCAAGGATCATACATAAAGAACATAGTTTGTATGATGATGATCCTGTTTATTGGAATCAGTTTCTTTCTTCCTTTCTTCCTGCATACAAGAATTACTGTGGGTTGCAAGAACCAACTATTTATACACATGTGTATGTTCTGTGAGATCTCATCTCCCACTCATTGCAAAATTGGAGTAGGATCGCCCTTGCAGCAGCATTGTTGTCTCTCAATCCAATCTGCAGAAATAAAAAAAACATCTGTGCATCCAGTGTGTCTTGATAAGCAGCAATTCCTACAAAGACTCTCTCCCTCACATCCATGGATAAGCATAATCTGCTGTGCATTCTGCTCTGCAAGCAGTCTGTCTTTCCCATCTGCAGAACAAAAAAAAATCTGTGCATCCAGTGTTTCTCAACAAGCAACAATCCATGGATTGACAAAACCCCCTATGCATCCTGCTCTGTAAAAACTCTCTCACGCCATGCCGATATGCTTTGAAGTTCAAACTCAAATCTCCTTCTCGAATGTGCTTTACTCCGAACTGACATGACTCAAAGTCTCTTGACCTTGACATGAAAGTCATTATTACAGTAAATCTATGCTTCTGTTTCTGGGTATTTATTTATTTTTATTAGGTCAGACCAGGCCCTTTGCTATCATTGGATGTTGACACTGTTGTTGTTGAATGGAATCTCCTTAATGTGATCTCTGTAACACTGGAGTGTTCCCAGCTAGCAATAGGCCTTAGGTAGTTGCTGAGGTCGCTTTGTGCTGAATCCGGTCTTGACTCCTAATTTGTTCCATTGTTATCAGATCTTTTTAAATTAATGACTAATGGCTGAGTATTACACTGAGAATATCTGACCACATGTGTGAGATGCAAACTTAATATACATGCAATAATAGTGTAATGGGGTACAGAGCCCCCTCGTAGCAAATTTTTGGGATTTTGTATAGTGTTGTTTCTTCTAGGATTTTGTTTGATTGTATTTTTGTGGGTGGGTATGTATTTGTCATTTCCTTGTTTATCATATCGTGCTGATCAGCAAGTTATGTTTTGATGTTGTATATGTGTTGCTGTCAAGTTTGTTATATTTTTCACTGTTCATACTGTCCACTACACCACCAGTACAAAAGTATTTCAGTGTCAGTACTGGGGTCAGCACAACTTAGTTTTTAAATAACTGGCAAAATAAATCCCTTCTGGAGATGAATTATATTCATTATCTCTGTGAATTTGTTATTCAGCATGACATTTTTCTTACTGTAGTTAGGAAGAACACTTTTACAGATAGTGAAATGCATTTTTGTTTTCTTATTTTATTCCTTAGCTATATTCACTGACTATGATACTGCTGTGTCTTTGACTTCAACAGGTAGATTCCAATAGGGACAGTTTAGAAACTGATGATTTTAATGTAACAGAGAAAGAGGATCTACATTATTCTGGAAACTGCTAAGATACAATGTTCACATTTCACTAAAACTATTTTATTTCCTGGCTTGTAGTTTAAAGTCTTAAAATCATACAGGGTGCCCTGTATAGAATAAAGCCTTACAATCCTGCTCTGCACCAGACAAATAGCTGAAGTCTTGCCGCATAATGAAATTGCCACGGATAACCTAAATAAATAAGATAGCAGTAAAATCACATGTACTTTTATAGGATAGTTGGATTGACAGCAGGTGTCCTTCTGCCATGGGTTATCACATCTTGCAGAAATATCACTCCAACGTATAATAAACTATAAGCAGTTAATATTTTCTAGAGCTAGTCTGGTGCTTCTTCCCTCCAAGACCTGATATAATGGATCTACTTTCCTGGTATACCCCTTATGGGCAGCACAGATCCACCAGTTGGTCATTACTTTCTGTAACTGCAGTTTCCAAGTTTGCTGACAAAGTATCCAATGTTTTTTCTATCATATTAGTACAGCCTACCAGATGTATTTAGAGATATTGCCTCTTATCCTTTGTCTACCAGTAAGCCATACATGCTAAAGCCATCTATTTATCACAACTGTTTTGTAACCTAACGTCTTGCTTCTTTCATCTGAAGTACTGCATGAACCTGGTGTACTCCTTGTAGTTCCTTAAACTTGTCTGATTACAACCCTGATGTCTTCATCTGTTATTCGGCTCATTATCCCTAATAAGGCATGAATGGGGCATATACTTCTTAGCTGGAATCCCACCTTGCAATATATACACACTGCTTTGTTTGTCTTAGTAGCTGTAATAGTGGGCTTTTAGATTATACGTGTATGCCTTTTTTTGAAACTCAGCTTCTTGAATCTCAACTTATTAAAAGTCAGCTAACCAAAAAAAAAAACAAAAAACCGCACACAAAATAAATATTTTTTTTTGCAGTGTAAAATTATTGTTGATCACTAGTATGAGTTTTTTTAAAGTTGCACACGTAATATTGCTGTTTGCTTTATTAAATTGTGTTGTATTGTGGTGATGGTACACCTCCAGTGTTTTTCCCTTTCTTTCACTGTAGTGTGACCACAGAGTTATGTATAAGTTGGGGGAGGGGGAGTAGAAACCTCTCCTTACATGGGTGCGGGGGGGCTTACCCCACTGCAAAAAACATAAACATTTTGTTCTGTTTTTTGAGATTTGCTGCTTTCATTCAGTTGAGTTTCAATACACACACACACACACACACACACACACACACACACACACACACACACACACACACACACACACACACATATATATATATATATATATATATATATATATATATTGGTGTATGATGTGTGGTGTGTGTGTGTGTGTGTGTGTGTGTGTGTGTGTGTGTGTGTGTATATATATATATATATATATATATATATATATATATATATATATATACACATATATATGTATGTCTGTATAAATGTATGTATGTGGACTTTTCAGTTCCCTCTGAGCATTATATTTAATATAATCAAGCTGATTTCTCACTGTCATTATTCAGACGCTCTAAAATATTTCAGATTATAGTTTTCTTTACTAAATCTGATATTTGCATTTTTCTTTAAAACATATTCTCAAACTTTTCATTGTTATGTAATATTCTAGTTTTTTATATATATATATATGTATATATATATATATATATATATATATATATATATATATATATATGGTTCTAGGTTATAACATCGACAGCTGCTTTCACCGACAACACAAACATCGACACCACATAATCGACAAACCATAAACACGAAACCTCACATGCCCGACAAACAAATAACCGACAGTCCACAAACACGAAACCCCATACGCTGCACACACCACAATAACAACAATCAACTAACAAAACACATCCCCTGTCCAAAAACCACACACAGAACACAAGCACACCAAAATCCTCACAAACCCACACTAAACCTCACATACACAACTATGTACAACCCTAACCCAAACCCTTACCCTAAGGTCCGTCACTATTGCACTCAGCTAACCGCCTAACCCTAACTCACTTAACCCCTAACCCAAAATATACTACTACCGACACTTACCTAACCCCCTAACCCTAACTCACTTAACCGCTAACCCAAAAAATACTACTACCGCACACTCACCTAACCCGCGCCCTAACCCTAACTCACTTAACCCGCCCCTAACCCAAACACTATCACTACCGCACACTTACCTAACCCACGCACTGACCCTAAATCACTAAACCCACCCCTATCCCCACAGACTGTCACTATCCACACTTACCTTACTCGCACCCTAACGTCCGTCACCACCGCATACTCACACAGCCTTCTTTCCAAGTCACTATCCTTGGCATCGGCGTTTTCATCCGTAGCATCGGTCTTCCGCATGTCGATCATCTGGCGCCCGCTAATCCGTTGTCGGTGATGTCGGCTGTCGATGTTCTAACCTAGAACCATATATATATATATATATAAATAACATGCTCTGAAGAATAAGCATTCTCTTACAATATATTGATGTTTATTGCTTAATATTGTGACTGACTCTTAAAAATATGGAAATTATGCCTTGTGCTATACAATACTAACACTGCATAATGCGATTATATGTCTTGGGAGCTTTTCTTTCTAGGGTATCTCTATGAATGGGTCAACCTAGTTAAAATATGTAAATAAATGAGATGCATTTTGCAGTGTTTTCCATCTTCACATGAAAAAAATCCTATTTTGTAATCAAAATTAGCTGAAGGACAGCCCACCCATAAAATTGCTGCAGATATTTTGTCTAGTACTGATGGCAGGATTTAATGTATTTTTACTGATAGTGATTGATCATTTATTGCAAGAATTCATGGCTGGCCAATAGTTCAAAAATGTCATATTATGAAAATAAGTCATCTTTCCATTCAATTTGACAATAGTTGGTTTCTGAACTTGTATAAAGACTGCAGTCATACTGAGTCTAGACCAAAGAGGAAATAAAAATGCTTGCACTGTCTAGCTAACAGAATATGTTGTTGTGTCTTTCGTATTTTCCCGGTTAGGGATCACCACAGTGGAACTTCGGTCCGCTAATGATTAGTAGTTGATTTTTACGTGCTGAGTTACCAGGCCTGACGCACAACCTTCAACGAAGGTACGCCCATTCACACATGTCTCCACGCAGAAGACGCTCTAGCTGAGAATTGAACTGGACAGCGTCTTACTGTGAGGCGACAACGCTACTGCAGCACCACCACCACGGATAGCCAACAGAATATGTAAGAACCGGTAAACAGGATCGTAATTGATTCACTGTCAAAGTCCTGAAATACTGCTGATTAAAAACAAATATTCTAAAAACAAGACTGACCTACATTCATGTACAAGTGTACATGCCCAGTCCGTCTGCCAATCAATCTATTTATGGTTGACATTGTATTTAGGAATAATGGTTATAAACCCGCATTTCCATTGAGACACAATCCAAGTACATACTCTCATATTGTAAAAATCTACTTCTTTTCAGAAATTTTTAGGTATAATGCTTATATTACTAAACAAATCTTCTATGAGGATGTGTGTTTATATTCTACCCAAGGTAGATTTTTTTTATTGGAAACTTTTAATATGCATTGTAAATATTTCATAACCTTTGGGATCAAACTGGAGTTCATCTCTAGAAAAATAAAGATAAGTTTTGTCTTTTCAGTAAGTTAAATAAGTAATTCACAGGCAGTTACCTGAGCCAGTTGTTGAAGATAATCTGTTTCAGAATACTGGTACTCAAAGAAGAGCCAGATGATGCACATTACATGAATACTCACCTAATTTCTAATTCAGTCACGTTATTAGATATTGCATGGTATTTCCTTCATAATGCTAAAATAGGTCCACCTTAAGGTTTTTAACTCCTTCATAAATTGCTAGTAAGTCAGAATATGACGTATTTGTGCCTACTTTACCAAAGATAAACATTACAGGACATGTTCTACCCTTTCTCCTGGCAAAGAGGAGGCAGAGGTTGCATCAGGGCCCATGTTGTAGAAGTCTCTGTGAGTAGGCCATAACATAGAATGGCCTAATACCAGAATCTTTATTAACAGGACCTAGGTCATCATCTGGGGATGAAGGCATCTCGGAATACAATTGCACGGTATTCAGATTAGTCTAAAGGGTTTCATCACATTTCCTTCAGCACCAAGATTTCAAAAGCCATAAAGTAAAGTCATTTTTTTGATTTTTCATTAAAAAGAATTAACAAGCATTTTGTCTTCATACAAATTAATCAAAATGCACAAATCATACTAATGCAAATACTTTTTCATTGTATTTCCTGTGAGAGACAGCCACTTACCCCTAAACCTCCATATAAACATTTGCTTAACCCTAAAATCACTGACTTGTATTATAGCAAGGAAATTTGACCAAATAACATTTTATTAACTGTAGCAATTACTCAGATAAGCAGTTTGCTCAATGTAGCATTCACACAAATGGCATTCAGCCATACAGACTTGCTTAAAAAAACTATGTGCAAAAATTGATATGCTCCCAGTCTAACAATAAATATTCTGAAAGCCCCAGGGCTGAATGTCTTAACAATAATGTTTGCTAGACAGGGACCTCTTTCTACAGCTGCAGTAACACGACAGACATACGATCATAGGAGTTACAAGACAAATTAGCCTTAAGACCATATTTAACTGGTCTCTCTTTTAAAAGATGGCCAGTTCGTGGTTTAAACTGCTTGTGGAAGAAAAAATAGTAGACTAAGAATGAATTGATGTCTTGAGCACTAAATTAGCCATATGCAGTCAATATTCTAGTCTAGCCTTTCTACTAGGTTAATTTAGTGGGTGAAATAAGAGAAGATAATATTTTTGCTCCTAGTTAAGGTCATGATTTGGGATTGATAAAAAAATTGTTTCAAGTACCAAAACCAAGTAGGCAGTAAGTAATCCGGTCTAGACTAGGTGTGAGATTCCCTTTAGACATGCAACAATGTAGCACTGCTTTATTCTGCGATTTTATATAGCTGCACGTTGATGGCGCACACTTCTCAACTGTAGAGATTTTTGCAGAATGTCCAGATTTTTTCCCGATATTATTGGCCCATTTCACATAAAATAGTGGTTTTCTGGCAAATCAGTGAGAGTTAAAGTCATAAAATAATGACAGACATTTGAGTTTCAGACTTCTTTCATTCAAAAAATTCATTCTAATGCAAAACCTATTGTTCAATCAATTTTCTAAGTTTGTAAGAGCAATATTTAAAAAGTGTCCCTATTTTTGGGCCTTTGTCCCCCTATTATTGATAGCTTTGTTCAGATTTCTTGATCTAAGAGGTTGAGAGGTATCAAAGAAAAAACGTCGCTGGGAACTGCTGCTGTGTAAATCAAAATAAAATTTATTAAGACACAAGTAAAAACAGAGTAAGTGCTTTCGGGCCAAAACCCTTCATCAGACAAAGTACTACAGACTAACAGTTCATATTTAAAATACTTAACAACCAATAAGGGTTCAATAAAAAGCCTGCCTATTTCTAAGGGCCGGCTTAAGGGGTACTACATCATTAAGCCCTGGATCTATATGTGCTGTTAATTCTAAAATCCATCTTGACTCCATTGCCTCGGTCTTTAACCTGATGTCTCCACCTCTTTTATTCAAAAAGACATTCACAATCACTCTAAATTTAAACTGATGAGTCAGATTATCCTTAATATGATTGTAAAGGGCATTGTGTTCATCACAATTCCTAATGGATGAAAGATGTTGCAAGATCCTAACCTTCAGCATGTTATTTGTTTTGCCAACATAATAACTTGAACATGATACACAGTCAGCCAGATACACAACATCAGTGGTCCTACAGGTGGCTCTGCCCTTCAATAATAAGCTCCTACCTGTAGAGGGATGTATAAAAGTTGTTTCCCTGTTGATAAAACCACAAGCCTTACAACTGCCGCATGGAACAGTGCCCTTAGATCTAGGTAAACATTTAACATCACTGTTCTCCCTATCATGACAAAGTATGTCTTTAAGATTTTTATTCCTCTTATAACTGAACTGTGGACTAACCCCTACTATGTCCCTTAGGCTGTTGTCACTGGTGATGATATTCCAATTCTTGCTAATGATGTCACACACCCCTTTAATATTGCTTCCATAAGACAGCAAGACCCTTGGCTTATTCGTTCTAACTCTGTCATTTTTGTTACCCTTCTGCATTGTAGTGGCATTAAGCCAAGGCTTGTACTTGTTCTGTCTACTCTCAATACCTCTATCTACCGCTCCTTCAACCAAGTTATTCCTATAGCCCCTTTCCTGAAAACACTTCTTCAAATGTACAATCTCTTTATCAAACTGTTCATCCACCAAACTAATCCTAGATATCCGTCCCACCTGTCCCTGCACTATATTAGGGAAAGTGAATCTCGGATGCATGCTGTCAAATGAGAGTAATGAGTTCTTCCAGCTCTCTTTTCTAAACAATCTTGAGCTGAAGCCATTCTCTGTCAACTCAACAGTAACATCCAAAAAATCCAAAGCTACATATGAGCTTTTGACATCAAATTTCAGAAGTGAAGTTGTGGAGTGCAAATATTCCATGAAGAGGGTTAACTTCTGTTCGTCCCCCTTCCATGAAATAAAAATGTCATCTACAAAACGTAGATAAACCCTATATATTGGTTCCAGTCACTGTTGCCCAAAACATGACGCTTCTCCCAAAAAGAGAGGACCAGGTTGGCATAAGTGTTAGCACAGGGGGTGCCCATGGCTACCCCCTGTGCTTGCCTATAAACAGAACCATTACTCATAAAGACATTGTTCTCTAACACCAAGGTCAGTAACTCTCGTATAACAAACAGGTCTTTCTCAGCTACTCCCATTTCCCGTAGAAGCCCTATACTAGCTTCTGTGCCATATACATTCCCAATCACGGTAAATAGACTGTGGACATCTAGAGTGACTAACATTGATCCCATAGAGGAACCTTCCCTATTCATCTCACCTAAAACGGTGAGAAAATGACCTGTGTCCTTCAAAACATTACCTATATTATCTACATACGGTCTAAGAGTATGTTCCAACCATATAGATAGGTTCTCAGTGACCCACCCCCTGCCCGAAACAATAGGTCTAAGGGGTGGGTCTGTTAATGACTTATGTACCTTAGGTAGAGCCTTGAACACAGGAATAACTGGTTTATCTATGGTGAAAAAGTCTAAGAGCTCCTGTGTTATGTACAAATGTGCGAATAACCAACCTATACGTCCATGGACCTTGCTATTATACTCCTGACCTCAACAGGGTTTAATAGTTGATAAACATCCCTCTCCGATAACAGTCCTAAAATCTTGCCATTATACCAATCTGTGTCAAGTACCACAACTCCTCCTCCCTTGTCTGCCATTTTTATTGTTAGGTCCAAATTATTGCTGAGTTCCTCAAGAGCTTGTTTGTGCTCAAAATTTAAATTATAAAATCTATCTCTCCCTTTCTTTTGTAAAAATGTTATTAGGTCACTCTCACATTTGTTAATGAAAAGATGAAGTGCAGGTGAAAAAGGTGGAACGAAGCAGCTAGGTTTACGTAAACCTGTGTTCGGACAGTTGACCCCCCCAAAAAACTTTCATAACATAACATTTCTACAAAACAACATTAGATCCATGACAATATCACTATAAATACAAGCCTTGCTTGGTATGAATGTGAGGCCCTTGTTCAAAACATATAACTGTTCAGCGCTCAAAGTATATCTAGACAAATTAAAAACAATACCAATATCAAAAGAAGAAGAAGTCAGTCCAAAGTCCTCCTCTTGTTCATGGAGTCCCTGTCGTCGCTCCGTGATCATTTCCAAGGACCCTTCCTCCTCATGTTCGCAGGTAACATGCCCAAAAAATGACTCTGCCCTGAATGAACTTTAGGGCGAGCTCCCAAATTTTGATCATTGGGCACTGGATTAATATGTGTGCGAATATCACTCTGTAAAACCGGTATTTGTGCTGGGGAAACATCCCTATCCCCTCTTGTAGTCAAGCCACCTGAATCAAGGTTGAAAACGCCACTCTGCGCAGACCTCCGTGAATCTGCTTCAATATCTCCAATAGCGCAATCATTAGCCAATGTAGATGTAGTCCCGACACTGTTAGTGTCAGCAGAGCCCTCTGAAACCGAAGATAGCGTACCTGACAAAACACCAGAAGAAACTGTAGAGCCGAGTATCATCTCAGATCCTGACGTCAGACGTTCACATCGCTCTTCACTGGCTGTTGTTCTGCCACTGGGTCTCTGTGCCCTCCATGTAGAGTTCGGTAACCGAGGGGTATTCTTCGGCCATACGAAGATGTTACCCCTCGTAAAATCCTCAAAGTCCCTATTAAGCTTGCCCATTTTCAACACTCATAGCTTCTTATCGTTCTCATTTAGAGCACGATTTAATTGCTCTAAGCGTGTCCTATGGTGAGCCTCTTGAAACCCACTCATCAGTTTCTGCTGCAAACAGGACACTTCTTGTCTCAATTCCTCAACTTCAGGTGTGAAAAAAGTTATTAATAACTCCATATATAGATAGCTCATACGAATGTTAACAGCTTGCCATTTGGCAAGTAATTCGGGATACCTGTCACCCTGAGTAGGCATGCACAAAACATGCATGCCTCTCAGAACTATCCCATAGTCCAAGCAAGCCTCCAAATGGTAAGCTTGCCATTGTAGCCGTTGCAATCTCAAAGCCTTGTAATTCAAGTCACAAACTTGATCCTCAAACATTTTGTCCATGGCCAAAGGCACTGAATAACCTTCAGTACTCCCTCTAGGTATGGAGAAACCCAAATTCAGCAGAGGATTCTGTTGTACTTTCAGTTTCTCAGTACACCAACCTCCCGGTAAAGCTGCAATGCTGGCTGGCTCCAACATGGTTCCTGAGCCACTAATAACTGCTGTTCTTTCAACAGCATGCATAGCACTGTGAAGCCAAAAAAACAGTCCAATCCAAAGAAAAGCTTGTGCTATGCCAAATCCCAGCTCTCGTCAAGCAAATCAAGTAACAAAGAAAAAAACGTTGCTGGGAACTGCTGCTGTGTAAATCAAAATAAAATTTATTAAGACACAAGTAAAAACAGAGTAAGCGCTTTCAGGCCAAAACCCTTCATCAGACAAAGTACTACAGACTAACAGTTCATATTTAAAATACTTAACAACCAATAAGGGTTAATGATGTAGTACCCCTTAAGCCAGCCCTTAGAAATAGGCGAGCTTTTTATTGAACCCTTATTGGTTGTTAAGTATTTTAAATATGAACTGTTAGTCTGTAGTACTTTGTCTGATGAAGGGTTTTGGCCTGGAAGCGCTTACTCTGTTTTTACTTGTGTCTTAATAAATTTTTATTTTAATTTACACAGCAGCAGTTCCCAGCGACGTTTTTTCTTTGTTACTTGATTTGCTTGACGAGAGCTGGGATTTGGCATAGCACGAGCTTTTCTTTGGATTGGACTGTTTTTTGGCTTCACAGTGCTATGCATGCTGTTGAAAGAACAGCAGTTATTAGTGGCTCAGGAACCATGTTGGAGCCAGCCAGCATTGCAGCTTTACCGGGAGGTTGGTGTACTGATAAACTGAAAGTACAACAGAATCCTCTGCTGAATTTGGGTTTCTCCATACCTAGAGGGAGTACTGAAGGTTATTCAGTGCCTTTGGCCATGGACAAAACATTTGAGGATCAAGTTCGTGACTTGAATTACAAGGCTTTGAGATTGCAATGGCTACAATGGCAAGCTTACCATTTGGAGGCTTGCTTGGACTATAGGATAGTTCCGAGAGGCATGCGTGTTTTGTGCATGCCTACTCAGGGTGACAGGTATCCCGAATTACTTGCCAAATGGCAAGCTGTTAACATTCGTACGAGCTATCAATATATGGAGTTATTAATAACTTTTTTCACACCTGAAGTTGAGGAATTGAGACAAGAAGTGTCCTGTTTGCAGCAGAAACTGATGAGTGGGTTTCAAGAGGCTCACCATAGGACACGCTTAGAGCAATTAAATCGTGCTCTAAATAAGAACGATAAGAAGCTATGAGTGTTGAAAATGGGCAAGCTTAATAGGGACTTTGAGGATTTTACGAGGGGTAACATCTTCGTATGGCCGAAGAATACCCCTCGGTTACCGAACTCTACATGGAGGGCACAGAGACCCAGTGGCTGAACAACAGCCAGTGAAGAGCGATGTGAACATCTGACGTCAGGATCTGAACCGGTACTCAGCTCTACAGTTTCTTCTGGCGTTTTGTCAGGTACGCTATCTTCGGTTTCAGAGGGCTCTGCTGACACTAACAGTGTCGGGACTACATCTACGTTGGCTAATGATTGAGCTATTGGAGATATTGAAGCAGATTCACGGAGGTCTGCGCAGAGTGGCGTTTTCAACCTTGATTCAGGTGGCTCGACTACAAGAGGGGATAGGGATGTTTCCCCAGCACAAATACTGGTTTTACAGAGTGATATTCGCACACATATTAATCCAGTGCCCAATGAGCAAAATTTGGGAGCTCGCCCTAAAGTTCTGTCAGGGCAAAGTCATTTTTTGGGCATGTTACCTGCGAACATGAGGTGGAAGGGTCCTTGGAAACGATCACGGAGCGACGACAGGGACTCCATGAACAAGAGGAGGACTTTGGACTGACTTCTTCTTCTTTTGATATTGGTATTGTTTTTAATTTGTCTAGATATACTTTGAGCGCTGAACAGTTATATGTTTTGAACAAGGGCCTCACATTCATACCAAGCAAGGCTTGTATTTATAGTGATATTGTCATGGATATAATGTTGTTTTGTCGAAATGTTATGTTACGAAAGTTTTTTGGGGGGGTCAACAGTCCGAACACAGGTTTACGTAAACCTAGCTGCTTCGTTCCACCTTTTTCAGCTGCACTTCATCTTTTCATTAACAAATGTGAGAGTGACCTAATAACATTTTTACAAAAGAAAGGGAGAGATAGATTTTATAATTTAAATTTTGAGCACAAACAAGCTCTTGAGGAACTCAGCAATAATTTGGACCTAACAATAAAAATGGCAGACAAGGGAGGAGGAGTTGTGGTACTTGACACCGATTGGTATAATGGCAAGATTTTAGGACTGTTATCGGAGAGGGAGGTTTATCAACTATTAAACCCTGTTGAGGTCAGGAGTATAATAGACAAGGTCCATGGATGCATAGGTTGGTTATTCACACATTTGTACATAACACAGGAGCTCTTAGACTTTTTCGCCATAGATAAACCAGTTATTCCTGTGTTCAAGGCTCTACCTAAGGTACATAAGTCATTAACAGACCCACCCCTTAGACCTATTGTTTTGGGCAGGGGGTGGGTCACTGAGAACCTATCCATATGGTTGGAACATACTCTTAGACCGTATGTAGATAATATAGGTAATGTTTTGAAAGACACAGGTCATTTTCTCACCATTTTAGGTGAGATGAATAGGGAAGGTTCTTCTATGGGATCAATGTTAGTCACTCTAGATGTCCACAGTCTATTTACCGTGATAGGGAATGTATATGGCACAGAAGCTAGTATAGGGCTTCTACGGGAAATGGGAGTAGCTGAGAAAGACCTGTTTGTTATACGAGAGTTACTGACCTTGGTGTTAGAGAACAATGTCTTTATGAGTAATGGTTCTGTTTATAGGCAAGCACAGGGGGTACCCATGGGCACCCCCTGTGCTAACACTTATGCCAACCTGGTCCTCTCTTTTTGGGAGAAGCGTCATGTTTTGGGCAACAGTGACTGGAACCAATATATAGGGGTTTATCTACGTTTTGTAGATGACATTTTTATTTCACGGAAGGGGGATGAACAGAAGTTAACCCTCTTCATGGAATATTTGCACTCCACAACTTCATTTCTGAAATTTTATGTCAAAAGCTCATATGTAGCTTTGGATTTTTTGGATGTTACTGTTGAGTTGACAGAGAATGGCTTCAGCGCAAGATTGTTTAGAAAAGAGAGCTGGAAGAACTCATTACTCTCATTTGACAGCATGCATCCGAGATTCACTTTCCCTAATATAGTGCAGGGACAGGTGGGACGGATATCTAGGATTAGTTTGGTGGATGAACAGTTTGATAAAGAGATTGTACATTTGAAGAAGTGTTTTCAGGATAGGGGCTATAGGAATAACTTGGTTGAAGGAGCGGTAGATAGAGGTATTGAGATTAGACAGAACAAGTACAAGCCTTGGCTTAATGCCACTACAATGCAGAAGGGTAACAAAAATGACAGAGTTAGAATGAATAAGCCAAGGGTCTTGCTGTCTTATGGAAGCAATAATAAAGGGGTGTGTGACATCATTAGCAAGAATTGGAATATCATCACCAGTGACAACAGCCTAAGGGACATAGTAGGGGTTAGTCCACAGTTCTGTTATAAGAGGAATAAGAATCTTAAAGACATACTTTGTCATGATAGGGAGAACAGTGATGTTAAATGTTTACCTAGATCTAAGGGCACTGTTCCATGCGGCAGTTGTAAGGCCTGTGGTTTTATCAACAGGGAAACAACTTTTATACATCCCTCTACAGGTAGGAGCTTATTATTGAAGGGCAGAGCCACCTGTAGGACCACTGATGTTGTGTATCTGGCTGACTGTGTATCATGTTCAAGTTATTATGTTAGCAAAACAAATAACATGCTGAAGGTTAGGATCTTGCAACATCTTTCATCCATTAGGAATTGTGATGAACACAATGCCCTTTACAATCATATTAAGGATAATCCGACTCATCAGTTTAAATTTAGAGTGATTGTGAATGTCTTTTTGAATAAAAGAGGTGGGGACATCAGGTTAAAGACCGAGGCAATGGAGTCAAGATGGATTTTAGAATTAACAGCACATATAGATCCAGGGCTTAATGATGTAGTACCCCTTAAGCCGGCCCTTAGAAATAGGCGGGCTTTTTATTGAACCCTTATTGGTTGTTAAGTATTTTAAATATGAACTGTTAGTCTGTAGTACTTTGTCTGATGAAGGGTTTTGGCCCGAAAGCACTTACTCTGTTTTTACTTGTGTCTTAATAAATTTTATTTTGATTTACACAGCAGCAGTTCCCAGCGATGTTTTTTCTTTGTTACTTGATTTGCTTGACGAGAGCTGGGATTTGGCATAGCACAAGCTTTTCTTTGGATTAGGTTGAGAGGTATGCATTGGAGGTGGAGTTAACTAAGGTTCTTAAGAGACAATTTGAAAATGGAAGTGACTGCAGCTATTAAATACGGTATTGCGCTGCAGTAAGTGCTAACACCCCCTGTTAAGGTGAGGGGTAAGTGAAAGAACCAATAAGAAAACAATTCCTTCCAGTAATGCCCAACACTCAACACCAGCAAATTAATCCCTGCCAATAAATAACTACTGGAATTCTCGGTAAGTTTACACCCCGACTAGAAAAACAATTGAAACTGTAGTTTAGTGCAAGTTTAAGTTGTAAGAGTAGGGAAATGAGTGGAATGTCACAGGGAAAACACTTATTAGAAAAATGAAGATGCTATTTAACAAATTAGCAAAGAAGAATACTCAGAGTAAGAAAATGGGAAATCTTTTAAACAGCCAGGTAACTAAAAACTGCAAAATCTAAGTGATTTTAAGTGAAACTGTAATGTAAAAAAGTGGAAAAATCTTTCACTCAGATGACTGTTCAAGACACAAAGTCAGTAACTTTAGCCAAGCTGTAAAAAAAAAACGTATAAAAATCAATAAAATAACCAAATAATGTACTGAAATCACCAAAAGGACTATAAGTGCAACAAAAATTAAGTACTTTTCTGGAATGCATGTAGAATTTTAACTTGAAAGTGCCAGAAACATTTATCTTGGTATATGTACTTTTGCTTACCCTCTGGAATCTTGACAAAAAAAAGTATTCCAATGCCCTACTGATGTTATAAACCTTTTGTAAGCTTTCATTTCAGTTTCTAGTGTATTACCATGCTACCCATCAATGTGAGGACTCTGCAGTTTAAATACATGATTTTATGGGTAGGTATTACACCTAGTGCACAATGGTGAGAACTTCAGCTGTAGTACTTATGAAGGAATAATTTCATCCATATGTCTTGTAAACAATATGCAGCATTGATACATGTTATGAATTCAATGTAAATGTATTACACGCAGTACTCTATTATAAACTCAGCAGCTGGAATATTATGGTTGATAAAAATACTAAATGTTCTAACTATAACTATTATTTATATGTAAATTGATGTGATTTAGCATACTGTAGACATGTAATAAACTTCAAAGAAACTAATACATCAGTAAGAATTTTCAGCTGTGCTTTGTATAATGAAAGCTTAAAAAAGAGAAGCCCTGCTGTTCCAAATCAAATGCTATGCAAGGTGCATTGTTCAGTCACAAACTGCACAGTATATAGCTAATAAGATATGTGCCTGTAGATGACTATACTGGGATTACCTACCTTAGCTGACATTGTCTTGTTACTGATAAATCACCGAGTAATACAAACTGCATATGGTTTAAGCAGAGCATGATGTACTACTGCTCTTCGTCTATACTTCTTAGTTTTACTACTGATGCAGTTTGTGTTTTAGTAAAGAGGTTATAGAACAATTAATATCTGTACATAAAATATAATTATAGTATTTTAACATTGCCTATGCTTTACTGATAGGCATGTTAAATTTTAATGCTTCACATTCAAGCTTTTCCAGATGGTCAGTACAAGAAGAAAATATCAGTTTGAAAAGCCACATAAAATATATTAAGGTATATTGGCACTAAAAGGAGAACTTCACACAAATATCATTTTTTTATATCATAAACTGATTTTCTTTCCCTTTGATCTGTGAAATTTGACTTTGATACCTGTGCAAACTGGCATTTTTCCCAGTTCACATAAATGTAGATTCTCCCAAATGGATCACTGCAAAGTGAGGCGGGGGTGCATCCCCTCTTTCCTTCTTTGATAGTAACCCCAGGTTTCTTTCTATTAATAACAGCTATGATCTAAAGGCAGTTCCGAAGTCAAGCTTTTGTAATAGGTAGATGATGGGGTCAACACCATTGTGGGGTGGGAGAGCACAGGTAGATGATGGTGGCAACACTATTGTGGGGTTGGAGAGCACAGGTAGATGATGGGGTCAACACTATTGTGGGGTGGGAGAGCACAGGTAGATGATGGGGTCAACACCGTTGTGGGGTGGGAGAGCACAGGTAGATGATGGGGTCAACACCATTGTGGGGTGGGAGAGCACAGGTAGATGATGGGGTCAACACTGTTGTGGGGTGGGAGAGCACAGGTAGATGATGGGGTCAACACTGTTGTGGGGTGGGAGAGCACAGGTAGATGATGGGGTCAACACCGTTGTGGGGTGGGAGAGCACAGGTAGATGATGGGGTCAACACCATTGTGGGGTGGGAGAGCACAGGTAGATGATGGGGTCAACACTATTGTGGGGTGGGAGAGCACAGGTAGATGATGGGGTCAACACTGTTGTGGGGTGGGAGAGCACAGGTAGATGATGGGGTCAACACTGTTGTGCGGTGGGAGAGCACAGGTAGATGATGGGGTCAACACTTTTGTGGGGTGGGACAGCACAGGTAGATGATGGGGTCAACACTGTTGTTGGGTTGGAGGATTTGTTTTCCTGCTGCCTGTCAGTCCCATGCTGTTGCTGCTCCCAATCATTCAGAAGGTGGGTGACATTTTGCTCAGTGGCAGAGAGAGTCTGGGGGGTATGATGTCAGCTACTAAGGAGCTAGCCCCACACTTCCCACTGGTGCAATCTCCAGTGTAACCTGTGGCTTACCATGTGCACATGTCATCACAGTAAGTTGACATCAGTCTAAATAGTTGAAATTAGTGGTCAGAATGACTGTATCAGACTAGTGACCCTGCATAAGTCTCTCTCATGACCAATAACACAGGATCAGGCACTAGGAGCCTGGCCTTCCCAAGTGCCTGTGTTTGCACTGCCGATTGTTTCACCCCTAACCCAGAGAGCTGAAATCCATTAGTGTTAGAATGTGATCAAAGATTGTGGTCACAGGTTTGAGGATCAGCTTTGTGGTGTATGGATGATAGGTCACCCTGTACCTGGTGCGTACTCCTAGGCATGGATAAGTGGGATGATGCTCTGTAAGCTTGTAAGATTGTGGGAGTCTACAGCCTGGGCCTTATGGCCATTGTAGTTAGGGAAAAATGGGACATCGGACCATGTTGCCACTGGGCCCAGGTCCTAGACATCCATTCAAGCCAGATGGGGCCTCTGTGCAGAGCCAGCTCTTAAGTCTGGGTATCTAAGCCTCTACAGTCCCAGGGAAAGAGGTTTGTTAAGCTTCAAAACAGGGGCTAGGCTTAGGAGATGTGCATCCATGTGGACTGACAAGGTACCACAAAAGGGGCACTAGGCTTCACATCTGGGCCTCACAGCCTCTACAGTTGGGGATAAAGCGACTTTGAGCATCTTAGACTCAGTGCCAAGCCAAGATAGTATGTTGTCTGGACAGTCGTCCCCTGGTGCTGCATGAATGCCATCCTGTGAATGGCGTCAGTCTAGATCTTAGGGATCACAAGCCAGGCAGCTTTGAGTGCCGCACATTTGTTGGTACAAGGTACTCATTCCCCCTGTGTTTGCTCTGCCCGAACTCATAAAATGCAGCTCACATTACATGGATGTTAGTCAAGACTGCATTTTCAAACTAACAGCTATAATATTTACCTGGTTTCATTAATCCAGCCACGAGATTGCTAAATACAAACAAAATGGGGAATTAAGTATTTCACAGTCTGACCATTCTGTGCCAGTTTTGCAGTCTCTCTACTCCATTTTAGCTTTCTGTGAAATGTCCGATATTTGCATGTGTCACAGTAACTTTTATATCATATAGGCACTCCTAAGTTGAAGCACATCAGTAACTAGAGCAGAATGTAACCACATGTAAGATATTTATAGCCTTAAGCAAATTAAGTTAGTGATTCTAGGCACTGGACAATATACAACTCTAAGAGCTTGGAAATCTGTCTTTTCATGAGAGATGTCAGTCCACAGATGATAACTTCACATATCTGTCAGATTATGGCCTGGAACAGCATTTCTGATTGTGAAACAAAGTAACTTATTTTTTAGGCCTAAAACGAAAATGCATCTTAATGTAACTTAGCTGACTGCAGTTACAAACTCCAAAAAAAAGAAAAATAACCCATTTATGAGAGACTGTCAAAGAAGGTAAGAAATAATAGTACTCATGCTTATAATTCGGTGAAGAGATAACTTCTGTAGAAAATGTGACTTATTGATATAACACCTTGGAGGATACACAATATAAAATGAACCAATGACAGCCATAATGGAATGTTACACAAACACAACACAGTGACGGGGAGGGATTAAGAAGGGTAAACTTAATACAGGAGGAATTAGCAAACATGCTCTGCAATAATAATGTGTTCATTCTTACAGCAAAATTTTGAAGAAAAAACACAATACTAGCCAATAAGAAGTAAAGTAACTTCTAAAAATAAATATACATATTAAACCAGTTATTATGCTTGATTGAGTTTAAGCCACTGAATACATTTAATAGTTCTCAAGGATCACATATAACTCAAATATAACTCAGTATACAAGAACTCATTTTTCTTTCTAATAATTAAACCTGTAATTTCATTTTGAACTAGAATTAAAATAACTATCCGATAATTCTAAGAAAGAATATTTATTAACCATTTGTTTACTGGGAAAGTCTGACTTGGAATTAAGCCAATTTTCAACAGAGGCCAAGGGGAGAAACACTCCAGATGTACAAAGTGGGAGGAAACTCGAGCACACCCACATGAACGCAGGGAGGACATGCATAGAAGGCACCCCAGCCAAGAATCGAACTGGAAAACCTCTTGCTGTGGGGCAACAATGCTACCCCTGCACCACTGCACTGTCCATGAAATGAATGAAAGAACTCTCATCACTGCATATATAAACAAGTTATTTTGTAAATCGTAATAGGTGAAAGTTCTATTTGAGAATAACACTATTATATTTAAATGGTCACATCTGTTAGTAAATGCTAACAAAATATAACACAGCATTTCATTTAAACCACACTATATAGATTAGTATTTAAAGTAGATGTAAAATGGATTAAAGTTCATTATAAAACAATACATTTTCCAGGGGGTAGCAACTAAAAGTTGAAATTATAAAGAATTTAAGTAATGGATTCATGTCTTTTTTCTTTGTTTAAAGATGTGTTAAGTTATCTCTTGTTTTGGTAGCAACTTCCATCTATTGAGACCTTTCAGAAGATCTTATAAGAGAATAGTAGACCAGTCCATGTTCTCTAAACAAGAAACAGTGATGTTTTAACACAGACAGAAGCTTCTTCAATGTTTTAACACAGACAGAAGCTTCTTCAAGGTTGCTGGAAGTTCTAGGACCAGACTGAAAGAATATTTTATTCCTGGCAGGAAATAAAAGTTGTGATGATATTATTTTGCTTTAATTGTATTAAAGGCCAAATGTTTTTCTCTTCAAGGGTTTTCATGGTATAGTCAATATCAGACTGAATAAGATTCTGTTTGTATCTTAAAGGAGCTTCAGACCATGCTGAAGTTAGCAAAAGTTATTTTCCCAAGAATGACACAAATTGTATAACAATAGATCTTACCGGAGAACAATGAGCTCTCTCAACCCCAAACAGAAGACCTTCTTGTAGGTCCAATGCTTCAGGGATCCAGGCAGTGAAAGATAAAACCAGATCCTCAGCTTCTGTGTTTTCTGGTAGACTGGAGATTCTTATGTTGCACCTTCTCTCATGATTCTTTAGGTCTTTCAGTTTATTGATTAACCAATTATTTTACTTTAGAGGAAGTTTAGATTGGTCTCTGCTTTCCATAAGTCTTCCATCCATATAAGCTAAAGCAGCATCAATGATCAATGTCTTGTATTTTTCTGGTTTTGCTTCATTATCATATATTTATGTCATTCAGTCTTACACTGTTTTTGCAGATCAGTGAGTGTTTCTTAGATGGTGCAAGCTTTTAGTGTTAGATCTGGTAAAGGAATCATTGCTTGCTTGCAGTCTTTCAAGAATGTGTCTGAATGGGAAAATGTTAATGCACTCATAACAATACTTCCAATGGGTATGTTGAAGATATATTATCTGACAGGAAAATTCTTAAGTATTATAAAAAATTAAGTTGAGGTATTCAAAATGTTGTAGTCTAAAATATTTCAGAGATTTCAGATTTTTTTCTGTTTTAATTGTTTTTCACTGTGTCAGTTAGCCATCTTCTGCAAATATATTTTTTGATGATGCAGTTAAATGTCTTTTTTCCATTGATTTAGAACTCTATTTCTTTGTGTTTGAGATCCCAGACCTTGAACATTCAAGCTGTTAATAAAGCACCTAGCTGAAAATAAGTTACTACAAATAGTTATTTAGACTGTGTAAATAACAGAAGTGTCATCTTATGAGTAATTAAACCTGCACATGTCAAAGCTGAAGTTATTTTAGAAAAAACATTATACAACTGAATTCCCTACCTCTTTTTAATAGTGAGTAACTATAACGTCATGTGTAGAAATATTTTAAGATGTTGAAAGCTCTTATTCTGATATCTCTACATTTCAGATGAATTGTTTTGTATTCATGAGACTTTGTTAATGACATAGTAGCTGTGTATATAATATGGCTGACTGAAGAGAAAAAAAATCACCTATGAGATATTTGGCTTTGAGATACAGAGAGAAAAACCCGGGCTATAGCTCAATTGATCCAACTCAGAGTAACAGCCCATGATCAGGTGTAACGGATGAGAGAAGGTGAGAGTGAATGATCAACATGCCCATCTTGGGAGCAGGGAGGTGACTGACCCCACCCTCTCACAGCAGCTGGAGAGATGTGTAGCAGTGGGATGCATCACAGTGTATATATATTGTTAGACAATCGAGCCATTGGGCAAGGGTTGCCTTGACACATAGGTAGAATAGAGGTTGTAGGTATGAGGGACCAAACTTCCATTATGGATGCCTGGATCAGGTCTCACCCCAGTGTTGGAATGAATGGGACCAGGGTACTAATAGGTTCAAGGAATATTGGAGGGGTTGATGATTGGCAGGGGTGAGCAGGAAAAACATATATGAAAATCCCTGCCAACTAAACTGAAGAGCTTTACTATACTCTGTCACTTTACTCCATTACCAAGGAAGTGAGTTTGGGTGTGTGGCAACTCATTTAAGAGATTTTATTACATAGCAGTTGGAGACTATTAGCCTTCTTTTTGTTTTACACTTAAAAATAAAAATAAATGCACATAAAAAGGTAGTGTATGTCTATTTTGGGGGCAATTTGTAGCATGTACACCATGAAAAAGGCTTTGTATACTAAATGGACTAGTGTATTTGTAGGCTCGCATTGTGAAAGTTGAAGTGATCTTTCTCCAATACTTTCTGAGGTTACCTGTCATTTGACTTTACAAGGTGAGACTGTATTTAAAGAAGATGCAGAATGTATAAAATCATTCACAGTTTGATTCAAGTGCTTCACTTCAGGAATAGATTTGACAAATAATGTTGCAATTCTATTAAAATTGTATCATATGCATATTTAAAGTAGAGGAGGGCTGACTATTATACCCATTACCCCCATAACAACAAAGGCACTGGGAAAAGTTAGAGACATCTTTTCATGCTTTGCAGAGCACCAGTTTTATGATACAAGATGGTCGTACTATAAGTAATGCAAAAGGTAACAAAGGAATACACTCAACATTTTCTTATGCTGGTACAATAAGAGAATCTAGCCTCATCTTCACCACTCAGGACTTCTCTGGTAGCTCCCAGGCAACTGATAAATGTAGATTTTTGATTCTCTTAGCGTATTCAAGTAAATGGCGATGCAAAGAACATCCATGTTAACAGAACCTGCTATTTCCTATGAAGTAGTAGTGCTAATCTTTGGCTGTACGACTGTAGCATATTAGCTTAACACTTGATACTGACCTGCTAATAACACTATTATTAGACTAAATATCATTAGTGTACCTGTATGTGTGTGTGTGTGTGTGTGTGTGTGTGTGTGTGTGTGTGTGTGTGTGTGTGTGTGTGTGTGTGTGTGTGTGTGTATATATATATATATATATATATATATATATATATATATACATGTATGGGATCTGTACTGATCCCCGAACGACAACATCACAGAATCACTATTGGCCGGGCATACTTACGCGAAAGTGCTTTTCACCAAAGAAGCACTTCCGTGTAAGTATGCCTGTTGCAGAGATCGTGCTATGGTGTGGATAAGGAATATTCCCTTTTCCTCACTGTAGTGTGATCTCGGAGGGAGAATATTAAAGTAGGAGGGTGTGGGGGCCACAGGGGGCTTGCCCCCCTGCATAAAAGTAGATGTATTGTTTTTTTTTTTTTTTTTTTTTTTAACACACTTTAACAAAATCACTTTTTCGCTTTGTTAAAGTGTGTTCGGTGATTGTGGATTCGGACTATTGAACTTTTGTTCAATAGTCCTAGATCTATATATATATATATATATATATATATATATATATAAATATGTAAAAATATGTTTATAATGAGTGTGTGTGTGTAAAAAATATGTTTATAGAGTGTGTGTGTGTGTGTGTGTGTGTGTGTGTGTGTGTGTGTATATATATATATATATATATATATATATATATATATATATATATATATGTAGGCTGCGTGAACCACCTTACCCTCATTTACGGCTTTGGTGATTGCCTCAAAGACATCGATCTGGTTTCAGGAGACATGATCTGCCTTTCACAAACCCGAACTGGGTGGGGTCCTGAGTTTGAAGGTTTGCAATGTCTTTGTTTATGCAGCACTCATTTTTTCTGTCAGTTTAAGAGTAATGAAAAGTAACCGAAAACATTTTTTTCTGCAGAGAAATTGTATTTATTTTACTTTTGTGGGGCTGGCATGGTGTTTAAAGTGCTTTTTACTGTGTTTTTCCTCTCAAGAAAGTACATTTTATGGATTGGTACTGTTTACTGGCATTTGCTGCTCATCTACCCCATGAAAGAGGAACCAGGAAAAGTCTACTAGTCACACTGTCATTTCTTCTTCCAGCCACAAAAAAAAAGTTATGTAGGCAGCCTTTATCTCCGTTTATCTCCACAGCATGCTAGCAATTTGCCTCAGCCACAGGTGGGTGACTCTGGTGTGGCCAGTTGTACCTCAGACCTGTCATCTTTTACCCCAGATCCATCTGGTGTAGCACCTACAGCCAATATGGACCATGAGTTAGCCACACCCTCTTCAACTGTTGGGGCCCCCTCAGTGAGCAAGGAGAGGCACTCTTCTTGGTCCTTGGATAGGGAACAGGGAAGATTTCCTTGTGTCAGAATGCTGTATACATCTCTGGGGAAGCAGCTGCTATTAGTACCATGGTTGGCCCCGTTTTTCCTGTCAAAAAGAAACAGAAAATCAAGCATGTAACTCCTCCTCCTCAAATTTCTTTGGATAGGAGTAATTTACTGGGTCTGGCTCAGGGTGTATTTCAGCCCATTGATCATTCTTGTAAAGTACTTTCTGATCAGGAAGAGAGCAACCGCTCTTTCTTTTAAGAGATTCAAAATTCTGAATCTGAACAGGAATGTGCTGGGATAGATATAGGATTTTTTCAGACTCTTAGGAGAACTCAGTTTCTGAGTCTTCTCATGGAGATGTTTCTCCTTCTCTGAGACTATTGCTAGAACGTGCCAATATTTCCAGTGGGAGAAGACTGAGGTTTGTCAGTCCTTCAGAAAATACTGAGTTGTCCCAGAATTATTTTCCAGAACCTACACCCATTCTTCCTGTTCTGTCAGCTTTAGAACATGTGTGTATTACAGCCAAGGGAGCCCGCAGGATTTTTTGCAGGGGGGTGCAAACCCCGAGCCCCACCCACATAGCTCTCCCCGCCCCCTGCCAACACAGCCCCGCCCAAGTCCACCCACCTCAAGCCCCGCCCACACATCCATTCAAGTGTCCCATTACTTGGCTATTTCTCCCCATTTGCCATAGACACTGTTCAAATCTCTGTGTACATACTGTTTTATGCTTTAGTTCTACAATGATTACAGGCAGTTGGATTTAATTTACAACTTTTATTTCAAACATTATAGCCCAAATACTGATAGACATTTACTAAACCTAAACAAAACAATAGTCTTACAATGAAAACAGACTTGGCATTAAAGCTTCTGTACTTTTGAAACTCACATTCAATGAAACAGCATTGAAACCCACATTCAAAGAAAATGCATCTGGCCAGTAGCAGGTTATTTACCTTTGAACTGTTTTCAAGCAATAGGCTCCTTGCACACTGTTAGGGCCATGCAAAAGTTATTAGATTTACCTGATTGTATTAATTATAATATATAATATATAACTGAATTATATCCCTTGTATTATACAGCAACACTTGTTTGAGTGTGTTTTAAATTTATAGTTTTGAACATTTTTTCCAGTAAGCAATGAAACAAAACATACAAACCATTAATGACAAACTGCCCAATTCAGAACATTTCAACCATAAAAAGCCACTCATTACAATCCACCAATATCAGTCAATACACACAATCTCTGCCGAAGTAAAAGTAATCTGAATAATTCCACATTAAAGATATCTGAAACTAATGAAGAGGTTGTTGCTAGAAAACAACTGTATATTTCAGTGTTTCATCTACAAATTCAGTGCCTGCTGCCATCAAAGAATAAATTGCCTATGTTAAATTAAAAAAAGGTAAGCTGGTATATTGCAATAGAAAATGGATGGCAAGCCGAAAAACAGATTCATAGTTATTAGGCATCTCATCCAAAGGAGGACATCCTCAGGACTGCAGCATACAAATGTACATGCTGTAGGAATAAAACCTCAAGCCTCTACATTAAGATGCAAGTATTCTACTTGTGGTGCTACTAACTACTATAGCTTTAAAACTTTATACCACAATAGAGATACCATTTGCTAAACAAAACAGCTGCACATTGTAAATAGACTTGGCATGAGCAGCAGTAAACTTTGCTTCCCTTAAAACTCACAGTTCCTTGAAAATGCATTTGAAAATAAATTCCACCTGCTAACTCTAACTTGGGCATTTCACTGTGTCTCTCCCTCTCTCTCTCTCACACACAAACATACCACACCCCTCAAGGCCTCAACCTTAGTGCAAGAAATCTGGACAAAGTCTAAAATAAATAGGGACAGATTATAAATATGGCTGTCATAAACTTAGAAAATTGCAAGAGTAACAGGATTTGTGTTAGTATGCATTTTTCTAAATGATATGACGTCTAAAACTGAAATGTCTCATTATTTAGCAACTTCAGTCCTTTCTAGGAGGAATATGGGGCAAAAATCTGGACATTCTGCAAAACCTGGACAGCTGAGGGGTATGCTACCTCCCTCTTACACACACACACACACACACACACACACACACACACACACACACACACACACACACACACACACACACACACACACACACACACACACACACACACACACACACACACACACCAAATAATTCTGGTCAGGCTTGAATTAGTTCTGGGAAGGTTGCACTGAACGGCACCATGCTTGATCTGAAGTGGGTGAAATCCTGGTAGCCAGTGATAATAACTGATCTGCAGCTCAGCAATGGGGAGCATTAATGCATTTTTTGCAGAGCATTGTTTCATCACTACCTATTGTGTTTGCACATAACCTGTAGTTATTTCAAACATTTGTCTTTTTTGATTACTACAGAGTACATTTACCCACCAGAGCTATTGTGTTTTGACTTCAGTGTGGAGCTTACCTAGTTGTTGCAGGGCTTGGCTTTTAAGTAAGGTAGCAATGCTTATTTACCATATACCAGTAAAGTCACCCAACTACAAGTGTACTAACACACAGACACTGCTATAAGACACTGGTCTTCAATAAAATGTAATGAGCTTCTGAAAATACTGTAATCCTGTCCTTTTATTACAAATACTGTCATATGCATTTCAATACCCAAGGCTTATACATTATCTAGTTATGTAAATATTCTCTGCATGGCAACAACGAAAAGGCTTTCAATGCTGGTAATTCTTTAACAGTATGCTTACTAAAGCTTACTTGCATCTTACAATCTCTGACAAGCTTACCTGATGTTCATTAAACCATGGCTACTTAAACAGAGCAACAGGGCACTGTGACAGCAAGCAGTTCCTGAATAATAAGAAGCATAAATCAACAGTATAAAAATCTGATAGAAAAACCAGAACATTCTGCAAAATCAAGGACAGATGAAAAGCCACGGTCGTATTTGTGATCTACCTTGGATGGGGGAATACTCTGGTTAGAAAGTTCAGACCTATTACACACTAAACAAGAAAGCAAAGGGCAAGGTACCAGTAGAGATAAGCACTTTTCAAAAGATACATAACAACCACTAAACGTATAATGCAGCTGAATGCATAAAGGAAAAGGAGAATAAGCTTTGTTTTGCACAGACCATTACCTGGGACGGGTGATCTGGGAGGGTTGTTCATGTGCAAGTCAATCAACTCTTAATAAATAACACACACGAAAACAAAGAAAAAAAGAAAAAGAAAAACAAATCATTGTTCATTTAAAATAAACCTATAAATTACCTATCCCTTCTGGATACTTTATAAATGATTCCAGCATGAATACCTATGCCATCTAGTTCCTGTGTTGAGATCTTCATGCAATAAAATAGGGCCATCAGCTGATGCAATCCATCCAAGTCACAGTTAAGTCAGCTAGGTCGATTGTAGACTAGGTATCTTTTGGAATATACTTTCATGGCCCCTTAATGGAACCTATTTCCTCCAGCTAGATTTCTGTATGAAAGAAAGAGAACTGTTCTACTGTGTCACCCTAGATGACTCCATATTTTATATTAGCAGGTCATATTTGTTTGAACTTGGAACTGGATTATGAAGACGACTGATTTCACTGATTCTCTGTTCTGTCCTGCATTACCCTCATTCTCATCTCATCTTATCCTTGTCTCTCTTTCGTACAGGTGATTTCACAAGAGATCAGTTTGAGTTCAGTCTTTTTTTTTTTTTTAGCTGAGGAAGCATTGAAGATGCCTGTATAACTGCTCCAGCATAAGAGTGACTGGAGCTTAGCTTTTGCTTTGTGAAAAATTGTTATATTTCCCTGGGGTGTGGAAAGTAATTTGGGTTTTGTCTTTATTAAAAAAGGTGGCTGGATACTTAAGTTGCACTTCAAAAACCAGTTTGTTGCCCATGGCATAAAAAGGGTAACAGTTCTTTGCATTTTGGGTACATTTAAATGCTATAGTCCAGAGCAACACAAATCAGGTAACCCTTAGTCATGAGATTCTTTCAAAACTCTCTGAGAAGTCTAAGAATTATATTAGGTTTGTTATTTCCTTTGAACTGGAAGACAGTCTCATGACTCCACTTCATTACAAAGGGACTGCATCTGTTCAACAATATGGCAAGTATTCTTTGATGAAATGAACCAGATCCTGTTCTGTGTTTTCTGATAGTCCAATAAACTGCATATAATTGCAGCAGGTACAGGTCTCTAGGTCTTCCACTTTCAACTCCATCATTGCTTGGGAATGCAGGACCTGTACATACTGGCAATGCTTTGATTTCAGTACACACTGCTCTGATATCTCCTCACACTGCTGGTGAAGCACCTCTTGTATTGTGGAGAGCTGTGATTCATGGATTGTTGTGACAGTCTGAATTTGCTGGATGTTGCCACCTCTCCCTCAATAAGTTTGGAAAGTGCTTCAGTTGAGCCCCTCAAGGCACTCAGTTCAATTGTACTATTGGATGGTTCAGATGTCATACTGGGGAGTAAGTCTTCCCTATACAGAGATGCCATTCAGAACACAGGTTACAACAGAAGCCTAAACTAGGGACCAGCCACAAATTTAATCAGGCTATGTAGAAGTGGGTGCTCATAGGATCAAAGCAATATAGTTGATGGACTCAGTGTTGCTGCTTAGTGCATTTCTGATGATACAAAATCCCCCTCTGCATGAGCTGATCACAATCACACTTCCTTCTCCATGCACATGCCCTCATATGTTCTGCCAAAACCTTGTGCCATCTTCAACATATAACCCGGGAATATTTTACCTCCATTTAATCCTACGTTAATAGCTGTGAGTTCCTACTAAATCCAAAAAAACAACAGAGCTACTCCTATTCCTCCCCAGAACACAAAACCTGAATAGGGCTGTCACAGTCCTAAATAACATGAAAATAAAAATGTTCTTGGACATAGAACTATTTGGGTCATTATAGACTACAGTTTGAAATTTAACCTGCATAAATATAAGTCCATCAAAAAGTCCCACCAAAAATTCAGAATACTCAAAAACAGTCCATCACAGACAACTAAAAAAAAAAAAACAAAAAAAAAACAGCATCTACTGTTTGCTTACGATCCCTCCTTTTTTTCTCTCCAATCTTGACAAATCTATAGACCACACATACATCTAAACTGGAACAATCCTACAATGAAGTGTTAGGTTTGCAAGAAGTCTGCCTTATAGGTCACACCACTGGATTAACCTAAAACAACTAAACTGGATTGAAAAGCCATATTACCTCACCTTCAGTAAGATAATCATGTCCCACTAAATACTACACAATACACAAAAGTGTCTAACCTGACAGGAATCAAACAACATTATGAGCAATCAAGACAATTATGTTCACTTGCCAAACTTCGTAATGTTCACAAGCCCAATAACTCAGTAGGAGATGACCTATACTCAAATTACATCAATAAAACATGGAACTCAATCCCACTCTCATTGAGGTTAACTAATTACTCCCTCACCTTCGAAGCTGACCTTACAAACCTTTTCCTTAACCTGTCTCTTGTATTCCACATTTTTCTACCCTTAATTACTTCTCTATCTTTGACACTTAGCTCCTTCTCAGTTCATCTGTAGCACTAGCAGGAAATAACACAAATATAATACTATCTGTTCCTCTACCATTATTTTTGTAAGTACAGCATGCAATCACAACTAAATATACTACTTCCTCTGTGCTTACTCTACTATACACTCACAAACCTACCTAACCACATGTAATACTGCCATCTAATCAATTCAACTTTCAGTTTTAATCTCTCTCCACCTCAACAGTTCTTGACATATCTATCACTATGATTCTTCAACAATTATTTTTGTGTTTATTTATAAATATTCAATAGCTTGTTTCTATTTACTGTAGTTTTGTACATATATAAATTACCATAGTATTTCTGTTATATTTGTGGAATCTCTGGAGCTTTTTCTGGGGCTCCCTGCTGAAAAGGGCTAAACAAATGTTGATAGATAACTGAATAAGTAAATAAATAAATGACTGACATTAATGCTATAAGAATTTGCTACCTTACTAAATTTCAATTGGTTAGGCATATTCTGTAGTTATGCCTTGTTACCTACCATCCTAAACTCAAAGTATGTGTGTGGATTATATTTGGAAAGGTAAATCTTCCAAGGTTTCTGAAAAGATTTCTTCTGCTCCTATATATAAAAAACTGAGTTGTTATTTGAAAATATCTTATAGTTGAAAATTTGGGGGAAATGATAAGGTCTGAGATCTAGTAAGTGTGGAAAAACTGGTGTGGCAGAAATCATTTGAAGGACCCAAGATGGGAATATGGCATAGGCTTTTGGCCTGAAATAAATACAAGCTTGCATTTTCCACAATCCTCTGGGAGAACTGATAGTAGGTTTTCCATGCTGTATGGAGTTTCTTTAATCTGGGCAGAGCTTCTTTGAATCATATGAGGAATGTACTGAACAAGCACCAGATATACAACTCCTTTTTAGGTAATATCTGCAGTTCAGGCACATTTTTCCTAAAAGTTGATTGCTAGCCCCCACCACCCCATATCATCCTAAAGCTAAGCATCAAATTGCCCATTAAGTAGGCTCTGGAGGGTACAGCGCTTTGACTTTTTGTTCTTTTGGTCTTTTTTAAGCTAATTTTGATTAAGCTTGGATAAGATAGGATAAAATTTGTATGTTGGAACACTATGGAAATGATTCCTGCAGTTACAAAACAATGTGAACAGACTGTTACTTCATGGTTGCCTGTCTGTTGCTTTTGTCAAAAATATTGCCCCTACACATTCTAAACTTATATATCGATTGCTTTCAGGCAAGGATCAAGGAGAGAAACTCTACATACTCAGGCAGATGATGATGATGCAATGTACCCAAACTCCATTTTTATGCATGCCATGTCGAACTGCCCATTGTGAAACATATTTATGGCAAAGGTACTCTTTGAGCAGAATGGGTAATTAAGGTTAACCTTCTCTATTTCAGAGGTTGTTTTGGGGTTACTTGCCTGGGGTGCTGTACTATGGAACAAGGACAAACAGCTACAACTGCGTTTAAAGTTATTTATTTTCTTCTTTGTTGCTGTTATATTCTGGTATTGGAAATCTGAACCACTGGATTTTAACACATATTTATAAACTTGTCTTTGGACTGCTCTATAATTTTCAGTCCTACTTCAAAGACTTTGCAGAACTTTCGAATATTTTTCTATTGTTGGATTCACACTTTTGGATATTGCTAAGTACACCTTATTTCAGGTTATTATTGTGTTCTATACCTGCTTACTCTTAAGAGATTAAAAAGAACTTCTGTTATACTAAGTTTCTTAGAGGTTATGGAGAGTTGACCTTTGCCTGATCTATGGGGCAATGTCTCTTTTCTTTCTGTTTAAAAATCTGTGCTTGGAATAAGCACACCGGAGAAGCAAATATCTCACTGAAGAACTTAATACTAAAAATTAATATCAATAAAAAGTGGAACAGACGCTTTACACAGTGCTTTACAAAATTATGTCATAAGGTTCCTTATGCAAACAAATATCAGTAGGTAGCATACTTTAAAATAATTTTGATATGTATGTTAGAAAGAGTAAATATCAACTAGGGGTTATGGGATTAAATATTGTTGAACGCCAGTAGGTCATAAATGTTACAGTCAAATCAATGAACTCCACCATGGGTCGAGGCCTGCCCACAAAGACAAGCACCCTCACATCCAATCGAGCACAAACACCAGCCCCATTCAGCCTGAGAAACACCACCACCAACATGAGCAGGGTGAATCACGAAAAGATATGCATTCAGACCTGTCCGAGCTCTCTCAAAGCATCAACCTTTTCCCTCCAAATGTTCCCAAATCACTCCTTTGTCCCAATCGACTGGGACTGACCATGGAGCACCCTATGAGTGTGGACCTACAAAGTCATCATAGGGGGTCTTATTTTTTTATTTATTTTTTTTTAATAAGGGGGGACCACCTTCACAAACTCAGCCCCAAGCCAATATTTAGTACACCAGTGTAGCATGCAAAGGCCTGCCTATAGAACCCAATTAGTTACCAATATCTGTATACAATCAACTTGATGTCAATCCTGTTCTGAGAAACAGCCCCAAACCACTAAACTCAACCAGACATGAAGCACCTGGTCTGCCCAAACAGTGATAAATGTGCCTGTGAATACAAAAACAAAAACTACACACACACACACACACACACACACACACACACACACACACACACACATGCGCGCACGCACGCACACACTGTCCCATCTTCCATCCAACTACTCACTCTGAAAATGTCCCATCTTCCGTCCATTTCAGTTTCCGCGCGCTCCTAAGTATCCATCCATCGTGCTTGTGAACCCGAAACCATCCGTGTCCCACCTCCATCTTCAGTGAAGTCCGTCTCAGTTCCCGCTTGCGAACCCGAAACCGTCCGTGTCAGTTCCCTCTCACAAACTTGAAAATATGTGCACTGCGCGATGATGTCAGCACGCCCGCGACTGGACTGACTTCTTAAAGAAGAACGCGCCCAAAAAAAAAAAAAAAAAAAAAAAACTTTTTTTAAGCTAGTCAGCCGATTCCAGGGGGGTGCAAGTGCACCCCCTTGCACCTGCCTGCGGGCGCCCTTGATTACAGCCTACAATTGTCCTGATAGTCAATTGCCACTAAAAAGGCATATTGAATGTATACAGTTTCTCAGACTTTTAATTTTTTATACACTATTCCCAAACCTGACCCAGCAGCTATAGCTTTAGTTGATCCCAGTGTTGCACTTGGTTCATTCCAATCCTCCTCATTCTGATAAGGATGGGAAAATTATTAATAGGTATAGAGAAAAAGTATATACTTCTGCAACTTTGATTTTCAGAATTTTGAATTGTCTGGCTCACGCGTTTAAGTTTTTTCTGACAAGTTGTGAAAGTATAAATAATGTTTTATCTGCAGCTTCTTCTTGTGAGGAAAAACCTGCTTTAAATAACTTAGTTTCCTCAATTGCACAGTTCACTATTCATTGCTTGCAATGTGTGTATGACTCTGAGACTTCTTCCAAGGCCATGACCACTGGTACTGTTTTGAAGAGGTTTGCATGGCTGCATTCTCAGAACCTTCCAGTTGAAGTTAAAATGAGATTTTAAATTCTCCCTTGGATAGAGATTTAGTGTTTGGCCCCTCTGCAGCAGAGGTGATCAAAACGTGTGATGAAAGGGGCAAGCTGCACCAGGGACTCTCTAAGATTCTTCAGACCTCCTTTTCCAAATTGACCAAGGGAATTTCTTTATCTTTTCATCTAAATTTGGCAAAAAATCAGGATAAACAGTCACAAAATTCAAGTAAACTAACATTTATGAAGAAATGGCAAGTGTGTTCTTAAAAGAATTCTCAACCCTACCAAAACAAAGTGCAATCTGAATGACTACTAAAGAGACCTTGTGACCCCCCCCTCCCACCCTGACCCCTTTTTTTCCAGAAAATCTGAATCGCCATGTTTTTCTTTGACAACAGATTGTTTCAAAGAGATGGGTTCTGAAAATTATTTATCAAGGTTATAGATTATAGTGGGAGGAAATTCCTCCTTTCGACTGCGGCAATTCTTCATATTGCAGATCATTCTCCTTTGTTTCCACCTGTTCTTCATCATATGCTGTTCCAAGGGGTGATATACTGAGTTCCTCCTTCCCAGGTGGAGAAAAAGTTTTATTCAAGGATGTTCCTAGTGCCAAAGAAAGAAAGCACTTGAAGACCATTTCTAGATCTCTCTTTACTAAACCTGTTTGTGATGGTGTCCAAATTCAAAATCATGTTCCTTCACAACCTGTTACCTCTTTCTTGTCCAAGTTTTCTGATAACACTAGACTTAAACAAAGCTTATTACTTCATATTCATCTAGATTTCAGACCTTTCTTAAGATTTTGTGTGTCGATCTTTTATTAATTCTCTGACTTACCCTTCAAATTATGTACTGCACCAAGAGTGTTCACAAGGGGTCTAGCTCCAGTTATAGCTCATTACAGCCTACAGGTTATCCGCATTTTTCTATATTTAGATGAATTGCTGATCTTTGCAGAGTCTTCTTCAAAGTGTCAGGTATCTCTGTTTCAGGTGAGAGATCTTTTACACAAGCTGGGATTCCAAGTGAGCATTCAAAAGTCTTTCTCGACTCCACACAGGATTGTGTTCCTTGGATGTCACCTAGACACCTCAGTTCAAAGTGCTTTGCTTACACATGAAAAATATAGATTTATTTACAACTATTTCTAAGGTTTTCACTCAGGCTTCAGTCACTGTGAGGGAATGCATCAGGATTTTGGGTCTCATGGCATCTATGTTTGTCATTATACCCCTGGCAAGGATCTACATGAGAAACATACAGTTGTATCTGAAATGTCTTTGGTCCTAGCATCAGCAACCTTTCATCTTTTCAAATTCCAGTGCTGGTGTTTGTCAGAAGAGAAATCTTTTGGTGGGGAAAACAGATATCCTTAAATCCAGATCCCCCCTTCTTCATCCCTGCTCCAAAGCAGTCAACACCAATGCTTCAGATTTTGCTTGGGGAGCAGTTTCTAGAGGGATAAAATTGCAGGGGCTGTGGGACACCAAGGACAGATGAAAGGCATAAATATCAAGCATATGCTTGCCCTGATCAATGCATTCAACAGTCTGAATCATCTTTGTTTACAGGTGATACTATATCAACAAGCAAGGCAGGAGCCAGGTTGCAGACTAACCACGTTAGCTTGGGATATAGCTTCACAGGACACTCTCACTCTACAGGCATCCTACATTCTGTCAGAGGAAAATAGTGTGGCAGACAAGCTGAACAGGCCCAAGGCAGTCCCACAGGAATGGAAACTCGAATTTTGAATCTACCAAGATTTGAGCCATCTGTGAAGAGTTCCTCAAGTAGACCTCTTTGTCTCCCGTCTGAAAAATCAACTGGCAAGCTTCCATTCCAGGACTCCATACAAGAAGGCCTGGAAGACAGATACTTTTTATTTTCCTTGGAAAGGAATATTGCTGTATGATTTTCCATCCTTTCCACTAATATCTAGTATACTTACAAAGATTCTGATCGAATCTGCCAAAATAATTATGGTGACTCTCTTCTGGCCCAAGCAACCATGGTTCTCCCTTCTTTTGGAAATGGCCAGGGGAAATTACCACAAGCTTCCTAATAGACTGGATCTACTCACACAAGAACAGGGGTATTTGATACATCCTGACATCAGATATCTTCAGTTGACCTCCTGGATGATATGGTTTTAATTCCTTTTAGGCACCTGTTTGCTAAGGACATGCAGCAGGTATTAATGGAGAAAAGAAAGCCTGCTACTACAAAATCATATATTAGCTAATGGGAAAGGTTTTCTAGCTGGTGTCAACAACATACACTGCACCCATTCAGAACTAGTCATTCTCTGTTTTTACAATATGTGCATGAGTTACCATACTATGGCCTTTCTTATTCCTCTGTCAAGGTTCATTTATCGGCCATTTCAGTATGTCTACCCATAGATCCTTCCCTTTCAATGCAGTCTCATGTCAAGATGTTCTTGAAAGGTGTTTTGCATAAGACGCCTTTAAGAAAACTGGGGGTCCCTCCCTGGGACCTTAATTTTGTTAGAATAACTAATACTCGCTCCATTTAAACCAGCTAATATGGCTGACTTGAAGTTGTTAACCTGGAAAACAGTTTTACTGATTGATCTGATCTCTTCAAGAAGGGTATCTGAGTTGAAAGCTCTTCTGTTGAGTCAGCCCTGTCTCATTTCCCACAGGGACATGGTTTCTTTGAGAACTAATCCTTTTTTTTGTGCTTAAAGTGGTATCTGAGTTTAACTGTCCATCTTCCCATTTTCTTTCATGAACCTAAAAATGAGGGAAAAAGGATACTCCTTACGTTGGATGTTCTCAGACAATTCAAGTACTATCTTGGCAGAACTGAATCTTTCAGATCTTTGGATCAATTCTTCATTTGTTATGAAGGTAGGAAGAAGGGGCCACCTGTGTCAAATCATACTGTTTCCAAATGTTTGTCTAAGGCTATTACCTTTTGTTATATTCACCAGAAGAAAACCATTCAAAGGGTCAAGGCCCACTCTACCAGGGATTTAGCTTCATCTATGGCTTTTTAGAAAGGATTGGATTCTAGAAGTATTCCTAGCAGCTCCTACTTGGTCCTCTGTACATACTTTTATAAAGTGAGCTTTATTCCTTCTCTAGGTTCAGTTCAAGCTTTGCTAGGACCATTCTCTTGGGACTCCAGGATTCTCCTTCTGCCTCTCAAATGTAGTTAGCTGTGGTAATCTACCCAAAGAGCTAAGGCTATTGCAGCCTTCAATATGATGAACCATAGTACAGTTGTGTAAGTTGAACTTACCATAACAGTAGATGTTGGAACAGACCCTCCCTTCCTTCATCCCTATTTCTTTGGTGTGTGTGTGTGTGTGTGTGTGTGTGTGTGTGTGTGTGTGTGTGTGTGTGTGTGTGTGTGTGTGTATATATATATATATATATATATATATATATATATACATGCATATATATTTTATATATATATATATATATATATATATATATATATATACATACATATATATATATATATATACACACACACACACACACACACACACACACACACACACACACACACACACACACACACACACACGTTTTATATTATAAGCATATGCTAAGCACACTCAATGACCTTTATTTTATGTTTCATATTACCAAGAATGCCTTTTAGAGCACTGTGACTTAATTTTTTTTGGGGGGGATTCTTTGCTTAGCACTTTATGCCTTGCCTCATCCCAAAGCTCTTTTTAGTACTATGACCAAATCTAGAAATAGAATGTACCACCCTGGATGCCCTATAGCTGGCCAACTACTTTCCTTTTAAATATTTTTGTGTTGGTATTTTTAAAATTAACTAAACAATTTGGGAAGTTCTCTAGCAGTTTTGATTCACAGGCAGGGCTTTATTGGTAACTTTATTAGGTACAGTCAGTATGGCTTTCAGGACTGATTGCAGGTGCCAGCTGCCACCAGTTTTATCCCTCCCTCTCTGCCCTGTTCTACCTAGGTCCATCATAGCTGAGACAAGATGCAGTCAAACCCCTGACTGGGTGGATCTACTCTTTCCTGAAAGTAAGCCTGTCAGCTTCTGGGTTATGAAGTCACCCATGAATGGGGAAAACTACAAGAGTGAAGTGTGCCATAGAGGATGATAGTGACTGGTATACAGGATGATAGTGACTGGTATACGTTCTCCAGCTAGCTCTTAATTCTGTCGGACATGCTGGAAACATGCTAGAGTAGGCATGTAATGGGGCATTGTTAAGGAATTAAACCCATGCTGATATGCTGCTTAAATCCTATGTCTACTAGATTAAAAGTCAAAGGTCAGTTTTTCCTGGCACTGGGTCTTCACTGGTACTTAAACTGGGTATGCATCCTCATGATCCCACTGAGAGAGGTGAACAGGTACATCATCATGTCCCTACTGCCTCATGGCTTCTCCTGGGCTGTTAATTGCATTGGTTCATTTGGGTCATAGTTGGTGCTCCTGTGTTCTAAGCTACGGATTTAATCCCAGGAAAAAAAAAAACTGAAGACCAAGTACCCTTTTATAGTGCTGCATTTGGAGGGAGACTCAGTTGCTCTAGACGTCATTTGGCCTAAGGAAGCAATGAGTACTTCTGTATGGTCAACAGTGTGTACACAATATGGACAATGGTAGCTGCAAATTAAAAAGCAAGAACACAGCATTTAAGACAATGATTTTTATACAAGCCAATATATACTACTTTCACACAGTAGCCCTTTAGCAGTTGTGTCTTTTATAGAAATTCAGAGTTTGGCTTTAATATAAAAGTTCTGTAAGTCACAGATAGAGTAGTGTGCATTATGATATATACATATATCAGTATGGTGTGTGTGTACATATATTTATATCTATCTATCTATTTATCTATGGATGTATTACTATATTTTGAATATATACCCAATGTCAATAAACAAAATATATATGTTGAAAGTCAAAAACGCCAATGTTGACATGCAAAGATGCATGTACCTAGAGCCAGATCATAGTCAAATGGGGTCTAGGCTTTTTTTCTCCCCATTTACCATAAACTCTATTCAAACCTGTCAGTGTGCATACTCTTCTACAATAATCACAGATATTTGGATTTAATTTACAACTTTTATTTCAAATTGTATAGTACAAACACTAATAGCCATTTGCTAAACAAAACAATACAATCTTAGCATGAGCAGTAAACTTCTCTGCCCTTGAAACTCACATTCATTGAACCAGTATTGAAACCGCATTCAAAGAAAATGCATCTAGCCAGTGGTGGATAAAGTTTGCCTTTGGGCTGTTTTCAAACTCTAGACTCCTTGCACACATTTTTAGGACCATGCAAACATGCAAGAGTTCTTTGAGTCACCTTCCTGATTGTATTAAATTATATTCCTTGTATAATACAGCACCACTAGTTAGTATGTTTTAAATTTGTAGTTTTGAACATTTTTCCAATAAGCAATGAAACAAAATGAATGAACCAGTAATGACAAAACTGCTAATTTCAGAACATTTCAACCATAAAAAGCCACTCAAACGTTTGTCATTGCAATCCACCAGTATCAGTTAATATGCACAATCTCTGTTGAAGTAAAGGTCATCTGAATAATTCCACATTAAAGGATCCACAAGTAATGAAAAGGTTGCTGCTGGCAAACAACTTTACATTTTCAGTGTTTCTTCTACAAATTCTGTGCCTACTGCCCTTGACAAATAAATTGCATATGTTAGATAAAACTGGTAATATTG
The DNA here is from genome assembly GCF_019279795.1 of Protopterus annectens. Classification (NCBI taxonomy): domain Eukaryota; kingdom Metazoa; phylum Chordata; order Ceratodontiformes; family Protopteridae; genus Protopterus; species Protopterus annectens. Next base: position 331,636,593 of record NC_056739.1, read on the forward strand.
CAATAAGGAATGGCTGGTAAACCAACAACAGTTTCATAGTTAGCCATCTCATCCTCTGTAGGACACACTCAGGAGTGCAACACCCCCATCCACCCTTAAAGAACAGCAGCAATCCATTTACATGATGTAAGAGTAGAACCCACAACCTTCTGCACCAAAGGTGGTGTGCTGCTAGCACTGAAAACAAATTCTATAGCGCAAACACTGACGGAATAAAGATGCACACACAGATACAGTCCTAAAGGGAAAGTTCCAGTGTTTAACCGTGCATGTGTCATTGCGGAGATGCAAAGAAGGAATATAATTTTTTTTAATAATTTTAATTAAAAATGAAATTTTGTGCCTCCCCTAGTCAGTGGTCCCAAGGCAACTGGCAATGTTAAGTGCTGGATCCAGCTCTGCGTGCACCAAGATAACAGTCACAGTGCATGCGCACTTTTTTAAGTTTTAGAAAAGAAACAAAAACACTGTGACACCCAAACCCCTTGCTAATTATATACTAACTCTGAGATGTCTCAAGCATAGGGCAAGGGCTTTACCCTGTGCTTTGGCCAGGAATTGTGCAGTCTCAGACACCTGTCAATCAGATGTTTAGCTATTATAAACTGTCAACTAAATTGCTATCAAGCAAACACACAATTGACCTTTTGCAGGAACCCCCACACACACACACACACACACACACACACACACACACACACACACACACACACACACACACACACATATATATATATATATATATATATATATATATATATATATATATATAAAAAATATATCTATATATATATATATGTATACACACACACACACACACACACACACACACACACACACACACACACATGCATGTGTGTAAGTGTATGTGTGTGTATGTATATATAGTGTCTATATCTATATATCTATGTAGCTATAAAAAGTACAGTTCTTGTGAAGTGCATTCAGAAATGCCCTGTAAATAGAGGCACAGACAAGATGAATCCATACTCCTGGCTTTACTGTTGGAGTGGGTTGGGAGGGTGGCCTAATGGTTAAGGTGTTTGCCTTACAAACACAAGGTGCAGGGTTTGAATGTCACAAGGGAAAATTGGCTAGGCTTAAAATGGCTCGCAAGGCGGTTAGCCTAGTACTAACCTATAAACCTATGTGTGTGTGAAGACATCTTCAATGGGACCTACATACAAGCTACTGGTTTAAAAGGCCAAGGCTGTTTTGTTATACCAGTAATGAAGCCACACAATCATACACACTAGAAATACTTCTGATATGTGGGAAATTGCTCATCCTTCTCATACATTGCCCTGCATTAATCTGTTGCATCATGCCAAGGAACAAAATAAATCGAGCTCATGTATTTCAAGGTCATAAGAAATTGGTCATTAGATTTTTTTTTGTTGTTTTTTTTTTTCAAAATTTTTCTGCTGTGTTGCATCTAAATGGTCCTTGCATTATCTAGCAGCAGCTGCTCCAGATGGAAAGATGAGCATTTTCCAAAGAGAAAATTCTAAGGATCAGTACAGAGAGAAGGTTTTCTTCCCAAGTCAGTGTAAAAGGAAGGCTCAGCATTGATCTCATACAACATACGCCACTTTGTCAATGAGAGATGTACTCTAATTGTAGCTGATACATTTCTCAGGTACTTATCTGCCTAATATTTTATTTTATTTTATTTATTTATACTTTGTTGACCAGAGAAGTCTCACCAGGCCAATCACCTCTCTTCCAGGGAGGCCCACTGTAGTATTCATACTAACTACACTTTGATGGTTGTCTGATTTCCAGATATTTAATTGTGTGTGTATTTCCCACACTGACAAAGAGAGTGAGGTAACATCAGAGTGGCTATTGTGCATGCTGCTGTTGTGTAGAGCTGCACACCACACAAGTCCTGCACCATGGGTGTCCTTGTGGAGTGAAGCAGTTGTTTTGTCATATGACAGCATAAAGGCTGTAAGGAAATGGCTTCAGTGCAAAATGAAGATGATACATGCTGATGAGACTTTTTTCACACACTGATGTATGCCTGTGAGTACAGGTCATTGAAACAATTTAGACAAGTATTGCAGCAGACATACAGAATGGAACTTTTTCTTAGATTTTAACAATTCGTATTACAGCTGTGATTCTGCTGGAAAAAAATAAACCCTTAAGGAAAGAAAGCTCTAAAATGTGTATCTGTATATTTTATATTATTTTAAACCCCCTAAATCTAAGATGCCTCTTTCAGTGACAAAGCTCTCTCTCCTGCAATCCCTGTTTCAGTATCCACACTGACTTCTCTCTATTACTGGGTTGCTCCTGCTATATGGTACAAAGATGTATGTAAGTGAGTTTATATTGCCACTACGTAGTCGTTCTGATCATATGTTTCTTACTCTTCCTTTACAGTATATTCATGATGACACAGCAAGCAAGGCCTCTGTACAGGACTTGACAGATACAGTGGATATAAAATGTTTACACACCCCTGTTAAAATGCCAGGTTTTTGTGATATAAAAGAACGAGACCACAATAAGTCATTTCAACACTTTTCACACCTTTAATGTGACCTATAACCTGCACAATTCAATTGAAAAACAAACAAATCTGTTAGTGTGCACACCCTCAAACTAATACTTTGTTGAAGCACCTTTTGATTTAATTACAGCATTCAGTCTTTTTGGGTACACTCCCGCCATCAGTTAAAGAGACTCTGATTAACCCCAAATAAAGGTCAGCTGTCCTAGTAGGATTTTCCTGACATTTACTCAGTTGTCTGCTACAGCAAAAGCCATGGTTCACAGAGAGCTTACAAAACATTAAAAGGATCTCATTGTTGAAATGTATCAATCCGGAGAAGGGTACAAAAAAATTTCCACAGCATTAGATATACCATGAAACACAGTGAAGACAGAAATCAAAAAGTAGAGAAAATATGGGACAACAGTGACATTACAAAGAAGTGGACATCCCTCCAAAATTGATCAAAAGGCAAGACAAAAACTGGTCAGAGAGGCTGCTAAGAGACCTACAGCAACACTGAAGGAGGAGGTGCAAGAATTTCTGACAAGTACTGGTTGTGTACTACACGTGGCAACAATCTCCCATATTCTTTATATGTCTGGACTATGGGGTAAGGTTGCAAGACAGAAGCCTTTTCTAACAGAGAAAAACATCCATGCCTGGCTAAAATTTGTAAAACAATTCAAGTCTCTCAAAAGCATGTGGGAAAATGTGTTATGGTCTGATGAGACCATGGTTGAGCTTTTTGGCCACAATTCCAAAAGGCATGTTTGGCGCAAAAACAACACTTCGCATCACCAAAAGAATACCATCCCCACAGTGAAGCATGGTGGTGGCAGTATCATGCGTTGGGGTTGCTTTTGTTCAGTTTGAACTGGGGCTTCAGTCAAGGTGGAGGGAATTATGAACAATTCCAAATATCAGTCACTTTTGGCCCAAAGCCTTCAGGTGTCTGCTAGAAAGCCGAAGATGAAGAGGAATTTCACCTTTCAACATGACAATGGCCCCAAGCATACATCCAAATCAACCAAAGAATGGCTTCACCAGAAGAAAATTAAAGTTTTGGAATGGCCCAGCCAGAGCCCAGACCTAAATCCAATAGAAAATCTGTGGGGTGACCTGAAGAGGGCTGTGCAGAAGAGATGCCCTCACAATATGACAGATTTGGAGCGCTTTTGCAAGGAAGAGTGGAAATATATTGTCAAGTCAAGATGTGCCATGCTGATAGACTCCTACCCAAGAAGACTGAATGCTGTAATTAAATCAAAAGGTGCTTCAACAAAGTATTAGTTTAAGGGTGTGGACACACAAGAAAATATTAGTGAAAGGGTGTGCACACTTATGCAACCAGCTTATTGTATATTTTTTATTTTTTATATATTTCCCCTAACAGATTTGTTTTTCAATTGAATTGTACAGGTTATAGGTCACATTAAAGGTGGGAAAAGTTTTGAAATTATTTATTGTGATCTTATTTTTTATATCACAAAAACCTGGCATTTTAACAAGTGTGTGTACTCTTTTTATATCCACTGTAAATATAACACTTGGAGATGAATTCTCTTTTCACTGCAATGAGTCTGGACCCCCCCCCCATTCATGATACATTTATATCTTGTGAGAAAAGGAAGCCATCTAACAAATGCACAAATCATTTAGTCTGTTAGTTAGTGGTGAACCAAGCCATGGAATGCATGCTGTGGTGCAGAATGAGTCAAACAGTGGCAAGTGCTAAACATTAAAACCATGAGGAAGGCAGCAGCTCTGGGATGATGTGGTGGCGAAATCAGATAACGTTTACCGCCAGAAAAACAAGAGGGAAATTTATTTGCCATTTTTGATTCCCAGCCGGGTATCTAGTTCCTTATCCCTGTAATGCTGTGGTGAGGGATACCGAACAAGGGAATAGACTCAGGATGGGTGGACTAAACTTTGCATTACTAACATGAAGGCAGGATTTCATAAATAAATGAACACTGCTACTAGTAAAAGGTCTGCATGATGAAACAGCATAAAAACAGGCCAAAGTTAAATAGTGCACCCACACCTGCATGGAGCTGTTATAAATAAATTATACCTGTAGCAGCAGCAAAAGTTAATCTTGTTTTTGCCACAGCCTCCTGGACACTGATATGACAATTCAGCCTCTTTTCAGTGCCTGGGCGTGAGTCTAACTGTATGTGAGACAGCAGTAGCTAGACTATATAGTCTGTTCTCTGTCACTTAATACCATGCATCTCTAATAGTTTAAAAGTTTATAATCATGTTTTCATTTTGGTATTGTGCCTTCAGTTTACTTTACTTTGCTGTAACCATATTAAGATGATATTTTTACATATTTCTAAAGGTAAAAAGAATTTTTTTGTACTGTCAGGTTTTATTCATGTTGAGCATGACAGTTTGCACTTCAAATTGTCATGGACAGAAAAAGGGTGTTGAGTTTTTGAGAGGAATATTCTACAGAAAATAGTTTATCAAACAGGGTAGTTAATATTTTGATGACCATGCACTAATCAGATTTAAAAATAACTCAAAATACACGTTCCTAAAAGCACATGTCTACTGTCTACTGGTAGATATGTGGCCCATCTAAGGAATGCTTCTGAGATGGTCTTCAGCAAATGTATTTCTTAATTATTTCATAGTTATTTCTACATTACTAAGTAAAAATGCAGTACTAAAAATGAGATTTAGACTCCGAGGGAGCAGACTACATCAGGTGAAAACTGCCCTACACAGAAATGTTTGCTTTTTCTGACTTGTGGCATTATGGTACAGTAAATGGATTCCATGTTAGGTGCAGAAATTCACCACATTTTGAAATGAAGTGCCTTGCACTATCCACAGTCCTGTGTTTTACCACTAGAAAGCTTTCCCTGCCTCTTATCCTTAGAGTGAAAGGATTGCTTCCTTTAAATCTGGTATTTCTCCAGAATGTTCTGTTGTAACCAGAACTATGTGGAAACATGCAGACATCTTATTAGCAGTCCCTCCATTCCCTATAGCAGGTCAGCCGCGATCAGTCTCATTTCATACTGAAGCAAAATGGCTAGAGGAACAATATTCTCATTAGCTGGGGATATGAAGAGTTGTTAACAGCAAAAATGGGAGCCATGATTATATTGATTTTTGTGATGTAATCAGATTTGCCTCTGGTGTTTAGTATGGCATTCCAAATGCATTCTACAAATGAGCATTACACTGACAAGTCAGCTCATTATAAAATGCCTTGAACTTTATTTCTATTTTGTTACTATTACAGCTTGCTCCAAATACAAAGCTCTACAGAAAATCAAACTCTTAACTTTGTGATTGCCTCCTGTAAGACAAGTCATAAAGCTCAACATACAAATATTTTCTACTCTGAGCTAGTCTTGCATCAATTTATTCCTAGCAGGAATTCTAGCACTGTGTACAGTATTTCTACCAGCAGCTGTGATCATCATTCCCCTGTGTATTTCTGATTCGTGCCATCACGTTCATTTGTTTTGTTCAGTTCTTTAGAAATAATTTCTTTGACATAATGCCTCTTACTGTGTATCCTGTGTGAGATAAACTAATGGTTTCTTTGTAATTTTAGTAAAAATGTTCCATGCACTTCTTTCTGAACCTGGTTACACACACACATTCTCCTTTGTTTGTGCTGTAAAAGAAGGAAGGAGGACATGGGCCTCTTACTGTGTAGCTCATGGCTGTACTTAAGTAAATTGTTTCATTGACAAATTCTGTAGGAGAACAAGCATTTGATATATGCAGGTCTTGCAGTATGAGTCAGTTGCCCAGGATCTCTGCAGCAGATGCTCTCCAGGGGTATCTTGGGATTATCGTCCATTAACCTGCTCAACTACTCCTCAGACCCTTACTAGTTCTACATTTAAAGGGACATGTTGTTCTAGAGCCCACACTGGGATCTTTGTGTAAGGTACAGAGGTGTGCACCCCAACAGTCTCCAGTTCTTTATACCCCTGGGTGTCACATACAACAGGAGGTCTAAGAAAAAATACATAAACCTGTACAACTTGCAGATGGATACAATCAATAGGAAACCAACAGGTGCTTGAGAAATCATTAGAAAGCAGATAACATATGACAAGATGAGTGTAACATTTTGAAAATATGGAGTTCATTTATGAAGAGATTTGCTAAATATGAATAGGGCACAGATTTATGAAATAACTTGAACTTTGTATGAGGTGGGAGAAAAATGTACTGCTTTCTTGAAGATGAACTAATATGGTAAATGGTTACTTAGCTGTAAAATTTTATTTTGAGAAGTATTCTGCTATGAAAATACTATTTGGAACAATTCTGGATAGGCACCAAAAAGAATAAGTTAAGTATGGGGAAAAGTGGCTCTTGAAATAGATTCAGGGTAAATACCACTTAGAGTGGCCATCACAACAGAAGCTATACTCCTGCAGTTAATACTCAAGCTATAGTTTTTACTTAATATGGTACTGATGACCATGTGGTAGAATTACAAATGTCTGCTGTACACATATATTTGAGAAATCAGTTCTATTTTTCTAGTGGAATAACCTTTGGCAGCATTAGTTAAAAGTTTGTTTATCTACTGGTGGCAGAACATAATGCTGTGGCAAGTCACTTTTTCATTCACTGAACAAGAACTATACCCAAAAAAAATAGTATACCTTGCCTTTTAAGATGGAACAGCAGCTGGGTTGCCTGGGGAATTCATACCTTCCTTTCTTAGATTCAGGGATGGAGCTCAGATGATGCTGATTAAACTGAATAGTCAACAACTCAGAGATGAACTTTGGGGAAAAAAATAGATGGATCCTGAGTAAACCCTGATTTCTGCTGAAAATCGCATTATGCTCTTTAAGTGCTTAGAGCACCAAAATGTGGTAAGAAAGTAATGACCGATGCTCATAACAGTGGGCCTACATACAAAAAGCACAATTCTGGTTTTGAACAGTGAAGCTTGACATTAAGAACACTTCCCAGGAATGTGTTAATCAGCTCGCCATTAGCTAATGCCCTGCTTTTTATAAAGAAATAAAAGACCTAGAGGTTCAAAATGAGATTCTGGAGCAGCTAAGACCCAGGATGAGAAATATGTCAAAAACACCCACCTGCACAGTATCTTGTCTTGTAGGTAAGATATGTTTGAGGGATACGGTGTGACAATGCTGTCAGCTGTATCACTCAGGAAGAAGGACAAGTCTCACTGTGCATTACCTCAAGAAGAACAAGGTGCCAAGAGGCAAGTGTATGCATGTTAAACCTCCCTCTGTCCTTGCAGACACAGGACCCCCACCCCACACAACTTCATTCTGTATAGGCATATTTGGATATGGTATGGGCGTCCTTAGGTATTTCAAAATTCTCTGAAAAAAGTTCACTACCTAACTCAGTCTTACTTCAGTTATGGCACTTACAAACATACTGACGTCAGACTCACTCTCTGTAGTCGACAAAAACACTCAACATTAAAAGAATGCATTTCTCCACTGAATGTATTTGTGCTGGTTTGTTTTTTAGTTTAGTTTAAAAAGAGAAATCTCCTGAGTAAGAAGTGGGTAGGTTTCCACACCATGGTCTAGATGTGGAATGACAAGCAGCTTGACCATATACCCAGATACAGTGTCACTGCTGACAGAGATCCTTGCCTTCATACTGCATGTTCTTGAATACCATCCCAGTTCAGTCCGGTACTTTCTAGAGTTCCAGTCAGCATCATGTGTGTACTGGGTAGGATGGATAAGTTATTCCATGGCATACATTGTCCTCCTCTTGTGGTATCTTTCTAAAAATTAGAAATAATGCGTATGGATCATCGGTGCAAAGCTTGCTTTGTGTGTTTGTAAATGTACAGCTGCACATTTGTCAAGCTTGTAAGCAATTAGGTGACCATGAAGTATTATATTGTGGAATTGCCTATAGTGTTTAAGTTGATATTTTAGTGAAAATGTTGATTTCAGATGCATTTTTGCCATACTGTTACTGCAAAGCTGTTTATTGCACAGACACAGTTGTCATAAAAAGTCTCATTCACTGTGATAAACAGCTCTGGCCCTGTATCCATTTTGTAATACATACATGACAATTAGCTGGCAAAAGTTGTAAACAAAGGGAAACTTTTATCACTTGCTATGCATGCTGTTTACAATTCCTACTCTCCACAGATGGCCTAGGATTCATTGACAAGTGTTACGTGCTAATTTTTTGAGAAGGTCACTCTTCAGCTAATCAGACATACATTAGGTACCGAACTTATAATAGCCTTCTGAACAAAAGATCATGATAGGTAAAGAGAGGTTTAGCAGCAATACAATATGTATTTTATTTATTTACTTGAAATTTGTTATCTAAGAAAGTTCAACTGGGCACAGGTACCCATTTTCAGCTGTCCTGAGGAGAAAAACTTCACAGATAAGTTACCTTGAGACATTTACATTACACAATATTACACACGATTGGCCATTCTGGCTTACAGATAGCTACATTGACACATTTCATACAGTTATTTACACTGAGACATGTACATACAGATTGCTAGGTATATAGAATATGGTATGATTATAATGGGAATAATTATATTAGTAGATAAAATTCAATTAGCAGATGATACTAGAGAGGGATATAAATTACATTTTCAGTTATTTATTTAATATTTGTTAACCAGGAAAGTCTTGACTAGGACAGAGCCTATTTTCTGCAGAGGGCTACGGAGAAACACTCAAGACGCATGTCTTTGAATGTGGGAGGAAACCAGAGTACCCAGAGGAAACCCATGAGAATGCAGGGAGGACATGCAGACTCTGCACAGAAGGCACCCCAGCCAAGAATCGAACCAGAGAACCTCTTGCTGTGAGTCAATAATGTTAACCGATGCACCACTGTGCCACCCAGTTGATATAAATGGCACTGTATGTGGGACAGATAAGCAATGTTATATGCTACTGAGTGTACAGTTTAATTGTAAGTTAAAGGGGTACATTTATAAATGAAGTAGAGTTGAGATATATAGAGAGTTAACTTCTTGGTGTGTAGCAGGAACGTAGCCAGGAGGAAAAGAGAAAATCATTTAGTAATGGTTTAAAATGATGAAGGTGAGAAATAGGTCTAGTTGAAACAGAAATGGTGTTCTATCTCCTAGCCATGCAGTTGGAATATAGTATAATCCTACAGACTGTTGTGGCTGGTAGATGCCAAGGAGTTGTCATTTGATCAAATGGGCAGATTGGACGGTGATAGTTGAGAACGTGACTAATGAATGGGCATGCAGATGGAGTGTGTATTATTTTGCAGGATAAGATGAGCCGAGTACAAGTTAGATGGTGGAAAAGCTCAAGCCATCTTAAAGTTTTTAGGGCTATACGATGGTGGGTCAGATATAGTTTTTTAGCATCAAATCTAGCCACTTTGTTGTAGCATTGTTAAACTTAGCTGTTTGAGAGACCTTCAGGTTTGTCAGTTGAGGAGCTCCATATAGAAAAAAGGGTAAGAGGTACAAGGTGGCAAGAGTTATTTTAGTAGGAGCTTATTAACTCTAGACAGCATTCCCAGTTTTTGGTGGGCTTTTATACTATTACGCAAATGTAGGTCATACTTAAAGATTATCTCCAATTGTTATATGTAGCAGTTTTGTTTGTGAGGTAACTTCAACATCAGTATTGTTTGGATAAGAAATTTGAAAGTTTCTTTTCATGTTTATAAGATTTAGGGGGGGGGGATTAAGGTTTTTTTTGGGACTGATTAGCAGCTGATTATCTTGTAGCCAGCTTTCAACAGAGTTGAAAGCCTCTTGTGTAATCGTCTTCAGGTACATTACATTGAATAGAGTATATTAACATAGAATCGACTAAGTATTGAATAATTAGGCTCTTAGGTAAATAGTCTGCTGACTGATACACTAGTATTACAACCATGCAATAACTAAAGGTCAGATTCAAATGCTGTACCTTGTATTTGTTAGGTAAAAACCTTAACCATTATACCAACCCCTCTTCCTTAAAATGCATATGTAGGTTTTGAACCCACAGTCATGCAGCTTCCTAGCCTACTACTCTGGTGATTAATCCTTTGTGCTATTCTCCATAACATCATGATGTGATCAACTGGAAGGATTTGTGAAAATTATTAGTGAATATATTAAAGAGTATTTGGCTGTAAATGGATTTTTGTGGCATACCAGTACTGACAGGAAGGTAGGGACAGAAGGTGGAATAACATTTAGAAGGCTGGTATCTTGCAGCTGAGTAGTTATTAAACCACTGGAGTGTAGAATGAGATTATCAGCAGTAGGCAGTTGCTAACTACATGGATAAATAGGGAGCTTGTGGCAATAGTTCTGTGCATTCTACAACTTATCACACACACCCACTACCTGACATATTTTGTCTACATGTTTACAGCTATAAGCCCAGCCACTTGAGAAAGGCAACATCTTAGAAAATTCACTAGTTAGGAGACTGAAGTGCTACTGCAGGCTCTACACACGTGGCATGTTCCTCTTGGGCAAAAGTGCCATAGACAAGCATTAGTTGTACCAGATCTGTTAGGAATTGGTGCAGATTATGAATAGCACAGATTGTCATAATAGGCCTCAAACAGGTGCAGTGAGAGGGGTAATCATGTGATACTCCATGCAAAGGAAAAAGGCATTTATCATTGCGACAGGCCTACCACAGCAGGGGACCACCTGTACCTAAAGTGGCTCATTGAAGCTGAGTTTTTTTTGTGTCACTTGTCAAATTGGGTGAACAGACCCTCATAATTGGGGAAGTCTGGATGTGGAAACTGGATTGGCAGCAGTTAGCCATGTGTCCATAGGGGAAGTACTAGGTTAGTAATGCCCATTACTGTATAGTATGGCGCACTCCATCACATGCTTTAAAGCAAATATTGACCATTGACCACTTGCATGTCTGATCTTCCAGCCACTGGTCTACAACTGCAACAACCTGGATGATAAGGTATGTCCTTTAACATCAGCTGTGGCTGTATTTTCCTGTGCAGCAGTACACATGCTACATAGTTATACTAGTACATGTATGTGGACTGACTGTGGAATTGCCTGTTTGATCTTTCACAGTTTCAGTTGGTGAAGGGGTAGCACAGTAGGACAGCATAGGGATAATGTCAGTGGAGAAGCTGATTATGGCAACATGCAATGCCATGGCTTGATTAACACATCTGTAGTGCCACAGATGATGCCAAAGAAGAGGTCACCCACATCCAACATGAGATATTCTCATGCAGAGGCAGAGTTTGAGCACATAGCCTAACAAGTGCATGACAGGCATTTTGTGCATGGGTCTTTCAAACTCCATCAACATCTGAAATGCACACACCATGAACCCTAGGTGACAGACATCAGGGATATTGGAGGTGGGGGGACTGCACTACAGGACAGTCTCTGATATGGCTACAATAACTGACATTAAACATTAGATATGCAGGTCACTGATCCAGGTACAGATTGCTGCTATCCACAGCATTGTGGCAATGGTTTGCTTTATGGTTGGTGTATCAGTGTAAACCACACAGTGACATAAAGTATAGGGACAAGGGAGCACATAGTGTTGAGGTAACTGATGGCAAATGGTGCCTCCATAGGTGCTTTTATGGGACACATATCCACCATCTATTTTGATTCCATAGACCAAGTTGCTGATAGACTTGTAAGGGGACGGGACATCAAGATGTTTGCCACAGACCATCCTAACGAGGACTAGGTAGACCATTGTCAAGACTGCTTAACTGTTCTCTTGAGGCACATAGCCTCTGCACTGGGACAGGAGTGCCATACAGATCATGGAAAGTGGCACTCCTCTGGCTCGCCACCTGAGGTACCTCATCAGGATGCATGTTTATGCTCCCATAATTCTACCTCTTTCCTGTCACCAGTGTCACACAGTGTGCCCCCCCCCCTGCATACCTCACACCCTTTTAGCATAAGAAATCTGTAGAAAGTATAAAATAAAGGGAGGTTAAAGGTCCCAAAACAGGGACAGATTTTAATTATTACTCCAATAAACTTAGAAAGTTGCTAGAATAATAGGATTTGTGTTAACATACATTTCCAGAAAGATATAAAGTCTGAAACTCAAATGTATGTCATTATATAATCAGTTTGATATTCTGTGAGTCACCAGAAATGCACCCTTTTTATGAGAAACAGACCAAAAATATGATGCAAAACTCTGGACATTCTGGAAAAATCTAGACAGCTGAAAGGTATGCCCCACAGTTATGGTCATCATCCAGGTTATGGGTAGTGGCACTCATCAGGAGCAAAATATAAGGGTACCTATCAGGGTGAACATGCATAGTCGAACAAAACAGAATTCCTGCTATAAAACAAAAAGGAATATGCCAAAGAAAACACTGACGTTGAGAAAATCCTTTAATGATAACAGCAAAGCTTTCGGGACTAAACCCTTCTTCAATACTACAAACAATTCATGAATCAAAGCAATTAAATTTAAAAGGGAGCCAAAACCATCACATAATCGCAGCCAGCCAACCATGCGGTGAAAACACTTAATTGACAAAATTAAAATAAATAGTTAATTAAAACAACAATGCAAAGATAAAATCACGATGCATAGATAAAATCCAAACTTTAAAATTTGGTATGTTGTAACCTCACTAAAATTGGTTTTAAAGTTATAGCTGTATTGCAGCCAGGTGAATGGTCAGCGGCAAAATGCAAAATCCATTCATATTCCTTAATTGCTAGGAAGTTGTTAACATCACCACCTCTCATAGATGCATACACCATATCTATCACCCTAAATTTAAATCTATGGGCACCCCCATTAGTTCTAATGTGCTTATATAATGCATTATGTTCATTCTTTCTCCTAATATCGGATTTATGTTCAATAATGCATTTTTTAAGTTTTCTAGTAGTCTTGCCTACATAAAAACAAGAACATTGGGTGCAGCTAGCTAGATAAACCACATTAGAACTAACACAATTGGCTGTAAGCTTAAAGGTATATTCATTTCTTGTAGAAGGATGAATAAATCTCTCACTTCCTTTACCATAGATATCAGTACAACATGTACAATTCAAACAACTGAATGTACCAAATCTTGTACTAACTTGAGGAATTTGTCTACCAGTAAAATCCTTATAACATAGCTTATTTTTCAAAGTTCTCATATTCCTATATAAGAAATAGGGGCGGGCACCTAGTAAATTGCTTACTTCTGGATATGCCATCAAAACAACCCAATTTCTCTCTATAATATCTTTAGTAAACTTGGTTTTAGTATTAAATGTTGTTACATATCTAACCTTAACTATATCTTCTCTAGTTTTACCCAGATTTATGGTAGAGCCATTTTCCATTCTAAAAATCGGTTTAAGGGTAGTGTCCCTATCCCTCATAGTTTTGTTCCTTAATTCTGAAACCAAGATTGGGTCATAGCCACAATTCAAAAAATCAGTTTGCATTTCATTAAGTTGTTTCAAAAAGGTAGAGTTGTCAGTGTTAAGCCTACTAGCTCTATTAAACCGTGTCATTATTATCCCCTTAAAAACATGGGGTGCATGCATACTACTCTTGTGTATATACCTACCAGCATGTACATCCTTTTTGTGTATGCTGGTATTATTGGCACCATCTTTCAGCTCTATAAATAAATTTAAAAATACAACCTTACTTTCTGAATATTCCATCTTAAACTTTAAAAAACTAGTCGTACCATTTAAGTAATTAATATAATGACAAAGTTCATCTGTTGTTCCCTTCCAAATAAGGAAGCAGTCATTCACAAAGTGCTGATAGAAACAAACATTGCGGTTTAAAATATTAAAATCACTACAAATATATTTTGTTTCCCATTGGTGAAGAACTAAGTTAGCATAGGTATTAGCGACAGGTGCACCCATCTCTACACCAGTTAACTGTAAATAGAATTGGTTATTAAACAAAAAAAAAAAACATTAGTAGTTAAAACCAATTCCAATAAACAACAAATATTTTCCATTTGTTTAGCTGGTAAAGAACCTTGCCCAGTCAAGAATTCTCTAATTGATTCAATCCCATAGCTATTAGGCATGACTGTAAATGAAGATGAAATATCCAGAGTCACAAACAAATAATCACCTTGATGTAATTCAGTGACATGTAGATTATGGTACCATGTTCTTAATTTAATAATAAAATCTGCGGTATCTTTCAAAACATTATTGCAGCTTGCTAAATAATGGTGCAGTTGTTTTTGTAAATATATAGAGATAGGGTCAGTTATCCAACCATTGCCAGAAACTATAGGTCTCATGGGGGGTTGCTCTAGGGATTTGTGTATCTTTGGAAGACCATAAAGTTGCAGAATAACTGGGCAAGGGACTGTAAAAAAATGAAAAAGATCAAGACCAATGTCTCCATTGATCTATAATTCATAAATCAATATATTAACATTACTTATATATTTTTTAACATCCATTGCTCTAATACATTTAAAATCATTCCTATCTTCTAATAAAAGTAACATAGATTCCACATATTTATTATGGTTCATAATCACCACTGAGCTCCCCTTGTCTGCTTGTTTAATTACACTATTATGGTCCGCTTCCAACATTCTTAAAGCTAAAAATTCATCATAACTTAAATTATAGAATTTATTTTTACTATGATTAGAATATAATTTTCTAAAATCAACTTCACATAGATCGTGAAATGCGGTAAGCACTGGTAAGCTTAAAGGTATAAAGGTACTTCGTCTCTTACAAGATGCAGATGAATTAAAGTCCGAGTCTTTAAACAAAATTTTCAGGTTAAAATTCCTCACAAACTGCTTTAGATCAGTTAACACAGTCACCAAGTCATCGGTTGCTGTAGGAATATAATTAAGACCTTTCTGTAGCAGGGATATGTGTGAAGCCTCCAAGGTAAAATTTGATAGATTAAAAATACCTGGTATTATCACCGAGTTACTTTCCCTTGGCCCATTGGGCTCTCATTCTTCCATTTGGTTCCAGTATAGTTCTGTTTCTGTGGAGACCTGCCCCTTGACTTGCTCCGTTTGTGCACTTTTTCTGGGTAGTTTAACTGAAAACGTTTCTGAGAAACGTTTAAAACCATCTGTTGGCTCTTCCGGCGTTCTTTACTACCATCTTTATCTAACTCCACCATTGCATTAACTAAATGTGCTGAAGTATCAATCTCCAGTATGTTAGACGTTACAGAAGCAATGGCAATAGGAGGTGTGGTTATGCGCAAGTCAGATGATACAGCAGAGGAGCCAGGAAGTGACGTTACGGAGTGATTGTCATGGTGTATAGACATAGATCCAGGTTCACAAAAATTATCCAGCTGATCTAGAGGTTTACGTGAACTATAAAACTTTTTTGTACTGTTAATAGGACCTTGCTTGGGCCAAGAAAAGATATGCCGCTTCTGGAAATCGCTAATGTCCCTCATTATTTTACGTTTTTTCGTCACTTCTAACCTATCATCAAATGCTTGTAATCTATCAAGCATATGTTGGTAAGTGTTCAACATACTTGTAAAGAACAACATGGACATTAATTTATTCTCCACAGTGATGATTTCATCTTTCAAATCATTTTCATTTTTTGAGAGAAACTCATTCATTAGAGACATGTAATCAAGGCTTAGCTTAAGATTTAACTGTTGCCAGCGTTTAAGTAACTCTGGATATGCATTGCCATATGATAGCATTTTCAAAATTCTTAAGCCTCGTGGAACAATCCCTAAATCCAGGTAGGCTAGGAAGCTAAACCATTGCCATTGGAGATGCTTGTAAGTACCTACTTTCCTCTCCAACAGTTCCAAATTTCAGTTATATTGTAGACTCTGTATCTATGGAAGTGGAAGCACCAGTAGATCCAATAGCTCCAGACATTAAGTTGAGAAGCGGATTAGTCTCCTTCGCTAGAAGGGACTTAAGAGAAATAGTTGTAGTTTCCATCAGAGTAGATAAACTGGCTGAAATAGCACTCAAAACAGTTCCCAACAGCACAGTAGGAAAACAAAAAGCACAGGCGAACAAATCAGAATTCCTGCTATAAAACGAAAAGGAATATGCCAAAGAAAACACTGACGTTGAGAAAATCCTTTATTGATAACAGCAAAGCTTTCGGGACTAAACCCTTCTTCAATACTACAAACATTTCATGAATCAAAGCAATTAAATTAAAAAAGGAGCCAAAACCATCACATGATCGCAGCCAGCCAACCATGCGGTGAAAACACTTAATTGACAAAATTAAAATAAATAGTTAATTAAAACAACAATGCATATATAAAATCACAATGCATAGATAAAATCCAAACTTTAAAATTTGGTATGTTGTAACCTCACTAAAATTGATTTTAAAGTTACAGCTGTATTACAGCCAGGTGAATGGTCAGCGGCAAAATGCAAAATCCATTCATATTCCTTAATTTCTAGGAATTTGTTAACATCACCACCTCTCATAGATGCATACACCATATCTGTCACCCTAAATTTAAATCTATGGGCATCCCCATTAGTTCTAATGTGCTTATATAATGCATTATATTTTTTCTTTCTCCTAATATCGGATTTATGTTCAATAATGCCTTCTTTAAGTTCTCTAGTAGTCTTGCCTACATAAAAACAAGAACATTGGGTGCAGGTAGCTAGATAAACCACATTAGAACTAACACAATTGGCTGTAAGCTTAAAGGTATATTCATTTCTTGTAGAAGGATGAATAAATCTCTCACTTCCTTTACCATAGATATCAGTACAACATATACAATTCAAACAACTGAACGTACCAAATCTTGTACTAACTTGAGGAATTTGTCTACCAGTAAAATCCTTATAACATAGCTTATTTTTCAAAGTTCTCAAATTCCTGGAGAGGAAAGTAGGTGCTTACAAGCACCTCCAATGGCAATGGTTTAGCTTCCTAGCCTACCTGGATTTAGGGATTGTTCCACGAGGCTTAAGAATTTTGAAAATATTATCATATAGCAATGCGTATCCAGAGTTACTTAAATGCTGGCAACAGTTAAATCTTAAGCTAAGCCTTGATTACATGTCTCTAATGAATGAGTTTTTCTCAAAAAATTAAAATGATTTGAAAGATGAAATCATCACTATGGAGAATAAATTAATGTCCATGTTGTGCTTTACAAGTATGTTGAACACTTACCAACATATGCTTGATAGACTACAATCATTAGATGACAGGTTAGAAGCGACGAAAAAACATAAAATAATGAGGGACATTAGCGATTTCCAGAAGGGGAATATCTTTTCTTGGCCCAAGCAAGATCTTGTTAACAGTACAAAAAAGATTTATAGTTCACATAAACCTCTAGATCAGCTGGATCATTTTTTTTAACCTGGATCTATGTCTATACACCATGACAATCACTCCGTAACATCACTTCCTGGCTCCTCTGCTGTATCATCTGACTTGCCCATAACCACACCTCCTATTGCCATTGCTTCTGTAACATCTAACACACTGGAGACTGATACTTCACCACATTTAGTTAATGCAACGATGGCGTTGGATAAAGATGGTAGTAAAGAACGCTGAAAGAGTCAACAGATGGTTTTAAACATTTCTCAGAAATGTTTTCAGTTAAACTACCCAGAGTAAGTGCATGAACAGAGCAAGTCGAGGGGCAGGTCTCCACAGAAACAGAACTATACTGAAACCAAACAGAAGAATGAGAGCTCAATGGGCCAAGGGAAAGTAACTCAGCGATAATACCAGGTATTTTTATCTATCAAATTTTACCTTGGAGGCTTCACACATATCTTTGCTACAGAAATGTCTTAATTATATTCCTACAGCAACCGATGACTTGGTGACTGTGTTAACTGATCTAAAGCAGTTTGTGGGGAATGTTAACCTGAAAATTTTGTTTAAAGACTCGGACTTTAATTCATCTGCGTCTTGTAAGAGATGAAGTACATTTATACCTTTAAGCTTACAGGTGCTTACCGCATTTCATGATCTATGTGAAGTTGATTTTAGAAAATTATATTCTAATCATAGTAAAAATAAATTCTATAATTTAAGTTATGATGAATTTTTAGCTTTATGAATGTTGGAAGTGGACCATAATATTGTAATTAAACAAGCAGACAAGGGGGGGCTCAGTGGTGATTATGAACCGTAATAAATATGTGGAATCTATGTTACTTTTATTAGAAGATAGGAATGATTTTAAATGTATTACAGCAATGCATGTTAAAAAATATATAAGTAATGTTAATATATTGATTTATGAATTACAGATCAATGGAGACATTGGTATTGATCTTTTTCATTTTTTTACAGTCCCTTGCCCAGTTATTCCGCAACTTTATGGTCTTCCAAAGATACACAAATCCCTAGAGCAACCCCCCATGAGACCTGTAGTTTCTGGCAATGGTTGGATAACTGAGCCTATCTCTATATATTTACAAAAACAACTGCACCATTATTTAGCAAGCTGAAATAATGTTTTGAAAGATGCCACAGATTTTATTATTAAATTAAGAACATGGTACCATAATCTACATGCCACTGAATTACATCAAAGTGATTATTTGTTTGTGACTCTAGATATTTCATCTTTATTTACAGTCATCCCTAATAGCTATGGGATTGAATCAATTAGAGAATTCTTGACTGGGCAAGGTTCTTTACCAGCTAAACAAATGGAAATATTTGTTGTTTATTGGAATTGGTTTTAACTACTAATTTTTTCGTTTTTTTGTTTAATAACCAATTCTATTTACAGTTAACTGGTGTAGAGATGGGTACACCTGTCGCTAATACCTATGCTAACTTAGTTCTTCACCAATGGGAAACAAAATATATTTGTAGTGATTTTAATATTTTAAACTGCAATGTTTTTTTCTATCAGCGCTTTGTGGATGACTGCTTCCTTATTTGGAAGGGAACAACAGATGAACTTTGTCATTATATTAATTACCTAAATGGTACTACTAGTTTTTTAAAGTTTAAGATGGAATATTCAGAAAGTAAGGTTGTATTTTTAGATATATTTATAGAGCTGAAAGAAGGTGCCATTAATACCAGCATACACAAAAAGGATGTATATGCTGGTAGGTATATACACAAGAGTAGTATGCATGCACCCCATGTTTTTAAGGGGATAATAACGGCACGGTTTAATAGAGCTAGTAGGCTTAACACTGACAACTCTACCTTTTTGAAACAACTTAATGAAATGCAAACTGATTTTTTGAATTGTGGCTATGACCCAATCTTGGTTTCAGAATTAAGGAACAAAACTATGAGGGATAGGGACACTACCCTTAAACCGATTTTTAGAATGGAAAATGGCTCTACCATAAATCTGGGTAAAACTAGAGAAGATATAGTTAAGGTTAGATATATAACAACATTTAATACTAAAACCAAGTTTAAAGATATTATAGAGAGAAATTGAGTTGTTTTGATGGCATCTCCAGAAGTAAGCAATTTACTAGGTGCCCGCCCCTATTTCTCATATAGGAATATGAGAACTTTGAAAAATAAGCTATGTTATAAGGATTTTACTGGTAGACAAATTCCTCAAGTTAGTACAAGATTTGGTACGTTCAGTTGTTTGAATTGTACATGTTGTACTGATATCTATGGTAAAGGAAGTGAGAGATTTATTCATCCTTCTACAAGAAATGAATATACCTTTAAGCTTACAGCCAATTGTGTTAGTTCTAATGTGGTTTATCTAGTTATTTGCACCCATGTTCTTGTTTTTATGTAGGCAAGACTACTAGAGAACTTAAAGAATGCATTATTGAACATAAATCCGATATTAGGAGACAGAATGAAAATAACGCATTATATAAGCACATTAGTACTAATGCGGATGCCCATAGATTTAAATTTAGGGTGATGGATATGGTGTATGCATCTATGAGAGGTGGTGATGTTAACAACTTCCTAGAAATTAAGGAATATGAATGGATTTTGCGTTTTGCCGCTGACCATTCACCTGGCTGTAATACAGCTGTAACTTTAAAATCAATTTTAGTGAGGTTACAACATACCAAATTTTAAAGTTTGGATTTTATCTATGCATTGTTGTTTAATTAACTATTTATTTTAATTTTGTCAATTAAGTGTTTTCACCTCATGGTTGGCTGGCTGCTATCATGTGATGGTTTTGGCTCCTTTTTAAATTTAATTGCTTTGATTCATGAAATATTGGTAGTATTGGAGAAGGGTTTAGTCCCAAAAGCTTTGCTGTTATTATTAAAGGATTTTCTCAATGTCAGTGTTTTCTTGGAACATGCATAGTCCCATAGTTTTAACCCTTCCCTAACATGGGCTGCATCATGCACTAAAACCACTAAGAGTTGCATTGTGGCAGCTTGACCCGCCAGTGTAGGAGGTGCTCCTTGACTTTCTACAGATTCCCAGGAGATATGGCTACTATTTTCACCTGCATGCCTCTTCCCTATATTGTAGTGTTGCAGTCATCTGTCTCTGTCCCCAACACCTGTGCGAGTGAAGACTGTGCCCTACTAGTCCTGCCAGTCTATGTGGTATGGTGATGCCTGATGGGCAGCATAGCCATTCCCTGTGCCTCCATAGTCTGGCTGTGATAACACATGCATCATTAGTGCTGTCTGTGTCATAGCCCATAATTGCAGTCCTGATGCCTTCTCTTTGCTGCTGCTATGTACTGTACTTACCTCTGCCACTGCTATAGTCCTGCTGCCATATGTATGGGATACCTCACCCTGCCATGATTTTCACCTGCTGTACCAGTTTGCAATCTTCACTACCATCATACTGGTAAATGATATAAACAGCCCACTATGATATTCACTACAACATCACATGGATAAGGCTCAGCTGGCATATCTGCAAGTTATCCTACTTAAAACAAAGAATAGTAGAAAATTAAAATCATAATACAAGTTTATATGGATTGCTCATCTCCGTACAACAAGTATTGAATGAAACCTGACCAGACCAGGACACTGGACCTGACCACCTTTGCATGAAAACTCTTCAAAACAATGCAATCAAGAACAGCAAAAAGCAATGTAATACTACCATCTATAGATGCTAGATGTCAGATTTAGTGTCTTTTAAGGAAAACTTCTGGGCTGTTTGTTAGTTTCATAGCACTATCAGTAAATTCACTGAGACAGTGTCCTTTACTCAGAAAAGGATTTGACAGGTACTAAAATGTCACCCAGAAAAAGAAAACATGGCAGATTGCAAAGACTTAAGTATATGAAACAAAGCCCTGGCCAACTTAGGTGGCACAGAATGGAATATTCTTTCTAATCATAATTCATATTCTTAAGCTGACATCAACAACATGCAGTTATCATCTAGCGATGTCTTAGACTGATACATTTCAAAATGTCCTCAAACTCAGCTGGTTTCCTATGATCTCATGTTTTCAGTTCACACAAACAGTGCTGCATTCATTACAGGACTTGTAATAAACAAGGGCAACATACAATGGCATACTGTTTGTTTTTAACTGCTTTTTCTAGGCAGGCAATGTATCATAATATTACTTTGTCTGTAAAAAAACATAACTGTTGCTCCTTATCTAAACTTACAACATGCAGCTGCAGTATTTATGCAACACAAACATGTTTTTTGATCTATCTTGCTCAGAAATAATTCTCACAAAATCCAAATATATTTTCTGGCCTTGTTTGTTTAGAAATAATGTCTGAAATAATTCTACTAGAGAAAATCTACTCTGACCTGTATATATTTGGTATTTTATCCCACTAACACTCTTCTACATACTTTTTAATTCAATTGGTTACTTATTTTTTTCTGAATATACTGCACCCCCTAGCCCCCAATAAGGAATGCAAGCATTACAATTAAAACTGACCCATAGCTAAATGCTGAAATTAAATTCCTCATTAAATGGAAAAATACCATCAGGAAGGAAAATTACTGGCACACAGATGCACGGGCACGCACACACACACACACACACACACACACACACACACACACACACACACACACACACACACACACACACACACACACACACACACACACACTGCTCTCCAGAAAGCTGGTCTTACCCCCTTAATCTAAGAAAACATAATCCCTATTACAATAAGGCATTTTGGTTGATAGCTCTTGGCTCATAAAGCCTCATGTAAGAGAGTGAAAATAATTGTCCCCTCCCTAGTCTGCAAATTCAGTGCACAGTACCAATTTCAGAGGTCAGTCTTTCAGTATACCACATCTAGCACCGTACAAGCAAGTGTGTAAGGCCAGAGTCAAAATAAATGAATTCAGTAGGTACTTCTTACTCCTAAAGTTTTACTTAAACATACAGACCAAGTGATTCAAACAGGCTATTCTTGAAAGAGTAAACATTAACTTAGCCAATTGAAAATTCACTAATTACCTTGGCAAGCTTTATTACAGGTTTAATGTCTTAAGACATGCAGCAGTAAATGCCTACGATCTTCGATAAACTTAGAATTCTTTAAGTAACATCTAATAAAAATTATTAAAAGAAATACAAATACAGATTGTGTATTTTACAGAGTCAGGAAGACTGCAAGATGAAATGAAGATGTCTAGCCAAAAGATTGTTGAAGATAGGAGAATGACAATGAATTGAGACAAGTCTTGACAGTTGGCAAGATATCCAATCACATGTAGAAAAAAAATGGGGAATAGGGGTCGGTGATGGTCAAATGCAATAAATAAAAGTGATCATGACAGGGAAGAACTAAGTCACACTACTTCTGCAGTCTGTCAAATACTCCTGAATCCTAATATGAATTATTGTCATACTATTTCATATATAATAAAATTTACAGATGCAGCTGATGAACTAAACAGATGAAAAATAATTAAAATTGTTGCACACAAAGCTAATCATATTCAATTTCCAAAATGATTTAGAAAACACAAAATTACAAATAGAACAGCATCCAGGTGGAAGATACTTTTCCAGAAATAGCTGATCTAAATAATATAGCTTGGATTTAGTTGGTCCTTCAAGATAAATCCCACAGAATGAGAAATATAGGCTAGCAAAGGCAAAATGCTCTCCAGTATGAAGGGTGCAGATTTCTGTTGAAACCCATGTATAGTTACTCAATCCTTACCATTACCTGATTAAAACCTTCTGCATTAGTTTCAGGCCTAAATTTACATTTTCAGTTCCAAAAGGGCATTTTTAATATTAAACCAGGAGCAGTCTTCTAGAGAATACATTTGTGATGCTCTGAGCTGCCTTTAGAAAAGTTTCCCTAGTATTGCAAATCTCCTAGCTTTCTACCTCTGTTAGGCAAATATAAAATGAGGTGGGAGAATGATCACTAGAAACAAACAGTATGATGTACTGGTGCATTTTGTTTATATAAAGAGCAAATTTGATTTTGCGTGTATGTTTATACACACACACACACACACACACACACACATATAAATATATATATATATATATATATATATATATATATATATATATATATATAAATATATATATATATATATATATATATGGGCCTACTTCATAAGATCGACAGATCATTTGATCGACATTCATTTGGTCGACAGCCAGTATTCAAGGCAAAAACCTGGGATTTTCCCCCTCCCCAGTGTTGTGCGACCCTGGAGTTGATATATATAGTTGGGGGGGGGGGCACATGTTTAAAATGTGTAGTTTTTGTTGTATTTTCATGTTTTAAATGGAAATAGTGGGGGGCTTTGCCCCCCACACCCCCCTAATTATATATATCAACTCCAGGGTTGCACAACATTGGGGATGGGGGCAAATCCCTAAGTGCCTTGAATACTGGTTGTCGACCAAATGAGCTGTTGACCAAATGAATGTCGATCAAATGGTCTGTCGATCTTATGAAGTAGACCCATATATATATATATATATATATATATATATATATATATATATATCCTTACCCCACTGTTGTGCACTCTTGAAGTTGGTAAATATAATTAGGGGGTATAGGAGCACAGAGGTGCTTCATCCCCTGCAAAAAAAAAAGTTTTCATTTTTTTGTTGTTCAGTCATTTTACAGTTCAATGTAAAAATGATCGTTTTGCCTGTGTTTGCTCTTATGAGCATTCACAGTTTGCTGTTACATATACATCCACAATATGATCTCCAAATAAAAAGAAATTAAGCCAGCATTCAAGTACTTCAACTTTATTGCAAGAGCAGCAAACCCAAAATAACCAGTTTTGCTCATTACAATGAGCCTGTCCAGCACAAATTGTTACACTCCTCCTTTTATTATAAGTGTAATGAAATACATGACTAGCGTCAACTGATTCTTCAAACAAATACTGAGTATCCCTACTCAAATAAATGCATTTCTGATTTTAAGAATTAATGTATAATAAATCATCCAACCCTACTTGAGCAGTGCATCTAGTGTGAAGTTCATCTTGTCCTCTTTTCATCCAAAGCCCCCCCCCCCCCAAACCAGGGATAAAACAATCAATACCTGTGAATGCAAACTGAGAACTGTCATGCTGCTTAATATGTTTAAACAAAGCATTTTATTCTTTTATCTTATTGCACTTAAATAATAAGTTCTTTGAACATTCTTTTAGTCTTGCATAAAAGATGCCACATTAACGTTGGATTAAATATTCAGTATTAATTCTGCTGCATCTGATTAAATATCTGATGTTGGTAGATTAGCTGCAGTATTTACAAAGACCATAATAAGACTTGTGAGCACTCAGACTGGACATAAAATGGCCCCTCAGTTCCTTATTTTATACATCAAGAAATGTTCTTTCACATTTTTCACTCTTCTATAGCTAAGATTTCATTTTTGCTTTGATATTGAGCAAAAAATCACCTTTGGCTAGTGTCTCAATAATCTGTCTATAATTATATAATATATATTATATAGGTTACATACATAGTGCTAAACCTGATTGAGATCCTTAGCAATACTTCTGCATTTATGTTCAGATAAACCAGTCCTAGAAATGCCATAACTTCACATATTTTCTGAAAAACTGTCAAATAGATACCTACTCATTTTAAATCTATGTATCAAATTTTCCAAAACATTCTGATATTAGGTCTGATTTACAATTACACCTGGCTGTAATAAATTGACTCTCTGGAATATTATGTATAAAATGTTTAGGATGGCAGCTGTTACATTAATAAGTATACGTTGAAAAACATTTTCTTATAAATACTCATGTGTAAACTGCGATCTAAAGTATTTTGTTTCCAGGGCATCCAGATATTCAGCAGTGAATAAATTTGCCTTGCAAGTGAATTAGATGTTACATTATTTGGCATCAGAGATGTTAGTTGCAAAATGTTCTGTACTTTCAATTGGGAACTTAGATGAGTTAACAAATGCTTCAGGATATTCACAAAAAATCAGAAAAAGGTTCAGTCAGTGAGTACTTTCCAAAGATAATCAGTCTTCCTGGAAGGCACTGAATACCTTTGTGTACTTTGGACCAAAAATAATAGCTGAATTAACCCCCCCCCCCTCCAATTCTCTATCATTTCTTTGAGATCACCTCATGATCCATTCAAAACTTTAAACTAAGAGCTATATTTTGGTAAAATTTACTAGGTGGATCACTTGGTGTTCTTGTATAGAGCTAGGCATAATGTATTTGCTTGAAAATATCCCCTTCGTAAAAGAGGCAATCACATAAAACCACCCCATTTGTCTGCCTGTGTAATAATGGCTTTTCCTGTGCCTTCAGTTTTTCAAGGTTTCAGACATATCACAGTCCAAATTCCTACTTATTTGTTTAAAGATTCTCCCAGCAGAATGTAGATCCTTATTGTTTGAATCTGTTAAACCAAAGGTAACGGGTTAAAACTGGATTTTTAAAATTGTCATGTTTTTATAATCACTTTCGTTATCAACACTTCCTCTCTTATGATGACAGAATTTCAAATTTCAGATTTAATTTCCTGAGCGAGGTTGTGGGGGACAGGGATAAAGTTAGAAATGAATTTGTTGACCAGAAGATTTGCTGTATCTTCTGGCTCAGTATAGGT
Organism: Protopterus annectens; assembly: GCF_019279795.1. NCBI lineage: Eukaryota > Metazoa > Chordata > Ceratodontiformes > Protopteridae > Protopterus > Protopterus annectens. The sequence continues at coordinate 331,663,080 of NC_056739.1, forward strand.
GGCTCCATTAACAATGAACTCTGTGCACAATTGTTTACTGCCTTTTAAGGACATAGCTAAAGAATGCCTTATTGTTGTCCTTGGCCTGGAAGGCTAAATTTACCTTATATCTGGTTTTGGTAGATTTTTTTTGCCCCCTAAGTTGTCATGTGATGGTCAAAAGTTAAGGAATTAACAAGATTGCTTAGATCTGCCTATTTGGACAGAAGAGCCACTTAATATGGAATGAGAAGATTTTGTTTACCAAAATCAGCTCTGCTACATTTTTTTCATATTTAATTTAAGAGAACTGTTCTTGTACTGATTGTTAAAATGGTCTAAACCATGATAGAGTAATTATAACTCAGTGGAGATTGAATGAAACCCAATTTACAGTCATTTGCAAGCTTAGATATACATAACCCAGGAGTGCAGGCCTGAAGGTCTGAGAAAAACATACAAAATAGGTGAGGGCCTAATAGAGAGTCTTGTGGTACACCACTGGCTACTTTTTTATTTTTAGAAGTGACATCTGTAACTACATGTGCCAGACTGCCAGCACAAAATAAGTCTATAAGTTGCATTTATAAGTCTGTCAATAATGTTTAGATGTAGAATAATATCAAAGGCCTGTGTAAGATCTTAAAATGTTATATGCACTGCATAGCTGCTATCCACTACTTTGGTGAATTTTTCAAATAAAATTAATCATGTTAAAGAAGCAGGCCCTTCCTTTGATGAATCCAAATTGATGAGGGGTCCAGGGTTAAGAAATGTTGAATATCCTGATTAACGACATCTGAGATATGTTCTATAGTTTTACACATGAGGTTAATGCAACTAATAGGTCTCTATTTACCACGGTCTGTGGTTGGGTTATCATTCTGTAGCTACGTTAAGATGGCTGTTTTCCTTGCTCCATCAATTCAACTAGTGTAGTAGTGTAGATTAAAGCAGTTAAGTAGGAATTCAGAGATACCATAATCTGGTAATGATAAACTCTGAGCCCATTGATGATATGTCTAAGTTTTTGAGAGGGATGAGAGAACTTGTTCCATAGTAGTTAAATGGGGTTGTTTTGAATCTGGACTAGCTATAACTTGGTGGAGTACAATTTGCACTAAATTTATCAACTAAGGTATTATCTATTTCCTTAGTGTCAGGATAGACATACATTGTTGGAGATTAGTTCTTAATTTCTTGACATAGTTGAAAAAAATTGTACTTAATTTTTGGTTTTAATGGCCATGTTATGCTTCTGTTATTCTTTGAGCTTCGGGATGATTCCTTGAAAGTAGGAGTACAGAGATTGGTCTAATTTCAGGGACTGATTTGGGAAAGCTTGTTTTTGGGATAGGTTTGAATCTGTCAGTTATGGCATCATTCCAAATAGAAAGGTAAGTGCTCTAGCATTAGCCTTGGCTATAAATATATTTCAGGAGCAGGGTGATATTATTTGAGCACACCTTGATAAACCAAGGGTACAGATTTTCTGTGCCTTGTCGACTGTTATCAGAAAACTATGGGAAAGAGTAGTGGGAGCTAGGTTAAGAAGGGAGGTGATGATTAGTGATCAGCAGTATGGTTTCATGCCAGGTAAGAGCACTACAGATGCGATGTTTGCTCTGAGAGTGTTGCTAGAGAAGTACAGAGAAGGTAAAAAGGAGTTGCATTGTGTCTTTGTGGACTTAGAGAAAGCATATGGCAGGGTGCCTAGAGAGGAGTTGTGGTATTATATGAGGAAGTCGGGAGTGGTAGAGAAGTATGTAAGAGTGGTACAGGGTATGTACAAGGGTAGTGAGACAGTGGTGAGATCTGCAGTGGGAGTGACAAATGTGTTTAAGGTGGAGGTGGGTTTACATCAAGGATCAGCTCTGAGCCCTTTCTTATTTGCACTGGTGATGGATAGGTTGACAGATAAGATCAGACAGGAGTCCCCGTGAACTATGATGTTTGCAAATGACATTGTGATATGTAGTGAGAGTAGGGAACAGGTTGAGGAGACCCTGGAGTGGTGGAGATATGCTCTAGAGAGGAGAGGAATGAAGGTCAGCTGGACTAAGACAGAATATATGTGTGTGAATGAAAGGGAGGATAGAGGAATGGTGAGGATGCAGGGGGTAGAGTTGGCAAAGGTGGATGAGTTTAAATACTTGGGATCAACAGTTCAGAGTAATGGCGAGTGTGGAAGAGAGGTGAAGAAGCGAGTACAGGCAGGGTGGAGTGGGTGGAGAAGAGTGTCAGGAGTGATTTGTGACAGACGAGTACCAGTAAGAGTGAAAGGGAAGGTCTACAAAAGGGTAGTGAGACCAGCTATGTTATATGGGTTGGAGACAGTGGTATTGACAAAAAGGCAGGAGTCAGAGCTGGATGTGGCAGAGTTAAAGATATTAAGATTTGCACTGGGTGTGACAAGGGTAGACAGGATTAGAAATAAGTATATTAGAGGGTCAGCCCAGGTTGGACAGTTTGGAGACAAAGTCAGAGAGGCGAGATTGCATTGGTTTGGACATGTGCTGAGGGGGGATGCTGGGTATATTGGAAAAGGATGCTAAGGATGAAGCTGCCAGGTAAGAAAGAGGAAGGCCTAAGATAAGGTTTATGGATGTGGTTAGAGAGGACATGCAGGTGGTTGGTGTGACAGAGCAAAATGCAGAGGACAGAAAGAAATGGAAACAGGTGATCAGCTGTGGTGACCCCTAACCGGGAAAAGCCAAAAGAAGAAGAAGAAGAAGTCTTAATTTGTCTTAAAAGCAGGAGCAGGAATTCTGGGGTAAGGGATAAGGTCAAAGAAATGGAGAAAGGCGTTTACAGATTATGTTAAGGAAGCCTTGTTGTCTAAATTGACCCATTTGGAGTGAGGTAGGATTTGCTATAGAAGGAGTCTTTGTTTTTGTTTCTACCAAAATTATGTTGACTTGACTCCAAAATTCTTTGGGTTTATTCATTTGGGAGGTTTGTTGTGATTGGAGGGAGGTAGAGTTGTGGTTCCGTATACTTTACTTTTCTTTCCTAGTTTTAATTGGATTAAAAATATTTCTCATTTATATAATTGCATTTTTTTTTATTTTATTTGCACTTTGGGTTAGTACAATTAGGCTAGCACCCTCTTTTCAAGGGAGTCTGGAAGTGATGTTCATACTGACTGAGAGTTACATATGCATGTAATTATATATGTAACTAAGAATGTAAACATGCATTTAATATGAATGCTATCCATAAACATGTGCGTGTCTAATGTATATATTTACACACACACACACACACACACACACACACACACACACACACACACACACACACGCACGCCATTTAATACTTGAAGGGGAAAAAGTACTTACAATAAGGATGTAAAAGGCTTTAAGGAAGAACTGCATACCTAAAAGCAAATAACTACAGGGAAACTAAACAAAGTATTTGTATACATGGTCAAAACTCCAAATACAAGGAAAAAAGTGACCAGGAAAAATAAAATGATGTTTCAGAAAAAAAATCCCAGGCACTCACGGTTGTAGGTAACAAAAGCATAAATCCAGTAAATCCAATGATAAGCCAAGTAACACAGTAGTAACTACTGTAGTCTGAAGAAGCGGTGCTTGAACTGCGAAAGTGCTTACTATTAAACCATTTCTCCACAACTGTGTTACTTGGCTTATCATTGGATTTACGCTTTTGTTGCCTACAACCATGAGTGCCTGGGATTTTTTGTTCCTAAACAAAGAATTTGTCCAGTTTATTCTTTGCAGAAATAGAAACCTAGTTATAATGTGTCTAATGAGGGCATCTCCATATGAAGCTATATGTTTAAGGACTTTGATAGAACTTGTCATCTTTGTTCCTCTCCTTTGCGAGAAAGAACAGGAAATATAGTTTAATATAACTGGCTTTCATATACAGGAGGTTACACATTAATTGCATATCATCACTGAAACTTCAACTCTAAAAATAGCGATTACTATTGAATTAAGTGCCACAATTTTCATAAGTAATGAAAAAACTGGGAAGTAGCTGCAAGCACATTTAAATAGTTTTGCTCTAGTAATTTTCATAATTGTTGGAAGAAAGGATTTTTAGAACCCTGCAGAGTACATAATTGTTCCTTACTGACTGCACTTACAGATTGTGATTCTCATGGAAAATATTTGTTTTTTTTTTTTGTCAGTAAGATAAAAAATAGTTCTGATGCAGCAAATAAGAGCAAGAGCTTGTATGATCCCCATTTAATAGAAACAAAACAAAACAACTTTTGGATAATGCCAATATTTTAAAATGGCACTATGTTTTCAGAGAGACAAATGAAGATAGTTATCACCAGTAAGTTTTATATATATATATATATATATATATATATATATATTTATTTATTTATTTATTACTCTTTATTAGTTCCTGATTATATAGACTCAAAGGATACATGAATTAGTGTAGAGGACTTCACTCTTTATGTACAACAAAATGGGATGAAACACATTTCTCAGAATGCTTTTAATATAAAAAGTCAATACTGCCTTTCTGTTTTTGAACAAAACTGTCTGTTTCAAATTTTAATAATTACTGAAAGACAACATTAATCATGGCAAGGTGGTTGGTGTGACACTGTGTGTTTTACCACAAAGTATCCCTGGGATTCATTAATGCCTGCACTAAGTGTACACTAGGTCTATAGTGTTCGGGGTAAACAGACACCACAAGCATAACTCACACGTGCTGCCACCTAATTTTAGTTTTCCTACTGATTTTCTTGCAACCTTAAATATTGAGGGGGATTCATAAAGGTTACCACAAAGTGTAAACTACATTTACACTTAGCATAATCTTTCTGAGTGACTAGAAAGCACAAAAAATATAGTAGGGATGTTCTTGAATACAGATCGTGTACAGTTAGTGTAGGTGTTATTGAATCTGTCCCTATTTTTTTTTCCTTTAAACTTGCCACAGCAGTACATATATAATGAAATCTTTTTATACAATTTCTCCTGCCTATATCTGCTTGTGATGCTCATTTATATATTATTTTGGCTTTCTGGGAGATCTTGAGAAACTTCTGTGATGATATGAAGTAGTGCCATCTGTGCCAGGGATAGTAGGGCAGTGCAGCATGGCTAGCTGGAGTTTTCTAAAGAATTTTATGTCATTTGACTATCATGCTGATTTGTACAGATGATTGTGTTAAAAATGTATTCGTAAAGTAGCTTGTGTTAAAAATGCATCAACAATGGGGCCTACTGGACAGAAAAGAGCTATACAAGTATATTAGACAGTATTATTATAACTGATTAAATGCATATATTTTAACAGAGAATTCTAGAAGAGAACAGGTTAATCTCAGTTCAGCTAATTTTGAAAAAAAAAATAGGTTGAAAATTAAATAGGTTGGTTTAGGCCACAAATATCTTATCTTACAGGTCTGACTGCAGCCAGAGACAGAAATGTCTGGGAAAACCAGGACTAGGAATCTTACTATATTATCCTTAGGGGTGAACTAATTGCTACCCTGGAAGGGTGGACATTTTTGAAATTGTTTTAGAGCTTTCAGATGCTGCAAAAGATCTTAGCAAAGCTTTGGGTATGTATTGTACCAGAGTCAAGTGACCAGATGTGATGCCATTCTATAACCAGCACTGAAATGATTTTTAAGATATTAGTGAGAGATATGACAGAACTCTAGCATCAGCACTTTGTTTCTTGGAACCTGACAAGAAAAATCTCTCACATATATCTCACACAACCTCACACCTCATCTTGACTTGCTATAGTAAGCAACTCAACACGCATCATCTTGCCTTGCTGAAGTAAGTAACAACTAGGAAACAGTAATTCTTAGTCAGGAAAATATAGTGAGATTAGTTAAGTATTGCGTTTCTGCATCTGTGTGATTATCTCCAACTGTGTTATTTTTTTATATCTCCTGTGATTGTAACTCTGGTGTTTATTGCAACTAGATATTCAGTATTCTCATGTTTTCTATTATTTATTATTAAATATTTCTATACCTTTCATTGTGTCTGGTCTTTTAGAGAATACTTTTAACATCTTAAGAGTAATTATGCTTATTTTAGTGACATTGTAGCTGTCCCTGAAAGCCTTGCTGCATTGGTCAAATTCTACCATTTGTATTAGTATTAATTTTACTCAGTATAATTGGGTACCTTGTAAGATCCTTAGAGTAGCTGACTGGTGGCAGGGTAATTAACTTATAGTCTCTGCAGAGGGGGCACAGCTGGTAAATCTGTGCCAGTCTTTCCCGGGTGTGAGTGTGTGTGTGTGTGTGTGTGTGTGTGTGTGTGTGTGTGTGTGTGTGTGTGTGTGTGTGTGTTTGTGTGTGAAAATCAAATATCCAAGTATGTGTGTCAGTTACTTGGAACAGGGACACAGAGCTCCAAAGTCATCAGTGCGGGGTCTTGTTTGGGGCTTGGAGAGATAGACTCCAGCACCAGGTCTGGATTGTGCTGTCTGTGTTCTCTTAGGGGAAATTGTGCTTGGTGCAGAGAGCTGCATCTGAAAATACTTTGTATCCATTTTTTTCCTAGTGGCCATCCCTCACCAATGTCAGTGGTGTGGATTGAGGCTCCTTGATTACTGGCCTGTAGTATGGACTCTCGCATCAGCACTTTGTTTCTTGGAACCTGACAAGAAAAATCTCTCACATATATCTCACACAACCTCACACCTCATCTTGCCTTGCTATAGTAAGCAACTCAACACGCATCATCTTGCCTTGCTGAAGTAAGTAACTTAACTAGGAAACATTAATTCTTAGTCAGGAAAATATAGTGAGATTAGTTGTGGTATTTATCACAACTTCTGCTACTTTCTATGTGGAAGAAAACTGATCACAGGAAGAACCCATTTTGCAGATGCAGTAAACATGCAGCCTGTGTAGATGGCTCACCAGATGGAAACAGAGCTGGGGCCAAGTGCTATAAGGCAGCAGCTCTAACCACTGCAGTACTGTGCTACCCCAGGAATAAGAAAAGTCATTAGGCCATAAATTCTACTAGCATAATCTAGCTACCATTAAATGTCAAAAACCTAAGGACAGACTGCAGAATCCATCTTTAAGTTTGAGTTGTCATTTGCACATGACAGACTTCACACCTGAACCAGAAGCATGATCTGAAACTGCATGTCTGAGGTTGAGCAAAAGTAACTTGTTTAGCAACTCCTTCAAGCTCAACATTCATAAGTTCTTGTAATGTACTTTAGAAGGTATGAGTTAACAAAAATTAAAGGCAACCACTGTAAAGATAACCCAACCATCTTCCCAGAGAGAGAGAGAGACGGACACAGAAAAAATGAAATTCCTGAAAAGTATCTGTAAGAAATTGGATAGAAAGGAGCACAGAATTTTTTTTTCTTTCACAATATTGTAGTATTAAGAAATCTTGAAATCATGTCAGCATGGCAGCTAACATCTAGGTAAACAGCAAACATTACTGCTGCAGAACAACATATATAGTATGGAATCACTGGCAGTCAAATTGGAGGTACAAACCCTTAAATCACATCCCACTGAACCTAAGAAATGAGCTACATCCCCTTTGTGGGATCCAGGGTTTGTAAATAAGATAAAGGCTCAGTAATTGATTTGCTCTGTCCTGTAGAACCTATGTCTGGCTTGTTTCCTAGATGCACATGAATGAGTTTTGATGGAATTGAGTCAATATGTTGATGTTTGTTGAATCTGCAACGTGAATTAATATAAAGCCTGTATACATGCATGCATGTGTGTGTTTACATATATATAGACACACACTTCTGTATGTATATGGGAATATGTAATTTTATCACTTGGATTTAATTGGCTGCTAAGTCAAGCCTGTTTGATCAATTTAATAGATGCTTGAATGTAGCAGTGTGAGATTGCAATACAGTGGGAACTGGGACTATGTCCTTTCTGAATGGTTATGTGATCTATGAGATCTATATAAGCAGTAGGGAATGAGAAGGTCCCCTGCCAAAAATAAAAAAGTTTTCCTCTTTCCATACTCCATGACTAAAATTGTTTTCCTGTGCTTATGCTTCCTGGCTATGTGTGACAGCATGTATACTGATGTTTTATTGAAATGCGTTTTCTTCACTTTTCATTCACTGATAGTGTGATCCTTTGACAATTATTTATTATATATGTATAATATATACTTCATCTTTATTAATGTGCTTATTACCTAAAATGTATAGTTAATGCAATCAAAATAAAATAAGTGAAAAAAAAACATATCAAAAGTAAACATTAACACTGGAGGATAAATGACTTCATTACCTTGAAATAGGTTAAAGAGATTGATTGATTGATTGATTGATTGATTGATTGATTCATTGATTTGTATTTTTTTCAGGGTAGAGCGCTGATCTCCATGGACCTTTTTCAGACTCAGCCTAAGAGTGGTATGTGGTTAAATGACTTGCACAGAATCACAAAGTTAGGCAATTGAAGCTGAGGGAGTCAAACCTTGCATCACTGGACCACAGGAAACAGCTTGTCAACAGCTCCAGATAATGGTAATGAGTGAATCATTATAAATCAACTTTTCGCTGTCATTTACAATAAAAAAAATGCAGTTTACTTTGTAAGTGCAGTAACACACCAGGGTGTATTTAAAGAATGTGGAATCATATGGGCTGACGACAGTCAGCTAATAGTTGTGCCTTGATGTACATATTTATTTTATTGTATTATTTATTTATTTTAGTTTATTTTACATTTGTTGTCTGGGATAGTCCTACTGGATATATGTCCATTTTCAGCGGAGGCCCGGGGAGAAAAGCTCCACATACCAAATAAGAGACAGTACATACATCACTGAGTGATAAACTCAGGCAGACATGTTTAGAAAAATATAGACAAAGAATACAAGCAGATATCGATATACACAATGTGCAGACTTACATCTGATTGGCAGAGACGTATCAGAAAATGTGAACATAGAATACAATCACATCTCATAATTCACAATGCTTAGATATTCAAATGCTATGAGGCATAGATACATGGCTAAACAGTAAAGACATGTATTAGTGAAGTTGTTAGGCTTACATTTTGCTATGGAGTGAAATTTGCTTCTTCGCACAGTTATACTAACGTGCTAAGTTGTTTCCCATATGGATTTCATGAGAAGTGATTTCAGGGAAATCACAACAAAAGCAATTGTATAAAGTACACAAACAGAAAAGGAAATAACAAATATAAAATTAGTGATTATGTCCTCCTGTTGCTGACTTTTTCTGTTTTCTTCTCACACATCATTACATTAATAATTCATCCTTCATTACTGACATTTGTGCATTCTAATGGCAAAACTATTAAAACTGTCAGTGGTTTTTAAATACCTTGGCCTTCTGCCAGTCCCTCCTTTCACTTTCATAGCTCTCAAGGATGCTGTAATGTCCAAGGCCAACAGACAGCTAGGAGCCGAATAAAATGTCCACATACCAAGAGTCACAGTCTTGGAGATAGGTAAAGGAGTATTCATTTTTTAACTCATATTAGGCCTCACTTGCATCTCTACAGCCTAAGTTTCCAGTGATAGTATCCTGTATGTCCTTATTAATAAAATCTAATTTATGATATTTCCTCCAAGAACACTGCCACATCAAGTTTAGTCATGAAATGGCCGGTTAGCTTCCTTTCACAGATGGCTCTCCCTTCCTACCAACTATCCTATATTTCTGAGACCAAGACATCATCTAACAGCAGCAAATGGTTCATTCACTGTTCCAGCCATTTTTGACTATTTGTCACACTTGATTGCAAAACTGTAATCCTTAATGCAGCACAATAATCCTGTTGATTGCAAGAGCAGGTACATTCATTATACTCTCTATTCTTCTTCTACCTCTCTGTCTTCTCATCATTTTACTAACACTTTCCAAAAAATCTTATTACTATTCAAAACTTCTGCCTAAAGATGTGTAGATACATCTGCTTCACCTCATTAGTGGTTGCCATTTCATTTATGCCCAATGTATTGCAGTGAATTATTAAAGTACTTTTTATCAGACCATTTCTGTGTCATTTGTATGGGCTATTTGCAATCCTGCATTTGGTGATTAATATAATCCATGGTCTGATTTTATTGTTTCCATTCCTTACAGACTGTAATATCAAGCTTATTTCTGTCTGATTACAAAATGACTTTAGCCAGATTACCTTAGTTTTGCTACTCTCTACAAGGCCCCTGGGACATTTTTCACTGCAATTCTCATTTAGTATTTAGAGTACTTGATCCCCTGGAATGGTATGTGTCTATGTTACCACCTCAGTGCAGCCTGACATCTCACAATGAATGGTAGATTTTTGCTTAAACTGTTTTTTTTTGTGTGTTATCTCATTTTTACTGCTGTATAGTACTGAGTCGATTATCCAAAACATCAATTATCCAAACAGCCTTCCAAGGTTTTCGGGTAGGAAAAATCATAAAGTCTTAATATGTAAAAGTTATACATATTTGCTTGTGTGTGTGTGTTGAGCTTGTAGCCCACTTATGTGCGAAAAATATTCTTTATTGTCCACTGGAATTGCTGAATGGTTGAAAAGTATATTCCCTACGTGCAGAAAACATAAGATTTTAGAAGTTTTTTATTCTGTTCAGTGTATGTTTGATTATCTGAACTACTCTAGGTCCCAATTAGTTCAGATAATCGACTCTCTACTGCACTTTATTTATTGAACAGGCACCTAGCTAGCAGAGTATGTTAGCATTTTTTTCTATGTCTACTACCACATTTTTACTTTGGGGAGTGTACTAAGTTAAATCCTACTGCTTTCCTGATTATAAATTATTTTGGGAATCTGAGAAAAGCCTTTTGTTCAAACTGGCACTGCTAAATAATTGTTTTGCTGTAGGTTTTGTGTAGTGTGCTTTACTCTCAACAAAGTAAACTGGTAATTTTAGGCAGGTATCTTAACAGGATGTAAGGCATGCTTAATTAGCTCCTACACATAACTTAGCAGTGGTGGTAACTTGTCTATTTGGCCTCTTTAGGGCTATTTTTTCTACAAACTTTTTTAATATGATTTGTATTGACTGTATAGTAATACTTACAAATTGCTTTTTGCTTTGGTTCTCCATTTTAACTTGCTTTGCTATTTCTTTCCCTGTGGATTTTAGTCTTCACTAATTCCTGCCCTTCCCAAACTCTCTCCTTCTAATTTCCCTCTCCCTTCTGTGGCTAGTATTACTTGCATGGTTCTGCGTCTTTATTGAAGTAGCCTTCAGCCTCTAATCCTCCCTTATAAGCCATGGTGCAGTTGCCAAATAGTGATGTCACTGCCATTCTAAAATAATTCTTCAATCTCTGATTGTATTTATTCATCTATTTATTACCGAGAAAGTCCAGCTGGGCACAGGACCCATTTTCAGAAGAGGCCTGAGGAGAAATGTTCCATTTGTTACAGATAAAAAAAAAAATTAAACAAGAGTACATGAAATACAAATACATAAACTTTACACAGACATTTATACATTTCTACTGTGTACGTCCATTCATCCATCTGCAAACTCTTCTTCCCATTTTTGCACATGGGGTTGGGGTGTCACTTCAACAGTGACAAGAATCTAGAGCCAAGGTTTACACTGCCAGGTGGCTAGCCCTGCTGCACTGGTTCTCCTACACCACACATATCTATGTCCAATTTACAGTATCCAGGCCATTTACTGTAAGTCTTTGGAATGTGGGAGGAAACCAGCACACCCAGAGGAAACCCACGCAAACACAGGGAGGACAAGCAGACTCCACGCAGAAGGCACCCCAACTGAGAATCAAAGGGGGAACCTCTTGCAATGAGGCAATAATGCTATCCACTGTGGCACTGTGCTGCCTTCATATGTAGCCTTCTACTATATACGTACATACAACAAATCAAGACACTAGAGTGATAATGGCTGTATAAGTATTTTTTCTGAAACTACTAGAAGTTGTTTAAATAGAAGAGATGTAAGGATTTCAGAAAAGAGGATATGAATGAATGAAAAAGTTAGTGGAAGAGATAAGATAGAGTAGTAAAAAAGTGGAAAAAATGGGGTGAGGAATATTGTGGTTACCCTTAGGAAAGAAGGAAGCTTTTTAGGAAGACAGGAGAATAGTAATCACCCAGGACCAGTGCAATTGCATAGTAAGGAGCTGCGTAGGTGAGACTTCAGTTATTTTTTTGAAAGCTTCTGGGATGGGCTGTGGCTTGACTGTTAAGGGGAATGAGTTCCAGATTTTGGATGTATAGTGAGACTAACTGAAAAACACTATGATAAGAAAACCAGAGAAGACCCACTGAAATTGCTTTAGCATAAAAAATCCTTTAATCTCCGCTTTCGTCTAGTTGACTTCTTCAGAAAAGATAATATTACACTCACAACACAGTATATATAAATCAAAACAATTACAATTAATTACAGCAATTAAAACAGTTAATACACCCTAATTAAACAATTAATAAGCTTCTAAAATTGCAAACTTAAAATTCTGAACTGACTATTAGTTTTAAGAGAGTTTGTTGCCTAAAAAGCATTTTATATTTATACTTTGATTCAAACCAGGTGGATTGTCCGCATTTAATCTAAGTTGCCACAGAGTTTCTTTCCTTTCAACTCTCTTTTTGTTATTGCCACCTCTCAAATCTTTTTTAACATGTTCAAGCACAGAAAAAGTTAACTTTTTACTAAGTGAACAGCTGTGCCTGTATAAGGTATTATTAGTGTCTTTGCATTTGATAGTATAAATGTGTTCTTTAATACATGCATTTAAATGTCTAGTGGTCATACCGATGTAAAATGCTGAGCATCCTGAACACAAAGCAATATACACAACATTAGAGCTCTGGCATGTAAACCTTCCAGGTATCGTTATGGTTCGACAAAAGTGCGATACAGTTAAATATGGTCCTTCATGAATGTATCTACAAACTTTACAAGAGAAACATTTATACATGCTCTTCGGTTTATCAGATTTAGGTAACAGAACTTTATTCTCTTCACTCTCTAATAAACATTTAATATTGTTAACTCTCCTATTGACAAAACTGGGCACATTTCCTAAAATTGAATTTAAATCTGTGTTACCTGCAATAATCTTCCAGTTGTTACCAATGATAGTTCTAATCATATCACTACCTACAGAAATGTCCAAAACAAATCTTGGAACATTAAAGGCGGAAGTGTTGTCAGAACTAATTTGTTTGTTACACAAACCATGAATAAGAATAAGAGGGAAGTCTGTACTTCTTCTTCGAAAAATGTCTGTAACGATATCCTTTAACATAAATTCAGAATATCCTCGATCATGGAATAAATGAGTAATAAACTCTAACTCTTTCAAAAAAGTAGTTTCTTCGCTAGTGAAACGTGACGCTCGAATATATTGTCCCTTAGGTATATTTCGCTTCAGGAATTTGGGGTGGTTACTTTGATAATGTAAGCAGTTTTTAACATAAGTATTTTTTCTGAAAATCTTAATAGAAAACTTACTGTTAACAGAATCCCAGGTTAGTGTAATATCTAAAATGTTGACTTGATGACCAAAGCCTCCTAAAGTAAATTGTAGAAAATTTGTACTACTATTGAGTTGATCTAAAAGGGTCTTGCTCTCTCAGAATTCCCTTTAATGATGAAAAACAAATTGTCGATAAACCTCCTGTAAAACAAGACTTCAGAAAACATCTCTATTTTAGACAGAATTTCGACTTCCCACCAACCCGTGACAAGACCCGCATAAGCAGGTGCAACTGTAACACCCATAGCCACCCCCTGTAGCTGTTTGAAATATTTATTGTTAAACATAAAAAAATTATTTTCCAATAAAACTGCTAACAAAAAACAGCAAGTGTCTCTCTGAGGGGTGGACCATGAGGTGTACTTCTGTAAAAAGTTGCTTAAGAATTCCAAACCATTAACATGAGGTATCGACGTGTATAAAGACACTACGTCTACAGTTATTAAAAAGAAATCTGTTCCTTCAGCTTTCATCTCTTGAAAAGTGCTAGAAAGATGGAACTGCTGAATATGGTCTAAAAAAGACCAAGAATCTTTAATATAAGATGACAGTTCTTGGACTAGAGGGTTCAAAAATTTATCCAAGTAAATAGAAATACCTTCTGTCACACTACCCTCAGCTGAAACTATAGGCCAAAAAGGGGGGTTGGTCGAATGTTTATGTATTTTAGGTATACCAAATAGCACACCTATCCTCGGATTATCTACTGCCAAGTATTCATATATTTCTGTTGAAAACCCTCCATTCATATATTGATCATATAGGGCATACTTAATAAACCTGTAACTTCTTTCTATAAACTCTACATTCACTTTGCTGTATTCCATATGGTTACTTAAAATGTTTTCCATAGCTTTAATATAATCATCTGTTTTCATCACCACCAATCCTCCCCCCTTGTCGGCCTTCATAAATCTCAGCTCATTGGTCTTCACTAGGTTGTACAAAACTTTCCTGTCCTCACTGTTTAATTTAAAGTGTGGATGAACCGGCTTACTGGAAAGTAAGGACCTAATGTCATTTGTACAAAAACTTTAAAACACTTTTAAAGTACTGTGAAGCAAAGCATTAAATACTGATGGCTTTTTAACTACTTCACAATGTGCAAAATGAACATTCTTCATGATATAAGCTAAATTCATTTTTCTAGTATACAGTTTCAATTCTAGAAGCGTATGAGCTAAATCAGCTCTTTTACTGGGGATGAAATTAAATGCTAAATCAAGTATGCATTTTTCGGTGTCAGTTAGTACCAAATCAGTCAAATTGTATATTTTACCACTACTGCTTCCTTTATGTAATGAATCTGTTATTACCTCCAAAATCGACTTCCTCCTCTGTTCTGTTTCGCTTTCGATGTGTTGGCTAAACCTTTCATGTTTTTTGAATTAGCAGTCTTATTGTTACTGGAATTCACAATAAAGTTGTTTAAACCTGACATGGACGGTTTCGGAGATACAGGTTCACTACTGGTAACCCCTCCTAGTTGACTTTCACTCTCTGATGCATTGGCGGCCTTTGTAGGTCTTTTATCAGCTGGAATTAAAGCTGTACCACTGTTTTTAACCACTGAGTTGTAATTACGTTGAGTGGAAAAGTGATGATTCTGTACATTTAAGGGTCGCTTTCTTGGCTGATTAAGAAAATAAGCCTGTCCATTGTTGTAAGCTATTATATCATGATTTATCTTTTTTAGTTTTCTTTCCACAACCAGGTGTTCATATTTATCTACCACTTGCAACATTTCTTCATAACCCTTAACTTGAATATCATTTTAAATTCCCAGTTTAGCTTTAATTTCACTGTCCAGAGTCTCTAGATCAGATTTTAAAACTTGAATAATATTGTTGTTACGTTGAATCAACAACTTAAGAAAGTCTAAACCAGAGTTGTTAAAGAAATTTGTTAATTCTTCAAAAAATGGTTCATCTCAGGTTATTCCGTTAGGGGTTTTAAAAAATCTTAACCCCTTAGGGACAATTTTGCAAGCTATACAATGCTCAAAGTATTTATTTTCAACTGTAAGTGCTCTGTATTTCTTTAGACCTTTTTCTAGTTCAAATAACTGGTCATTTATAGAACCAATGTCAAAAAGATTTGAGAGGTGGCAATAACAAAAAAGGAGTTGAAAGGAAAGAAACTCTGTGGCAACTTAGATTAAATGTGGACAATCCACCTGGTTTGAATGAAAGTATAAATATAAAATGCTTTTTGGGCAACAAACTCTCTTAAAACTAATAGTTCAGAATTCTAAGTTTGCAATTTTAGAAGTTTATTAATTGTTTAATTAGGGTGTGTTAACTGTTTTAATTTCTGTAATTAATTTTAATTGTTTTGATTTGTATATGCTGTGTTGTGAGTGTAATATTATCTTTTCTGAAGAAGTCAACTAGACGAAAGCGGAGATTAAAGGATTTTTTACGCTAAATCAATTTCAGTGGGTCTTCTCTGGTTTTCTTATCATAGTGTTTTTCAGTTGGTTTTAGTTGTTGCACTGTGTGCCACTTTAGAGGATTTGGTATAGTGAGACTACATGAAGTTATTTGTATTTGATACTTTCAATAAGTTTATTAGCTGAACACAATGATCTTGAAGGATTGTAGAGTTGTATGAGGTTACGTAGAGATGAGCAGTCATTTGACTTGTAGATGAGATTATATATGAAAGGAAGTGGACAGTATGTGAGACAATGAGGTAATTCTAAGCAGTGAAGTTCCCTGAGGGTGGTGCAGTGGTGGGCTTTGTTAGGGAGATTTTCAGCAAATTTTGCTACTTTGTTATAACATTGCTCTAGTTTATTTAACTGGGTTATTTGCAGGTTGGAGAGGATTGCTGAAAAGTTTAGGAGACAGGGGAGGATAAGATAGGTAGCAGTATGTTTTCTTGTGTTTTCACACATATGATTTAGCTCTGTAGAGACAGAGACAAGCTTTTGATGTGTTTTTTTACTATCTGTTGAATATGGTAGTGGAATTTTTAGATCTTCATTTATATAGATAGCTGGTTTTGTTTCTGAGATGAATTCAATTGTAGTAGTAAGAAGAGGTGATGTAGAGAGGGTAGTTATTAACTGCATGATGCTTAGGGACAAAATAAAAAACTAGCTTAGATCTCTCTGGGTTCAAGAAAAGCTGTGAGGTAGTTAGCCAGGTTTCTATTTATGTGAATGATTCCTGAGTTAGTTTTTTGAAGAGTGACAATGTTTGCTGAGCAGATTATGGTGAAATTGCCAACATACTGGATCAATGAGGCATTTTTACATGCCATGTTGAGGTTGTTAATGCAGATGTTAAACACGATGGATCAAAGGATGGAACCTTGAAGGACACCTACTGGTGTTGTTGAAACGTAAGAGGGAGTGGAGGCAGTGTGATAGGGGCAGAAACCGTGGTGAGATGAAGAGAGCAGTGCATCTTGTCTTATATAGTATAGGAGTTGTAACTCTACATTTCTAAGGAATTTTAGATAAGGGGAAGAGGATGACAATGAGTCTAAAATGTATAAGTTTGCTGGATTGGCCACCTTTGTGTAGGGGCAGGAATTAGCATTTTTAGAAAGGAGGGGGACATATGATTCACTGATGGAATGGTTTATGAGGATAGATACTGAGTAGGCAATTGCTTCTGCTTCCAGTTTAAGTTAATCACTTGGTAGATTATCAGGGGCCAAAGTGGTAGGTTTTAATTTCAATCATAGTTTTTTTATGGTAGCAGTTGATATTGGTTAAATGATAGTACAGAATGGAGATTAGAAAGTTTATCTGAAGGCTGATTTATGGTTTGAGGAAAGTTTTTTTTTTATAAGACTGAGACAGATGGGATGAAATGAGAGTTAAAACATTAGATATTTTGATATTGCTATCAGATGGTAGTAAGAGGAAAGGTGGGTGGTGTGACCAGGATTTCATAGCTGACGTATGGATGATAAGAATGCTTTAGGTTTGCTGTAGTTTTTGATTTGAGGGTTTGTGAAATATTTCCTTTTGTCTCATTTGATGTGGGCTTTTGTTTGATTTATTTGTTTAAAATTTTAGATTTTTATGACTTATTTTTTAGCCAGGTCTTCCAATCCCTATCTTTTTGCCTCATGATCTGCTTTGTATGTCGTGGTAGCCAAGGGGCAGAGTTTGCTTTGACGCACTTTTTTTCCTAAGTGGGGTGAGCTCATTTAAAATGTTTAGAAAGGTATTGTTGAAGTGAGCTCATGTCATAAAGTATGGAAAAATAATCTATGAGAAGTACAGATAAAATGTAGATTTGGCAATAGGAAGGTACAGTCGATATAAAAAGTTTACACACCCCTGTTAAAATGTCAGGTTTTTGTGATATAAATAAATGAGACCACAGTAAATAATTTAAAAATGTTTCCCACCTTTAATGTGACCTATAACCTGTACAATTCAATTGAAAAATAAACAAATCTGTTAGGGGGAAAATATAAAAAATAAAAAACGTACAATACACTGGTTGCATAAGTGTGCACACCCTTAACTCATTCACTCCAATGGAGCTCAGGAAGTTTACAATGTAATGCCCAATGGGCAGAGCCTAAGGCTTTTGACAGAATCAAATTATGTCCTCACATTTCAAATGAATGTTTATATCTTTGGAACCATAGGGGTTGTGAAAGAAGTATAAATGGCAAACTGTTCTGCACAGATGATTTTTATAGTGGTGGTATTCTTCAGGTTCTAGGAAATAAACAATATTTTATAAGTCACAGTAAACACAGTAGCTATTACATTTGTAATATTTTGTAAACAACTTATAATATCTCAGTAACCACTCAAGTTACACACATACTGTCAACAGCATTTTATTCATCTAGCTGAGAACTTCAACATGAGGCTAAGGAGTTCTGTCTCTGTTACTTGGTTGTTGAGATATTTAGAAAAATGTGAACATTATATCTATATAAATTAATATCATAAGACAACAGTTAATATCTTTTTACCTTTACTAGACAGAGATCAAATATCAATATGGTTATGTTTGACATTGTGTAAGCTTTAATATGAAATCTTTTAAAACTTTGTACATAGCATGGTTTTGGAATTATTGATGCAAATATGAACAAGCACTATTTGACACCTAGAGGCATCAGTAGGTGTTAACTGCAGATGCACTTGGAGACATCACTTGGATGTAATGAGTTACTAATACTTTGTTGTGTGTGCACACCCTCAAACTAATACTTTGTTGTGTGTGCACACCCTCAAACTAATACTTTGTTGAAGCACCTTTTGATTTAATTACAGCATTCAGTCTTCTTGGGTATGAGTCTATCAGCATGGCACATCTTGATTTGGCAATATTTGCCCACTCTTCCTTGCAAAAGCACTCCAAATCTTTCAGATTGTGAGGGCGTCTCTTGTGCACAGCCCTCTTCAGGTCACCCCACAGATTTTCTATTGGATTTAGGTCTGGCCTGTGGCTGGGCCATTCCAAAACTTTAATTTTCTTCTGGTGAAGCCATTCTTTTGTTGATTTGGATGTATGCTTGGGGTCATTGTCATGTTGAAAGGTGAAATTCCTCTTCATCTTCTGTTTTCTAGCAGATGCCTGAAGGTTTTGGGCCAAAAGTGACTGCTATTTGGAATTGTTCATATTTCCCTCCACCTTGACTAAAGCCTCAGTTCCAGCTGAAGCAAAGCAGCCCAAAAATATAACACTGCCACCACCATGCTTCACTGTGGGGATGGTGATTTTTGATGATGCAAAGTGTTTTTGCGCCAAATGTACATTTTGGAATTGTGGCCAAAAGTTCAATCTTGGTCTCATCAGACCATAACACATTTTCCCACATGGTTTTGGGAGGCTTGATGTATAGTTTTGCAAATTTTACTGGGCCTGGATGTTTTTCTCTATAAGAAAAGGCTTCCGTCTTGCAACCCTACCTCATAGTCCAGACATATGGAGAATACGGGAGATTGTTGTCACATGTAGTACCCAACCAGTACTTGCCAGAAATTCCTGCAGCTCCTTCAGTGTTGTTGTAGGTCTCTTGGCAGCCTCCCTGACCAGTTTTCATCTTGTCTTTTGTGGTTTCAGCCCAGAAGTTAGTAATTTCTTTGTCATTTTGGGCTAATTTCTATCTCTTTCACGTTCCTGCTATAAAAACCGCATTTGCGTGTTTTTTGCACTTGTATTTCACTCAGCAGGTGCCTTCCAAGTGTCCTGCAGAGTCTACAGCAGCAGAGAGACAAAAGAAAGACTTTGGAGTGATTAAGTATAATTTTTCTGCTTTTCTTGTTGTCGTAAACCAATTCCGCCTAAAATGCCAATTTTTTTTAGCGTTTCTGAGATTTAAAAAGTTTGTTATTGCTACATATTGTACTTATTTGCTGTCTGCACTTGAATTAAGTCATTTTTGTGCTTAAATAATCTGGTTAACTGTTCTAGGCTACACACTAAAGTGTGATAGCCTTTTCTGTGAATTTAAAGTGTTGTTTTGATTGTAGCTGCTCTATTTTCTGAAAAAAAAAAAAAAAATATATATATATATATATATATATATATATATATATATATATATATATATATATATATATATATATATACATATCTTGCCTTTCTGAACTAGTCCTGTTTTCAGGTTATTGCTGAATCCAGGGCTGTGTTACAAGTTTCTGTGTTGCCCATACCTTACTTGGATAGAAGGAAGTTTCTCTGTTCACCTGTGAGAGAGGGGAGCTTTGAGCAGCCTATTTGCCCTTGGAGGAGTGGTTTCAGGCCAGAAGTTAGTAGTTTCTTGGCCATTTTGGGCTAATTTCTATCTCTTTCACTTCCGTGTTATAAAAGCCACATTTGCACGTTTCTTTCGCTTGTATTCTGCTCAGCAGGTGCCTTCCAGGTGTCCTGCAGAGTCTACCGCAGCAGAGAGACAAAAGAGAGACTTTGGAGTGATTAAGTATCATTTTTCTGCTTTTCTTGCTGTCTTAAACTAATTTCGCCTAAAATGCCAATTTTTTTAGTATTCCTGTGATTTAAAAAGTTTGTTATTGCTACATATTGTACTTATTTGCTGCCTGCACTTGAATTAAGTCATTTTTGTGTTAAATAATCTGTTTAACTGTTGTAGGCTACACACTAAAGTGCGATAGCCTTTTCTGTGCATTTAATGTTTTGTTTTGATTGTATCTGCTCTATTTTCTAAAAAAAACAAAAAAATATACTTATTTCCCACCTTCTGAACTAGTATAGTCCAGTTTTCAGGTTATTGCTGAATCCAGGGCTGTGTTACAAGTTTCTGTGTTGCCCATACCTTACTTGGATAGAAGGAAGTTTCTCTGTTCACCTGTGAGAGAGGTGGGCATTGAGCAGCCCATCTGTCCCTGGAGAAGTGGTTTCAGCCCAGAAGTTAGTAGTTTCTTGGCCATTTTGGGCTAATTTCTATCTCTTTCACTTCCCTGCTATAAAAAACACATTTGCGCAATTTATGCACTTGTATTCCACTCAGCAGGTACCTTCCAGGTACCCCGCAGAGTCTACAGCAGCAGAGAGACAAAAGAGAGACTTTGGAGTGATTATCATTTTTCTGTTTTTCTTGCTGTCTTAACCTAATTCTGCCTAAAACACCAATTTTTTTAGTGTTCCTGTGATTTAAAAAGTTTGTTATTGCTACATATTGTACTTATTTGCTGCCTGCACTTGAATTAAGTTGTTTTTGTGTTAAATAATTTGTTTAACTGTTGTAGGCTGCACACTAAAGTGTGATAGCCTTTTTTGTGCATTTAAAGTTTTGTTTTGATTGTATCTGCTCGATTTTCTGAAAAAAAGAAAATGATATACTTATTTCCCACCTTCTGAGCTAGTATAGTCCAGTTTTCAGGTTATTACTGAATCCAGGGCTGTGTTACAAGTTTCTGTGTTGCCCATACCTTACTTGGATAGAAGGAAGTTTCTCTGTTCACCTGTGAGAGAGGTGAGCATTGAGCAGCCCATCTGTCCCTGGAGGAGTGGTTTCATCCCAGAAGTTAGTAGCTTTATTGGCCACTTTGGGCTAATTTCTCTCTCTTTCACTTTCCTGCTATAAAAAACCCATTTGTGCTGTTTTGCGCGCCGGGTAGCTAAGGTTAAACTATTCCCGGCTTCACGAAGTCTACTCTTCAATTTTTCCATTGGAACTAGACAAACCTTCAACTTTAGCACTCAAACCATTCATTTCACAGCCAAGCACTTGCTAAAAACTCATAGCAAGCACTAATTAACCCTAGCACTAGACCCCCCATACTTTCCAGAAGGACAAGGCTCTCTATTCGTCCCCACCAGCCAATCAGAAAAACAGCTTACTCTACCTATTCAGGCATGTCCAAAGGCAGTTTCTAGTATACTCTCCAGTCCAACTGGTGAATCTGGGCATTTTAAAGCAATGTTACAACTGCCTCATGTACACAGACAACCCTCTCCTCCTACCACCTAACACTAATATATGCGAGAGATGCAATTATACAGCCAAACTGGAGGCAAAGCTCTCTCAACCCAAGACTGGAACTGACAGTCAAGAGGAGAAGGGTAATACTTGCAACACACCACCAGTCTCACATAGACCTAATAAACCAACACTGGCAAATAACACACAAAAATGCATGAAAACATACTCAGTGGCTCTAAATAAAAATCTGCAAAAGCAACAGAGCCCCCCAAAGCAGACATCCAAGCAACCTCCACACCGCATTACCAACCATGAAACACATACTTTACATAAGCAGTGTGCCATGCAATCACAGCCCTTAAGGCAAAATAACATGCCCAACATGCTAGTAATAGGCAACTCTATAGTCAGGCACACTGATGTCCCACTAACCAGGCTGGACAAGGAGAAGGTTACAGTTATCTGCCTGTTGGGCGCCAGGATCCACCACATAACACAAGCACTCAGGTCACTCCAGAACACGTACAAGTACATCTCTGTCATTGTCCATGTTGGTGTGAATGACCTGAGATGTACCTCCCTGGACTACATGAAAAGAGACATGGAAGAGCTCTCTGATCATGTAGCCCAGGCTGGTATGACCCTGACCCTGAGTAGCATCCTGCCCTCACCAAGAATGATGCCACAGTATAAAGAAAAAATGATCAATTTCAACAATTGGCTAAGTTTCTGGTGTCATTCAAAGGGGATTCAGTATCTGTCCGCCTGGGATGACATGCTCGACAAGCCACGTTGCTTTGCAAGAGATGGCTTGCACCTGTCACCCTTAGGCCTTCGAATACTGGCCAAGGCTCTTGACACCCCCATAGTGCCTTTTTTAGGAAAGGCTCAAAAGACAAACCCACCACTGTAAATAGCACAAGTAACCAAAAACTGAGGGTAATGCTATTCAACGCCAGAAGTCTAAACCTCAAAATGCACACACTCGAGGCACTTCTCAGTATGGAGAACATTGACATCTGTTCAGTAACAGAAACCTGGTTTAAGGCTCCTGAGAGCACCCCAGCACTACCAGGCTATAACTCATACCATACCTTTTGGCCACAGAACCAGGACCAAAACACAAAAGGCAGGGATGTATCCATATTCATCAAGGATACGCACACCTCCAGGTTAGTGGCACAACACAATGCATCAGAGATCATCCTTGTGCAACTAGCAATAGGCAAAACTGCAATCCAAATTTTAGCTTGCTACAGATCACCCACCGTGACTCATGACCCCCATTCCGCATTTCTGAAAACACTGGGAAATATGAAGGTCTTATCAAACACCCTAATACTGGATGATTTCAATTACCCAAACATAAACAGGGAGAACTACTCAAGTACTAACTCCCTTGCCCAACGCTTCCTAGAATTTATAAACTCAAACATCCTGGATCAACTGGTCAACACCCCCACCAGAGGGAACAACATATTGGACCTGGTCAGCACCAACATGGGCAACTGGTGTTTCACACCAGAGGTCAACCGCTCGCTAGTTAAATCAGACCATAGACTAATCACTCTGGATATCCACATTCTGCCCCACCCCCAATCAAGAAAACCACCATGAAAAACTTTTCAAAAGCAAACTTCACATTACTTAAGACCGAGGTGGAAAGGTTCACAGCCCCCATGCTAAAGGACAATGCTGTCCAAGCTGCTGAAACCTTTACAAAGGCACTCTATGAGCATCTGCAGGAATGCATGGATTGTGCTATCCCAAGTAAAACCAAGAATCACTCCTCCAAGAAAAGGAAACCAGTCTGGTGGACCCCTGCCATAAACAAGCTATGCAATAGAAGGAGTAAACTAGTACAGAAAAGAGTAAAATCCCAAGAAGGAAAGACATCCCTGATCAGTATCAGCAAGAAACTATGATCCCTCATTAAATCATCCAAGGCTAGCTTCGAAAGAAAAATTGCCAAGGACTCCAAATATAACCACGAAGCGTTCTTTAGCTATGTCAAGAACCTAAGTGGAAACTCTCAGATCTGCTCTGAGTTAGTGCAGAATAGCACAAAATACACTGAACCGACTGATATTGCCAACATTCTGGCAGAAAGGTTTAGTGCAAACGTCACCCTCCTCTCACCCCCTAAAGGGCCCATAACCATACCAGAAGAATGTAGGGCACCATCAATCACTGACACACAGGTTAAAACAGGCCTATCCAAAGCAAAAAACACAGCTTCAGTGGGACCGGACCGTGTCCTAGGCTGTGTCTTACAAGAACTCCAAAATGAATTAACCCCCCACCTTAACACACTGTTCAAACTTAGCCTATCGAGAGGCTACGTACCCACAGAGTGGTGCACAGCAACAGTTATCCCACACCATAAAGGTGGAGCCACAACAGACACTGGGAACTATCGCCCTATAAGCCTGACTAGCCTGGTCTGTAAGGCTATGGAGTGCATCATCATGGAACTCATTAACAGAGACATTGGGAACCTCCAAATCTTCAACCCTACCCAGTTTGGCTTTGTTAAGGGCAGATCATGCCTCCTAAACCTGGTGGACATTTTTGAGACAGTTACCAAGGCATTAGATGAGGGAAAGGAGATACACACAGCCTACCTAGACCTCGCAAAGGATTTCAACACCATTCCCCATTCTGGTATTATAGACAAGCTCACCAGCTTGAACATAAACCCCTCCGTCATAAGATGGGTTGCCAAATGGCTCATGGATAGAACCCACACGGTGAGAGTTGCAGGCTCTAGGTCTAACTCTAAACCGGTTACAAGTGGCGTCCCCCAGGGCTCAGTCCTAGGACCCCTCCTGTTCGGTATATACTTCTCAGAGGTACAGGCAGGCACAGGAGGACTATGGCTGACCAAGTTCACAGATGACTGCAAACTAGGGGCCATAATTGATTCTCCGGCTGATACAGACACCCTCCAGAAGGGTCTCACTGAGACGGATACCTGGTGTCAAAATCATGGCCTCAAGCTAAATGCCAAAAAATGCATAGTCATCCCCTTTGGAAAAAACAAAGTACTTGTGAACTACCACATAGGTGGTAGTCCCCTAAATACAGAAAATGTAATAAGGGATCTGGGGACCCAAGTAGATAGTAATCTCTCCTTTGATAAGCATATTGCCAAAGTGGTTAGAAAATCCTTCTATGTGGCCCACCTAACCACAAAAGGATTTGCATCTAGAACAAAAGAGGTTGTTGTGCCTCTCTACTCATCACTCATTAGACCCATCATAGAATACAATGCCCCATTTGGGATGTACCTTACAAGACACCTGCAATAGCTGGAAGGACCACAAAAGTACCTCACCAAGAGGATTACTGGCCTCAAACAGATGCCCCATGCAGCCTGACTCAAGAAACTCCAGCTGTACTCGGTTGCATACCGCTTACTCAGAGGTGATCTCTGCCTGACATACAAGGCCATGTCCAACCCTGAATTGATGGACATGCTCCACCTAAAAAAAAAAAAAAATCCCAGAGAGCCACACGCTCTGGAGATATAAACCTCACCACAATGATAAATAGGATGTGCTGGAGGGATAGATTCCTGTCCCAGAGACTCCTCATGCTTTGGATCTGGATTCCAATATACATCAGGCAGAGCCCCTCACTAACACTCTTCAAGAGAAACCTTGACAGGTGGATGAGAGACAGAAAATTTACCCCAGGGATCACTGCAGTGGCTCTGCTGGACAGAGGTGTAGGGAACTAATGTCTCAGATGGACAGAGGCACAGGGAATTAATCTAAGGGGGTGGCAAAAGCCAACACATTCTTATAAATGCCCTTGGGCAGATAGCCTAGTACTTATCTATGAACCTATGCAAGTCAAATTTAAGCTGATCACTGGTGGTTATACCTAAGAGCTTAGTACTGGGCTAATAAATACAGTTTATCTGGGCTTTAACAAAACCTTCATCTATGTGTGTTACAACCTGGAGAGGAGTTAGAGAATCAGATCACAGTAAAACTAGCAAATGCATGTGACATTATTTTAATGGTATGAAACAAATACTCTTGATGTAATGTTATGCCAGTGGAAGGATTTATGATCAGTAAGTTATTGTAGAATCTGTCCTGTTTCAGAATTGTTCAGTATGTTTCTATCCAACATCTATGTGATCTTAAAATTTAGATCAGTCTATTGCTAGGTAATACTAAGACTGACAGAACAGAAGCTGATGAAAGTCTCCAAAATGGCTTGATTTTTTTTCTTTACGCTTGGCAGAATATATGACAAGTGAGATTCACTGAATAGAACAATGTGATTACATTCTAGAAAGACTAAAAGGAGCTAATGCTGTTTTGGGTGGGAAGGAGATCATTATGAATGGCGAAGTACAAGAACCTGAGCTTTACCATCACACAGAAGGAAAAAAGCCATTGCAAACACAGACAGCAGTGGAAAGAGTCAACATGGTTCTGGAATGTATTGCCAGAGGTACAGATTCCTAAATCACAAATGTTAATTTAATACTGCATAGAAAATTGATGACATCCTACTTGGGAGTATTCTGACTCCTGAAGACCATCTCTCATGAAGTACAGATTGGTGGAAGGCTTCTAGAGAGGTCAAAAATATGTTCAGACAAAAATGGAGAATTAATGAGCATGCCGGATAGACATGGATTACAGGAGAGGACAGAAAAACTGAGTTCTGAGGAGCTGGGTAGGAAAAGTAGGTTTAAAAAAGGCAGACAAGAGGTGGGAACAGTGCAACACAGATGCAAAAAATAATTCTCAGGAGATGGGGAGGAAAAGTAGGATTAAAAAAAGAGCAGAGGGTTTAAAGGACAGTACAGATAGACAGACATGATTCTTACAAGAAGGGTAGAAAAAGCAGGACTGAAAAAAGCAGGTGTAGGTGGAGACACGATGCAATGACTTTCAGAAAAACACATTGTTTTCAGGACAAGTAGGAGAGTACATCAGCTGGTAAAAGCATGCATATAAGAATTCACTGCTTCCTGAATTGTGGTACAGCCCTGCAGCCCAGTGCTGGACTAGAGTATGGGGCTATACTTAAGATCAGGAAGCGTGAAGGAATTGGGTAGGAAGAAGTGTATGCATTGCCCTACAACATTTGACCAAAGGCTAGAGATGGGATCTCATGTGAGTGGAATGAACCCAAATATCAAAATTATTAAAACTCTATAAGAAAAGAGGTTCAATTACTGAAATACAATTTAGGAATGAGATCGCATACTACTATTACCATTATAAGGTTGTTTGTAGGGGCATGGCCCCAATAACAGAGTGAAGGCAACATCTGAAAGCAGGTTTATAATATATTCTGACAGCATATCCTGATAAAAGCCACTTGTATTGACAGATTCTACTTATATTCTGGTGGTATATATTTTAAGAACCAAAGAATACTACTTTCAGTGATTCCTTCAAATTCTGAATATTTTGTTTCATATGTCATTAAATTTCAGAAGGATAGTATTACAGAATGAGTTACTCCAAAGTCATTTCACAGAGCACTTCAATGATGAAGGAAATTCAGTCTGCAGGATGTAGCTATTAAAATGGATAAACTTGACTCAAAACCTGGACTCATTCAAAGAAGTATGTATAAAAAAATTCTTTAGAAAACCTATGTAGGCAACAGACTGTCCCAATCAGTTTTTGGTTATTTCCACAAAAGTTTTGAGAGAAGAATATAGGAGACACAAATGGGCATTTTGCTGAAACAGAACAGTTGGTTACTCAAAAAGGTTGATGACATGGAAAATAGATTTGGACATAATATCAGAATATATGGAATGTCACAGAGTACTATGAAGAAGAAAACAGTTTCTTGACATTTTGGTTGCATAAAAATCTGAAGCTACCTAAATCTTTTTCTTTTGGCATTGATTGGGCACATATAGCTTTGGTATCCCCTTCTAAAGGAAGGATGATCTACCTCATTCTATTATTGTGAGATTTGTATCCGGCCTAGAGAAAGATTAAATATTAAAAACTGCATGGGTAAAACCTCCTCTCAAATTGGTGAGCAGTTTATTAGATTTGACAATGCCTATTCATCTAAAGTAATAAGTTAAAAATGTATGTCATTAAAAATGATTTAAATAACTGAGTTAAAGCTATTTGTTTTTACCCTGCAAGAATAAACATGTCCTTGCAAGAAGGTACCAAAGTATTTTAATCTTTTGCATAAGCATCAGCATACATACAAAATAAGAAAATATTGCAAATTATTGAAGACATGGACTGGGATGTCACTTCACTCAAGACAAGCAGAAGACCAAGACTGCTAAATATGAAGCCCAAGACACTGAACGACAAATTATTTTTATACCACTGTTTGTACACTGAATGGGGTCATCTCACAAAATAAGTGTACTTTCATTTATAATGATCTATATATACTTAAAATCAATACCTGTTTACAGAGGTTACCCTTTGTAATTGGCATGTGCAATAATTGAGGTTTATAGAACCAGGCAATTTTATTATTATTAATTATACTGGTCATTGATAGTTAATTATGACAGCTAATAATACAATATACAACAATTTTTGGGGCATTTTTCACTTTGTGGTTTAAAGACTTCATTCCACTTTTACATTGTGAAAGTTAAAATTATGCTCATGACTGCAGTTTAAACACTAATTTGAAAGAACAATATTTAGCTGGAAAAGCCTGCCAACATCTTGTGAAGCTGTTTTCTTTTGCCAGAAGTTTGCAAATGTTGTGTGAAGTGATGTCAAAATATAAACCGCAAACAAGCCCAGAGGGTGTACAGTGGCTTATTTTTCATTTTTAAACTAGTTATGTTTCTTCATTGCATAAAATAAAACCAGACACATTTTATCATAACCATAATGTGATTTCCTGAATGGAAAGCTGAAAACTTGATTAATGGATATGCTTTTCCTCTGAATATAGTGACTGGGAGGATGTCCTTCCATATCACTGTTGTGGTATTCTTCAATGAAGAGAACTTCTGCCAAGGATAGCCAATTATGCCAGTATACCAAAGCTTTTAGATTTTATATGTGCAGTATGTCACATGTATGCTCCATGCATGAGGCATAAAGGTGATACACTGGAAGAATTCTCAGAACTGATTTGCTCCGGAAGGAACAAAACAGCCCCAAGGACAATACAGCACATGCACATCTAGAAGAAAAACGTTCAGAAGTGAAAGGAATTAAAAGCCCCTTTGCCAAGAGAGTAACAAAACACAGGGATAAAGCCAAAAAGGAGGGGACTGAATACTGCAGTAGTAAAAAGAAGGACATGTACTGTTATTTTTAAGATTTTACACAACTATCCTATGTCCTTCCATATCTATGCTGCAGTGTGTTTTACTGAATGGAGAGTACAACAGATACTATACTATGTCCTTCCATATCAGTGTTGCAGTGTTTTTTACTGAACAGAGAGTACAAGAGATGCTATACTATGTCCTTCCATATCAGTGTTTTTTACTGAAGGGAGAGTACAAGAGATACTATACTATGTCCTTCCATATCAGTGTTGCAGTGTTTTTTACTGAAGGAAGAGTAAAGAGATACTATACTATGTCCTTCCATATCAGTGTTTTTTACTGATGGGAGAGTACAAGAGATACCATACTATGTCCTTCCATATCAGTGTTGCAGTGTTTTTTTACTGAAGGGAGAGTAAAGAGATACTATACTATGTCCTTCCATATCAGTGTTTTTACTGAATGGAGAGTACAAGAGATACTATACTATACTATGTCCTTCCATATCAGTGTTGCAGTGTTTTTTACTTAAGGGAGAGTAAAGAGATACTATACTATGTCCTTCCATATCAGTGTTTTTTACTGAATGGAGAGTACAAGAGATACTATACTATACTATGTCCTTCCATATCAGTGTTTTTTACTGAAGGGGGAGTACAAGATATACTATACTATGTCCTTCCATATCAGTGTTGCAGTGTTTTTTACTGAAGGGAGAGTACAAGAGACAAGACTGGGAGGAGGGAGGCACAGAAGAGCCCTGTACAAACCTATGTAGAATAGCCCTGGGAAAACCTCCCCTGGCCCTGGAACAACGTCCAATTTATAATGCTTACTAAAAGTACACAGAGGATGAATTAGCACACCATTGAAAAAAGCACCAGAAGAAGCAACCTCCCCGGTAGAATGTGCCTTTACAGAAGAAGAAAGACATTTTCCATGAAAGAAATAACAAAAGAAAATGACCTTAGAAATCCAGGAGATGGTTTGCTTGGAAACAGATAAACTCAAAGTCCCAGGATGAAAGGAAACAAAAAGTTGCTCAAATTTCTGACGAACCTTTATTTCATCCAAATAATATCTGAGCTGTCTGTTCGGCTCCAAAGTGTGGAGAAACTTCTCACTTGCAGAATGGAAAGAAGGAAAAAAGGAAGGAAGTTTAATAGACTGATTAAGGTACAACTCTAACCACCGTGGGCATAAACAAAGGGCCAATATGAAGAGGCACAATGTTTCTGTGAAAAATTTAAAAAAGGAGCTTGAGTGGACTTAGCAGGAGGAATATGCCTGGACCCCTTCTTACCTTTGGGAAGTTGAAGAGTCTGCCTACAAACAAAGACAGATTTAGAAGGGTAAATCCTCTGAGGTTTGGGTATAGGGAAGACATAAATATGCTTGAGTTCCTGCAAGGCCTTACCCTTATCCTGGAGGGACTTGAAGAGGTCAGCAGTAGCTTTACCAAAAAGATTATTATCCAGTGGAGCATCCTAAGGTTTGTCTTTAATATCATCACGCAAGGCCAGAAGACAAAGCCAAGAATAATGCCTGATCACAGAACCAAAAGCAACAGCCCTCAAAGAGGCATCAGCAGCATCATAACTGCATTTTATGAAGTGTCGATCAAACTGGGAAGTGGACCCAAGCAGGGAAAAAGCTGAAGCTTTCCTTCTGAATCAGGCAGATAAGACACAACCTTAGGTACCTGAGAATGACAGCTACGGCATTCCTGGTCATTTAGGCTTTATAAATAATAGCCCGAAATGACAAAGTAGCAGCATAAACATTTTTTTACCCAACCTCTCTAAAGCTCTGCTATCCTTATCAGATAGAAGGAGCTTAGAAGGCAAAAGTTTAGAGGGCTTATCAGTCGAGACTAAAAGCACAGAAGGGTCAGCAAAGGGACATTTAAAGAAGAATTTGCAGTCCTTGGGCACCTTGTAAATCCCGTCAGGTTTCCTAAGGTGTCCAGAAGTGCTGCCAACACAGGACAACGGCAGACAACGTAGGACACTATATCTACAGAAGTTTATATCTCTTTTGGATGTTAGAGACCTGGGAGCAATTCCACTTAAAAGTACGCCATCATACAAACAATAGTATCCCCAAAGGATAATTCTTCCAAGGGGGAATCTGAGCACAGAGAATCATATTCATCTGAGCCATAGTGTAGAGGAAATGGAATTTGAGAGGAGTATGCAAGGGATTCCTCCTCAGAATCTAGGTCCTCATCTCTGGATCCAATTCCGTTGTCCTCTTAACAGGTGTAGGAGCACATGGAGGAGCAGGGACTGACACCCCTTGATGAGGGTTCAAGGGCATCAAGGCACTGAAGATGACTCGAGTAAAATCCTGCATACTTAGATTGCTTTTCTAAGTAATCAGTAAAGCACTTTCAGGCTGGGTTAAGTAATTCATTCTATTCAGCAGAAACACCCCACAGCTATATTGTGTAGTTGCAAAGTTATTTTTTCTTTGCAGAATTTACTAATAAAGGGTGTGTTATTTTATTATAAAATTGTATACGAGTGCACGTGTGTGTTTAGAATAACTATTTGCCATTTTAATAAAGAAGTAGGATATACTTCATTTAACATTATTCTTAATATGTTAAGTAGCAGGTTTATACATTTATTGTAGTAGATTTATATTTGTAACTTGCAATACATCTACTTATTTAAAATGTAAACATCTATTCATAACTATTAATATAACAGTTGCATTATGTTTTGGGAGGTATTAAGGGGTGGTTGGGTTATGCATTAAGTTGGCGAATTCCATTATATGGTAAAATACTTTTATTTCAGTCCTATCAACTACAACAAACAATAGTTACAATAGTTGTTTCGGATGTTAGAAATAGTCTTAGAATTAGCTTGAGGTTGGTAGCTTGCCCAATTTGTTAGTCAAGCTTAGAATGCAGGTATCAATATAGGATGGACAGTTGGACTTGAGGTTTAAATGGAGTTTTTATTTAATATTGGTTCTAGTTTCTAATGAAGTTTCATAATTAACAAATGAAAATGCTTACATTTTTTGGTTAAAAATTCAATATGGGAAGATTGCGGTTCACTTTCCTTTTATGGTTACTAGTTTCACATCAGAAAAATAATCTTTTGTGGTTAGTATAGGTTTGATTTAGTTCATTAGTTCTAGTTTTGCTAGTTGTTAAAATAGTTTGCTCTGTAAGAACATTTTAGTGTTGGAAATGATCATGAAACCCCCAGTAAGCAATAATTACACTTGGATAATACTAATAATTTTTTTTGAACTACATATAAAGTGATGCATGTAGCGTACTACAACACATATCATGACATTTTTTAAATTTTTTTATTAACGTTAATGGTACAAAAAGTGGTAATACAAGAACAGACCTGATGAAATACCTTAGGATAAATAAGGGTGACATCAATTTTGTCAAAGTGACACATTTAGTAAATAAATATATCCAACTGTTAAATTGGTTTTATGAAATTATTTCAACATCTTCCTTTGGTAAATAGTGAAGAAGTTCCAGACATTTTATGGGAAAAAAGTCCATTGTTTTCCCAAGATCATTATCATTATATATATATATATATATATATATATATATATATATATATATATATATATATATATATCTACACACACACACACACACACACACACACACACACACACACACACATATACACTGGCTAACCTTTATTGGGTATGAAGGCTGGATGACAGAATAGCTAGAGAATACCTAGAAATTTTTCAGTGCCATTGGAAAAGATGACAGAATAGCTAGAGAATACCTAGAATTTTTTCAGTGCCATTGGAAAAGCAGTCTTATAATGGCTAGTGAATTCATTTGGATTCAAGTACTTTCTCAAAACATAGAATAATAACTTCTGTGAAACTACAGTAATGTAAAAGTTATAACTGCTAAAACTGAAAGTAAATATCTATTTTTATACATTATTCCTACATTGTGTGCAGTCATGTATAAATAAAAGATGGTTATTTATATATCCACAAATCTATCAAAGAGTTAGAATAAACCATTGTCAATTATCTGACTGCAATGGAGTTTGTACAAGTTTGGTTATGGACCCAAGAAACTTTCATCATATTATATTTGACTAAATCTAATGACTTTAAATAAACAGATGGATGAATATGTATCATACAACAGTGATGACGCAGTAAATATGCTATAGGGATCGCTTAAAACACACAGTAGTAGAATGGAAAAACATTGTTGCAAGTAAATAAATAATGGTTCAAAGAAATATGATAAATACAATCTGAGCTCCAAATATCAAGTTTAGGGCAGAAAAAATTAAAGGCCAACAACTTACTTATTAAGAAACTTACAAAACAATATTAGGAAATCTAGATGGATAAATTTGAAAATGTACTTGTATACTATGTCTTTTAAAGATTTACTCTGGCTATGCAATTGAAGCACAATATTAAAAAAGGGTTTACAGATCAATAATAATTATAATCTTCTTACAAGGGAGGAGACTTCTGACATCGATGAAGCACCACTGATTTTAAAAAAATATCTTACAGAGTTAATTGAAGGAACGAATGATATAATAGATGAGGATGTACTTGAAAATATTTGATAAAAACATCAAGATTAAACTTAATGAACAGTACAAATATTTTATCAATAAACCAGTTTCCATTAGTGAAGTTAAAGATGCTATGAAAATACCAAAAATGGGACGACCCTTGAATTTATAAACTGTTAGCCTTCATATGGTTACTTTATTAAAATATGTATTTACACAGATACAAAAATCTAACATGACTGCTCCAACCTGGAAATGTTATTTAATTGCCTCTGTCCTTAAGCAGGAAAAGCAAAACAGTCATGTGTTTTCCTATAGAGCGATCTTTCTTTTAAATGTGGATTACAACATCTTTGCTTTAGTTTAGACATCTAGACTAAAATGGGGCTATACATGTCATTGTTAATAAATACCAGACATATTTTATAATAAATAGGTTCACCAGTGACATGTTGAAGTAGTAACTATTCTAGATTTATCAAAGGTGAATAATTTGACATTACCATTAATCAATTTGGATACTGAAAAAGTTTTTGACTGTGTAGACTGTAATTACTTATTCAAAGCATTTGAAATATGTTCTTTCTTGTCGAAAACTTTTTATCAAGATTATACAAATTTTGTACATATGATCCTTGTTCATTATGAATAAAGTAAGTAAACAGCGGTGCCCCCATTCCTCTTGTTTAGTTCCATTATTGATCCCTTTTTCCTAATAGTATAAGAAAATCAGAAAATAGAAGGATTCAATATTTTAAATGGTAAAAAAATGATATCCTGCTCACAGCGGGTAATATAAATTACTTCATCCTTGAAATAATGAAATAAAAAGATTTTAATCTCTTTTCTATGAAATTTAATAATATTAATATTAATAATAACAATAATAAATAATAATTATAGTAGCAGTAATAATAAAAACAAATTCTTATTAAACCATCAAATTAATCCTTCACTAAAAGAGCTAGCTATATAATTGTAATTTGAATTTGAATGGGAATGAAATGAAATATCTAGGAATAAACTCTACCTTAAAATATGCATACATATTAATACCTTCCAAAATGTTATTGAAGAAATTTCACACACAATTCAATAACAGAATAATAATTTTCATTAGAAGAAAGATTAAACATTATTTGTCTACTTAAAGTCCTATACTTATTTCAGTCAGTTGCTCTGATCCTTGAAAAAGCATTACTTGAGAAATTAGAAAGAATGTTAATTTAATTTCTATGACATCTTTTTAAAAAACAGATTATTAAAACCATATTAAATACTGGGAAGGTGACAGGATAGGATTCCCAGACATAGTCATATGCCTAAGTGGCAGTGTTTAGAATGATAATAATGGTTGGACTCTCTTTATAACAGAAAGTGGGAAGATATGCTTGATAAGATTATTAATGCTCAATACAAATGAATTTGACTATAAAAAATGTATATAATCAATTGTTTTATCTGGCTTTTAAAAGACTACTTATGGGAAAGTAGATAAAAAATGAACTCCTATTATTTAGACACATTATTAAAGTTTTTTAGAAATCATATTCACAGATCCATTCTTTCCCCATCATATTTACAATAGATATTATAGAAAGCTAACACATTTAGAGATGGCAAGGCTTAATAATAATGTTCTGTTATAGTATGATTGCTTAGATAAAGTAATTGGTAACCTTTTAAGTAAGAACAATTTAGATTCTTGATGCATGCTAATTGTTGATTGTACTAGTGGGCATTTTGCTGCTTATCTCAGTATATAAACAGTGAAGAAAAAGAGCTTCTACCAGCTCTTTGTGAACAATATATATTAAAGGTGACATTTTACATAAAGAGTTTGTTAAAAACTTATAAACTGATTTTTTACTTATTGAGTGTTTTACAAGTAATAATTGGATTTTCCTTTGTATTTATGATTTAACTGACAAAGAAATAAGAATAAGGCAGTATGTTTAAAACCCATGAGTCTATTTTCCTCTTATACTTATTGGAAATTGTTTACATAGAACTCTATCCACATAATATTTCTTACCCTATATAAGATTTCCACATTTACCAAATCAAACTCTTCAACATGCTGGAGATCTAAATAAGGCATTAAAGTGAATTGGTTGAATAACTTTTTCTATGGACTGTGACACATTACATACATATTGGAAGGAAACTGGATTTCTTTTAAAAGGTCTCTGTCAGATGGCTGTGTATTAGTAAGAGCAACTATCTTATTGAACACAGCCATTCCTAAAGAAGATAATAAACAATACAAGTTTCTATGGTGTTTATTGACAGTTGCCAGGTTATAACAAGGAAATGGAAGTCTGAGTCACCACCATTGTTTAACGAATTTCTAGAGTTAGCCACCATTTTGTGCAAAGGAGAAAAAGCTATTAAGATCAACAATTAATGTTGTTAATTTTAGCTGTTGGGAAAAGTTAAAACCGTTGCTCATAAAATATGAAAGAAATCGACTTTTGTGAATGTTTTAATATTAAACTGATTGCTTTCCTTCAATTCTTTGTAAATATCGTATATATTTTAAAAAATAATAAAAAAATTATAAAAAGCTACTTGAATTATTTAGTTTTGGTACACTACTCCAAATGACTAAAACTTGGCTATTTACAACTTTCCTTATAGTAAAAAAAGTAAGATATTGCAACTATCATCCAAATGGCATAGACAGTGATATGTTTGTTAAGCTCCAACAGCAGAAAAATCAGATGCTGTAGGAAAAACCCTATTTCCTTGTGTGGAGAGCTGTACACCTCTTAAATGTCTTCAGCTTGACATTGCAAATCCTCAAGATTAGTAGAAAATGCCCATTTCATATCCTGATTCATATTAAGTTTATGCAACTTACAATTGGAATAATAGGGTAGGTAGGGGGTTAGGTGCACAGATGATCCCTGTGTGTTGTGTTTAGAGGGGACTTGCCTTCCTGCAGGTAAACTTTCTAATTGCTTTTGTAACATTGTTCATTTCCAAAGAGAAAAAAAATAATATGTAGTCTTTTTTAGCATCTGCATTTTTAATTAAAATATTCTACAGGTCAAGATTTGTATCTTAACATCTAAAGAATACAAGTAGTGTTATAGTGCTACAGTTAAGCCAACATTTGTTTATGTTAGTGTTTACTGCATCTCACTGTTACTGTTTACTTTGCCTTACTAATAAAGTTTCTGTTGTTGAGTCTTGCGCATGATTATGGTGCATTAGTATTATTGGTTTTAAATCCTTTTCTGAATGTGTGGAATTCATTCTAGCCTCTGACATGTTGCTGTTGCACAGCTGTGTTGTGGGGATGAGATGGGTAGCTATAGTACTCGCACTGATATGTCATTCTATCAAGTTTCTCCTTCTGACTAAATTTGTATTTCCTCATATTGTTCATTATGTATTATACATTGCACATTAGAATAGTGCTAATTGCTGTTCTGTCTACATTTTATCCTGTAATGTATGCATTGGACAGCATAGTGGTGTAGCCATTAGTGCTGTCACTTCATAGCATGAGGTTCTCTTGTTCGATTCTCAGCTGAGGTGCCATCTGTGTGGAGTCTGCATGTCTTTCCTGCATTCGTGTGGATTTCCTCCAGGTGCTCCAGTTTCCTCCCACATTCCAAAGACATGCAGTAGTTGGACTGGACACTCTAAATTGGACCTAGGTGTAAGTGTGTATGTGCAAATGTGTGGTGCACCCTCTGAGGAGGGTTGGGCCTCAGGCTAGCAACCCGACCCCATAAAAACCCATACTTGCTACTGAGACAATGAATGCTGAAGGGTGCTCATTGCCCGATGAGCTGAATGCACGGCATGAATCCAGGATGCAGGAATGTATGTATTAAAAGCTTAAATATGATTATTACTATTAATGTATCATGCTGAGTATGTCTTGCCAACTGTTGTGTTTGTCCAGTGTTTTGGAGTGCTGGTATAATGAGCTAAACTATTTTAAAGTATCACTTATAATACATTTTTCATTGAAGGTGGCATACTTTGTTAAACCATTACATATGCACCATTGTATAGTCAGAACAAAGGAAACTAGCAGGATCATCAACTTCCCTCTATAGGCCAACAAATGCAAGTACAAGTAAAGATGACTAATCAAGGTTCAAGTATATGCTTGGAGGGGAAGCAAGATGGTAATTTATTTTTTGAAGGAACTTCAGATTGCCTGAGGCAGACTGGAATATTGCATCTAAGGTAATTACAAAGAAATGACAGAGGTGTTTGACCTGGAAGTGTTTAATTCTGTAGAAGAGTGGTCATGTGATTAAGCCTTCCTATGAAGAGGCTGTGAGAAGCAACAAAGATCATTACCTAGAACTGTAGGGGATCAGATGATTGCAGAGTGATGCTCATAACAGAAATTATCAAAATGATGATTAGAAACACTGGTTCAAAAGGCTTGGTAATTAAGTTAGGGAATTTATAAGGAGGCTAAAAACACACAAGAACCTCATCTAAATGAATATTTCTAAATATTTCACATCAGTATTGAACAAAGAAGCAGAAGGCTTAGCTACAAGACTGGAAATGTGGGAGAGCAATACAAAAAGAATTAGACATGGAAAAAAAGAAGTGGAAAAGGCATTTATGAATGGAAGATGAACAGGAGGGGCCAGATAGGATCCCAGTGAGTGTCATAAAATAACTGCTGGGGTTTTAGTAGATACTCTTAATGAACATTTCTATATTTTAGAGATGTGGTTATTTTTGGGGATTAGAGGCAAGTGGTATTAGTGGTGCCATCCTAAAAGGGTAAAACAAGAAGGAACCCATGAAACTAACAGATTGTTAGTCTGTCCTCTGTAGTTAGCAGAATGATGGGCACACTGTTGAAATCAAGCTTAGAACAGAATGGAGTTCTCAGTTAGTTTCAGCACAGACATCATGTCCAACTATCCAGAACCAGTGATGTGATTGTGCCATCGGGAGGGGAGACACTGGTATCTCTGGAAATGATCTGGATGGGTTCCAGCAAAGCCTCTGAGCTGGTCCACCTTTCTTCCTGCCTACTTAAAAAGTTGAGGGGTACAAGAGTGAGCAGTGCACTGTATACACAGGTACAGAAGTAATTAAAGAACAGGAAGCAATGCAATTGTCACGGAATGCTTTTAAAGTCAGTGACAAGTAGTGCTTCACAGAGATTGATCCCAGATCCCATCTGTTTTCAATGTGTTTGCTGTAGACTTCATGTAGGTTAATGAAAACAAGAACATCTGTTTGTGATGCTAATGTTGGGGTTGATGATGGATAAGAATGCAATCACGAGAAGGGACATCCTGAGACTGAAGACTGGAAGCATTGTTTTAGATAGTGATAGGTTCACTTCATCCCTTGCAAGTGCAAATAACCTAGAGCAGGAAGCAGAATGCTGAATTTGCTGCGGGTTGGAACTTGCTTCTGTTTCTTCACAATTTGTAATGGTTTGAACTGAAATAAAGCCTGTACTAAATTCCACAGTTCATTGACAAACTCCTGTATTGTCCCGGATACCGCTTACTTGCTGATATCCTGCAAC
The DNA here is from genome assembly GCF_019279795.1 of Protopterus annectens. Lineage (NCBI taxonomy): Eukaryota > Metazoa > Chordata > Ceratodontiformes > Protopteridae > Protopterus > Protopterus annectens. Next base: position 331,702,249 of record NC_056739.1, read on the forward strand.
AACATAAACCACATCCTCACCGTACACACAGAGTAACATTCTCACGTGCATACTCAAATTCACAAATAGATTTTGTGATTTATATATCTCTGGCCATGCTAACCGGCTCTGGCATGTACTTCCACTGTACACGGTGTCAAATTTCTTCTAAACAGACTTAAAGGAGTTTTCAAAATCTATATGCTAAATGGCCATATCATTTTGGAACTGCATGAAAATGCTCTGCCTGCAACAGTAGCATATTCAAATTAGAATAACCTTTTCATCATATCCCATTTTGTCAAGTCTCATTTCACCAAATCTCACTTCAACAACAGGATATTTCAGCAGAGTTCTACCTTTGCCCCGAAATGGTATGACCCCTGAGGTGATTATAATTTTAGTATTGAGGTGCAAGGGGACAAAGACCTTAAATGGCAGGTGTTGGGGAGTTTGTCCTCCACATCACCCATAGCAATCATATTAAAGAATGGCACATTGGTACAGCAGAATCATTGTCACCTCACAGCAAGGCGTTCTCTGGTTCGATTCTCAGATGGGGTGCCTCCCTGTGTTTGTGTGGGTTTCCTCTGGGTGCACCGGTTTCCTCCCACGTTACAAAGACATATGTCTAGAGTGTTTTTCCTTGGGTCTCCGCTGAAAATTGGCTTCGTTGCAAGTAGGACTTTCCCAGTAAACAAATGTTAAATAAATAAACAGTTTTTGTTCCACATTTTGTAGAACTGTCTCATTCTTGAGCCAGGGCTTCAGAAAACAACCATATCATCTCTATACCTGTTGATAATTAACAAGCCTGATTCATTTTTTTTCCTTTTTAATTTATGCTTTTCTAGATTTTCCTGTATGTCTGTAGCTCTTATCTTTAGTTACTTCTTGTGCAACAAATTAACCCTAGCTCTCTGTTCTTAATATTTCTTTAGTTCCATTTCTAAGTATTATTTAAAATTTATTTTTTCATTGTACACTCAGGGTTATAGGACTGTACTGAAAATGGGCCCCATCCATTTCAACTTTCATAGTTATAAAACTTCATAAAGAATAGCAGCTGTCTTGTCAGTTTGAAAAATCCAGAACAAGAGTGAGGACTTGAGAGTTATTCTCAAAAAGAATCATAACTCATTAGATGCAAAATGAAGTGGCAGGAGCAACGACATATCCAGTGCTTTAGAGCTTATCTGGGGAAATGAAATCGCGGGATATGAAAGTAGTCCTGTCTTATTACTGAACATAAGTAATGCCACAGTATGTGTTTTATATGCTATTTTGCAGGCCTTTCAAGGAAAAAGTCACAATGGCAGAGAAGGTACAGTTATTAGGAAATGAGATTGTGTGTGGATGTATATGAAAGAATTATTTCTATAGGGATGATACCTGGCAAATGAACACATTATTAGAATGAGTTATGGAAGTATGGATGAAGCAAGAATCAGCTAGCAACTCCTGGAGGCCTGGGACTGAAGGGGGAAAGGGAGTTGCTTTAGGCTAGTTGCAACAAGTCTTCTGCTGACTAGTTTAAGCTTCTTGTCTGGTCACAGGACCCATCATTCCACAAGGGGATCCTAAGCTCCATTAAACCAGACATATGACTGAACCCACATGGGAGTGAATGACCTAAGACACCCCCCACACACGAGGAGCATGGAGAGAGAGACATGTTGTAAACATACTATGCATGTGTTAAAGGCAAGAAAGATACTGTTGTTTAGTACTTTGCTTTCACTAAGAGTGATGCCTTGATACCAAGGCAAGATAGATAATTGGCTTTAATTGGCTAAATAGTTGGCATTATTCTAAGAGGCTCCACTATGTGATGGCATGAGATACAATGGTAGACGACTTCTTGTTTTTTCAGGATGGCTTACACCTCATACCAGAGCTTGCGATACTGGCTAAAGCCTTTGCTGCCCCATGGTGCCCGTTTTAGGAAGAGTCGCCCTACTGAACATTTCTATATAGCAGACGGAAACAAATTCTGACAACAACATGGTAGTAGTACTACTGAGTGCTAGGAATTTAAACAGAAAGACACCAGAACTTGAATACCTCCTGCAACTCAAGCACATTCATTTCTGTGTAAATACAGAGATGTGATTTCAGTGCAGTGACAAGACACTACCAGTGTTTAGCAGTAGCAACACCTTCAGACCATTGGGTAACATGGGGAGAGTATATGTACAGTACTTCTGAAAAACACCATTATCTAATCTCAAATTACCCATGACTCTAACTTGGAGATGCAAATCACTCTTGGCACATCCAACTATTTCTTCATTGCTATATATCCCCATCGATGTCCCCCCACTGATCGCAGAAATTAACTCAATGCAACTAGGGGGTTAAATATCAAACCAAATACCTTCTTTGCTAGGGGACTTAATTACTCAAGCATTGGCTGTCACACTTACACTTCTAAAAATGGATATGCTCAGCATTTCCTAGAGTTTAATACCAATATACTGGAGCAAATTTAAAAACTATCCACTATAAGGTCTAAGATCCCTGACCTGGTCCTTGCCAACTTAACCCCTACCTGCACCTCACCACTAAATATTGGTAAACTTGACCACAAATCAGTCAACCTGGCTGTCAGGCCTAATTATAGTACTCCACTATTAAATGAGGCCATCTTTAGGGAATTCTCCAGGGTAAATCACTTATCTAGCAGTTGGAGTAGAGGGTTAAGGCTGTGAGCTGTAGTTCCTGAGGTACAGAGTTTTTGTTTCTCTCAGCCCTCCTTTTTGTATTGCATCTGTCCACAACCCCTTTACCATTTTTTTTGCATATGGGGTCTGGGTGTCACTTCAACTGTGACAATCATCTACAGTCAAGCTTTACACCACTAGGTTGCTAGTCCTGCTATGGCTGTCCTTCATATTCTAATTATTCATATATTCATATTATATAATTACTCATATTATATTCATTTTCCTGTTGCATGACCTTGAGCAAGTCACTTAACTAGACATTGTTACCAGGTCATCCCTGAAAAGGGATTATGTTTAGTGGGCCTACTCGGTTAACAAATGGGTATTATTATTATTATTATTATTATTATTATTATTAGCATCATCATTAACCTATTTATCTTGTATAAAGACCTATGCAAAATTCTCAGTAATCTCCCACAAATGGATTCAGCTGAGAGGGCTATGACATCTACCTCAAGTTTTACTAGCATCTGAACAGCTGCATACACAAGTCCACACCCATCCACCCCAAATCCCTAAATATAGTAGTAAATTCAGGAATTAACTTCTCTAGTGGAGCTTATATATCATTATACTTGTGGACCAAAAGAAGAAAAATAATTAAAAGTTGTAAGAAATCTCCACCCCCCACCCCCACCCCTACCCCATACCTCAAGACCTCACTGAAACATGACAGGAAATAACTTAAAAGCACTATTAGAAAATGTAAAGCAGAGTCTAAGGTCACTAAAGCTACCAAAGGAAACTATAAAGCATTCTTCACTTGTGCCAGAAAATTAATGAATAATGTTCAACAATACAATGAGCTCATCCATAGTCTCATGCATTCCAGTCCCAGGATATAGCCAATATATTGCCAGACAAATGTATGCCCATATTGTTGTGCCCACACGAGCATGACACTGACACATTGGCAGTCTTGAAAGTAATATGTCTATATATTTTGAAGTCCACCTTTATGATAGGTGGTTGTTCTTTTTGGCTTTTCCCGGTTAGGGGTCGCCACAGCGGACCTCCGGTCCGCTAATGACTGGCAGTCGATTTTTACGGTGCCGAATTGCCAGCCCAATGTTCAAACTTCAGCGAAGGCACGCCCATTCTACACGTCTTTCGGAGGCCACTCGACCTGGGTGGTATGAAGTATAAATCCAAGAAGTACTGAGATGGGATAATGTACTTAAAAATCAGGCTGAGTTTATCACAAAAGACAGTTTTAAAGCAGCGGTACAAATGTATTCCCTACCACTGTGTATATCAAAATATGATGCTAGGATTTCTGTGTTGAGGACTGTGCTTTTCTGTTCAAAAAATATAGTACTAAGATGGGAAGAGAGAGATGCTGATACAGCCGGGTTTAATAGTCTTGGGAAAACAATATATGTAACTGCATGTTTAAATACAATTCCAAGATAAATTCTAATGCCAGCTATGGAAAACTAATAATAAAGATAGCTGTTAAACTGTTAGTGTTATACTATCTAAACCTAAATACAACTGATTGCACACTAATTCAAATAAAAAATTCTAAGGATCGCCACAATTTGTCACAGATGTTAGCCTCCCTCCTTAGTTTGTGATCCTAGCACAACAGTTACACATGAAACTCCAGCAGCAAACTAAATGCTACCTAAGAACCTAAATATAACCGTAACCAGTAGGTGCAAAGCCAATCCTAATTTCTATTTATTTATTTTTTGTCTCATATCTGTTAACTGAATAAGTGACCTAACCTGCCGATGCTTTTCAGCTAAGATGTGGAGAACTATTACAGTATCATCAATTTAAAGTAGAAACCACAGATTTAGAAAAAGAAAGTACACATTTACTATTCTAGAAGGAAACCTGCAGTGGTGTATTTAGAATATGTATACATTGCAGTGTTGTAGTTATGGTATAAAACAGGATGAAAGGAGTCATAGCCAAACTTTTTTCAAAAACATTTTCTGTCTGTTATCTAATGGAATGTAGCCACCCAAATTGATATCTCTCTTTGTTCTGCATCAAGTTTTGTCCGTTTGATTTACTATGATCTGTGCTTCTAATTTGCAAGTTATACTTATGGTTGTTTGTTGGTGTTTGGTCTTGACTAGGGCTGAAATATGTCAATAGATTTATTTCCATACTAGATTAATAAATCATTGATTCTGTTGCTAATCCTGATACTAAGACAAGTTAATGTTAACTCTATTAAGACTAAGCCTTGGCCTTATGCAAAACTTTCTTATACCGCTTAATGTTGCCCTTATCCTAACTAGGATGACAAATCTTTTCTTAAAGAAAGCTTTAAGTCTGACTGCACAACAACAGTAATTACTCTCTATGCCCAAGCTTAGTATTGATTCTAGGTTATATTTGGTCTTAATACAGTTGCCATACTTGGGGATAAGGTTGAATCTACTATTATGATAACATTTATGATTGGAACTGAACTTCGAAAGAGTAAGAGTTGATGTTATAGTTATTTTCCATGCATGGTGAGAAATGGGGAGTAAGGTTTACAGCTAGGGATGGCTTAAAAAGAAAGCTATGGATTTCAGCCGGAAGCTATGGTTGTCACCTACATTAGGGATGGTCTCTGATTTAATATTATACATATGACAAAAGCCTGCTATGACAACATTTACAGGTCTCTTTCCATTTTGGTGCTGGTGCCTGAGGAAATGGAATTATGACTGACGTGAATTCTGAAGTGATTGTTTCCACTTTAGACGATCAGAATAATCAGTAAAACCTGTAGCATTAATGCAGTTTTGCTCAGTACATGTAATAAAGGGTCTGTAACAGAAAAGAGATGAACAGTCAAATGAAATGAACTGAAAGGTACCTCCTAAAATATTGCAAGCACAGTACATTGACCCAAAGACAATGACACACTTAAAACACTTGATACCAGCCACATCTCTTTATTAGGGTTTTAGTCCTGCAGAGAGAGAGGCATGCATAAAACAGACAGAATCACAAGTGCTAAAACACACAGACTTGCATCTTACAGCCAATCAGTAGACAGAAATAAAAACAGGTTTAGGACAAGACTTCAAGTTTACTGATAGTGCAAAAAATGAATAAAACATTTTCCGAGTCATTGTCTGAAAGATTACCACCAAAAGAGAAGGAAGACATAATAAACAATGAGTTAATATAAATGATTGCTGCTCTAGAATGACACCGGAAATGTACTTTTTACATTCATTCCCATAACCTGACATCCTAGCATAACAGCTGCCTCCATCTTATGCATATATCATAGGAAAATCCATTCAGTCATAAGCAGCTTACTAGTGGACTGTGTCTGTTTCACAACCCCCTTTTATTTTCTGTCTTGGAGTCCATAACAGGTACATATCTTTTGGGGGGACCCTGTATGATTAACACTGATAACATCAAAGTATTAAATCACTTAATAAAGAAATTCACATTTAAAACATTGTATATTACATTGGTACATACACAGGTTGTCTGCCTCACCCTACCTAAGGACATTCATGTATAATAGTGATAAAGACGATGACCACCAACTTTAGTGATGCAGTGGTCTTGCGTATGGATACAGTACATATGGACCACCACTCACTTGGTGAAGTACATCTGGTAATAATATATCCAGCATAGTAAATATCAAATAGTACAGCAGAATGGAGAGGTTTAAATATTGTTGCCGAATATGACTGAAGTAATGTCTCATAAGATGTTAACTTTTACTTTTACATATATATTAGCAAAATAAACAGACCTATATGCTTGTCATAATACATATTTATACAGAGACATGATATCTTCCTGCATTATACAATAATGGATATGAATACAGTCTATGTACAATATAATGCATCAGGATTTCTGACCAACAGGTCTATTTTTGGACTTTCCCACCAGCTATATTATAGTCCAACAGAAAGAATCAGGTTATTTTATGAATTCAAGGTTGATTCTCGGTGCGTACAGTTGAGTTCCACATTCATTTTCTTTCAGTTCTTGTTTGCTCGCTGTATGTGCCACTTTCAGGATTGCCTGGTGAGCCATGAGTTGAATCTCTTAAGACAGTGTGAGAACCTCCGCTGGAGAGTAATTAGATGTGAGGGCCTCTTTGCAGTTATCTGTGTTTAGAGAATACAGTTATTAAAATCCACAGAAGATTTATCTCCTAGCTCCCAGAGGAGCCAAAAGCAAATATTAATTCTTAAATGTCACATTTTGCAAAAACACTTTGAATAATTGCAGTAAAATAAAAATAAAAATCCAGCAAAAAGCATGCTTAGTGGGTCAGATAATCACATTTTATAAAGCAAGACACCTTGTTTTTAAATTATTATATACCACTTCATTATTCCAGCTGCTTTAGAACTGAACTGGTAACCAGTTACCTGTGGTTCAGAGGTGGAGTTAATGTAAAGCAGACCAAGGCATTTGATAACACAGATAGTAACGTTTTGTTTTAATTCCGAGGGGCGAAAAGACAATTCATTTTAGTTATGCACTGTTTTTGTTTTGCCTAGTTGTGCCAGGTGGGCTTAGCTAATCAACAACTGCCTTGCTTCATGGATGACCTGGGAGCACTCCTGGGTTATGTTATTAGCTCCAAATCACACAATAGGGAAATGAAAGTGGAAGGAACAAAAACCCTGTACTCTTGCCACAGGATGCAGCTCTTTAAGAGCTCAGAGCTCTAGTCCTCTGAGCTAACTGCCATATTTATTATATTTCAAGTCAAAATCAGTATATCTTTTTTTTCTACTCTTGTAACTTTGTTTTGAATAACAGTAGGGTCGACATTAATGATTGAGAAGGAGTTGATGTGATATTTTTCTTAACTTGAAATAAATAAGGTGAGCCCACAGAACAAAAATGATCCAAGTTTGGCAGCTTTATAACACTAGGAACAACTGTGGCTTCAAGCTTCTGTGTGCTGCTCTACCACTCTCTGGGGCAATGTATTACAATGGCAACTGGTGTGAAGGCTCAACCTCACAATGCCTTTCTGGGTGCATATTTCCTCCCTTACTTCTCAAAATATGGCAACTCAAATGATGATCAATACTAGCTTAACATCTGCTTCTTTAGATTTGCTTCATAGCACCTAAAACTGCCAGGATCTAGATGATATAATATATTTAACCCTTAACCTTATGACATGGAAACTTTGTAAATAAGCCCTGTGTATAGACAACTACAAAATAATTTGCTACAAAGTAAAAACTAAGTACAGTGAGCACAAATTAATTGTAATGCTTCCATTATGTTTTAATTGTCCTACAACTAGCTAAAATGCAGTGTGGAATGAAGTTCCTGTCTCCCTGATGTGACAGACTGAAGTCACCATTTTATATGGTAATCTGCATCAGCAAGTAATGGATACATGGGAAATAAAGATAAATTGGTTTATTATAGCTTCTAATTTTAGCACATCATTTTGAAATATTACATATTAGAAACTGAAAGACTTTCTGGAATACTGATGTTTTCTGGTAATTTAGCTCAGGGGATTATGGCTATGAGCTGTGAATGACATTCAACCAGTAGTCTACAGTTTTGAGTCCCACAAATTCCGCTTGAGTACTGCATGGTTCTGAGCAAGTCATTTACTTGGAGAATACTATCCAAGTCACCTCTGAAAAGGGGCACTTGTATCCAGCAAGCTTACCACTTAGCAAATAAAATAAAATATAAAATGTCCATCAGAAGAAATTACTATTTCACAAATCACATACCTGCATTGTGATTTGGTGGTCAATACCAGTTTTGTTGTATTTTACATCTGTAGCAAGTGTGTGTGTGTGTGTGTGTGTGTGTGTGTGTGTGTGTGTGTGTGTGTGTGTGTGTGTGTGTGTGTGTGTGTTTATATAATAGACATGAGCACACATATATCTCTTTGTGTTCAGATGTTGCCACTGCCTTTTTCTTGGTCTATTCATTTTTAGAGTTCATTTCTTCTTGTAGTTTAGAACTATATTACCTTCACCTGTAACTTTTGGTGATGAAGTCAGGACACTGATAATGATACTCCTTTACTGGTTGATTTCTGCAGAGATGAGCTGTAACCTTTTAATTTACTTTAATTGCTGCAATGAATATTTAAAGATCATGTACAAATCTGCATAATAGAATCTATCATTGAGCTTCCATGTCCACGTTTGCATAGGTATTTACAGTTGTGACCCTTTGTAATAATTTGTGTTTAAAAAATACTTACAAGACCTGCAATGATACAAGCACAGGTCTCTCCTGTCATATGTCTGACATACTGACATAATTGTTTTGTTAAACACAGTTGGATAATATTTTAGCAAACAGCAAACACAGACTGACTACCTACTTTATAACGGCTTTTTATATGCACTACAAGCTTTTACTGATTTTGAAATCCATCAGTGTCAACAGTGACAATCATCTACATCCAAGGTTTACACCACATGGTGGCTAGCCCTGCAAAGGTAGTTCATTCACACCACAAACAAAACCAAAACGGAGGCTCTACTGATATAAAAAAAAACAAATAATCCAAAAAATCAGTGAGGGAAGACCGCAACCACTTGCTTTATTAACGTCAGCAAATTACAATCAAATGTTTTCGTCAATGCAAATCCTTGACTTCATCAGATACATGATGGTTACTCAAAAACTGGCTTATATATAATAATACAATCAGTTAACCAATTAATTAATAAAGATTTAAAGAAGTACAAACACCAACTACCCCTAAATAAAATACTACATTTAAAAAACACTTAATAAATATGTATCATAACTTGAAAATTAAACAAAATATGTTAAATACATATATATAAACATGGGATATTTAAAATACATATATATTTAAAATTGTATACACATAGAGATACCCTAAAATAACAGTTTATAAAACATAAGGAAAACAGAATGTCATAGTCTCCCAGCTTTTAATTTAAGAAGAGGTACTATGGACATAGTGTCATTTAAACCTGGAACCCTATTTGCTTCCAGTAAAATCTGCCAGTAAGTTTCCCTATGTTCCAATTTCGTCTCCCAGGGACCACCCCTGTTATCTCGGGCAATAATTTCTAAAACAAAAAATTCATATCTTGCCCTTGGACAAACTAAAATGTGTCAATAAAGGGCATTGTTGGAATTCTCTTTCTGGATTTCATAAAGATGTTCATATATTCTCCTCTTGAGGTGTCTCTCAGTTTTGCCAACATAGAATGCTTGACATAATTGACAAAACGCTAGGTATATTACCCCTTGACTGTTGCAATTTGAAAACTTTGTTGACCTTATTCATCTATTTCTAGCTGAAAGGAATATTTTGTCCGTATGGGAAATATATCTGCATTGTAAGCATGTACCACACCTGTATGTACCCTTACATTGGTTAGAAAATCTGTTTGTACTGGGTTCATATTCTAATAAGTTCTTAATATTACTCCCTTTTCGGAATACCGTTTTTACAGTTTTTCCTTTTAAATTATTAAGGTCTGTAATATCCCGAAAGGTGTCCCATTCTCGTTCAATAATATTTCTAATGGTGCCAGAATTAGCACTATACTCAGTAATAAAAGCCTTGTTAAACTCTAACTGAGGTTCATTTGGCCCACCTTCTCCTTTGGGTTTTTCCAATTCCCCTATACCTAAAATGGGTCAATACTTGGTATCCCTACCTTCCTGGACCTCCTGACAGATATTAATAATAAATTCTTCAGGGTAACCCCATTCTTGAAACGTCTCAGTAAGTTTAAGGCATTCTAATTAATAATCCATATCGTCTGATGTCATACGGGATGCCCTTACAAACTGGCCCTTGACAATGCCCTTTTTCTGGTGTCCAGGATGTAAACTTTTATAGTGAATGTAACTGTTGGAAAAAATTGGTTTTCTATAAATGGATGATTTAAAACCATTATCGTGGATACTTAATGACACATCTAAATAATTAACTCTTCCAGAATTAACTTGGTATGTAAAGGTAAAAAAATCAGTAGTAGAATTTAGATAATCCATGAATTCCACTATAGTACCACTTAACCCTGTCCAGAAAATACAAATGTCATCCAAAAACCTTGAATAAAATATCCAATTGTTTTTATATTCACTGTTTATTATATATTTCTTCTCCCAAACAGACAAAATGATATCAGCATAAGTAGGTGCACAATTGGCACCCATAGCCACTCCAGATGTCTGTTTGAAATATTCACCAGAAAAATAAAGTTGTTACGTAATACTAAATCTGCCAGCTCCAAAGTTAAAAAGATATCATTCTCCTTAGCCTATGGGCCTTCTCTAAGAGCTTCTTCTAACCAGAGTAGTCCCTTCTCATGAGGTATAACAGAGAAAAGATCAACTACATCTATGGTAAGAAACTGTAAAGTGGGTACATTAAACTCCGGCATGACTTTACATAAAAATTCCCAGGAGTCTTTAAGTAAATGATGCTCCTTGCACCACAAAAATTTAAGTTTTCAGTCCAAAAACTTAGAAAGAGGTGAAATCTTTGATCCCTGAGCAGCTACAATGGGCCTTAAGGGTGGATCCTCGATATCTTTATGAATTTTGGATACTCCAAATATGACTGGCACCCTTGGATTCTCATTTTCTAAATACCGGTATGTACTATAATCTATAACTCCCTGATCAAATAGATCCTTAATAGCTGAATCTATTTTTTTATAAGAAATATGGATTTCATTAATAGAAACAGGTGTATAACGTGTGTCATCATTTAACACTGCATACATTTTACTTTCATACATAATTTTGTCCATAAGGACAGTGCCACCCCCCCTTATCTGGCTCCATAACTCTGATGTTGGGGTTGTGGCTTAATTCAAGGAGCAGATCATTTTCACCAGTGATCAAACTGGGAGAAAATCTGTTATTTCTAGTGGCTTTCCTTATTTGCTGTTCAATTCTGTTCTCAAGATTCCTCAATTGGGGGTGCATAGGGGGGTTGTAAATACTAGACCTAGTAGGAAAGGAAATAGCGTGTGTAGTATTGCCAAATAGATTCTCCAAATTAAGTTTTCTTATGAACATTTTAAGGTCCAAAATGACCTTAGCAATGTTGCTGTTCTTTTGCGGCACATACTTAAAACCTTTAGTAAACAGATCAAAGAATGTATCAGTGACTATAAGGTCACTGTAATTATATATATAATAACCAGCTCTACTAAGAACACAAAAATTATCTCTTTCCTGTTCAACAACAATAGCTGGTATTCCCTTTACCATTTCTGGTTCCCATTCTGTTTTGCATTCCTGTTGTACCCCCCTCCCCCCTGTAAGGGTAATGGCCCGGAGAAAAATGGTTAGAATCTTGATTGTTACGCTGATTGCGTATTCTCTCTGACCTCCTTGGAAGGGGTTGCTGAACATAATGATTATCATTAACCTCTTCATCACCATAATTTTCTTCATCTTGTACTAAATCATTGTTATTAGAAATATTGTTATCATATCTGTCTCTATAATTACCAGAACGTATAGGTGGAGGTGCTGGGTACTGGCGTCCCTCCTGATATTCCTTAATATCTCTACTGAGCTTCTTATACTTTCTTTTAAGAATTTCATCACATTTTTTATCAATCTGAGTTCTAATATCATAGTATTTTTCTTTTCCAATTCGACAGTAAACAACAAATCATTAACCACAACATCATTGTATCTATCTATGTCTTTGTGCAATTTACCAATGTCTCTTTCATTTTTGTTAATAATAGCTTGCACTATTTCAAGTCCACAATTGTCAAAGGCTCTGACCAATTCTTTGTAAAAATCACTACCAAAAGTTACATTATTTGGATATTTAAATAAACGGAGCCCTTTTGGGACTATCCATTTTTTAAGGCATTCATTCAGGTACAAATTATCCAATTGTAAGCTTTTGTACCTGTATAAGGACGTTTGTAGTGCTGCCCTATTGTCCGAGTAAGTGCTGTTATAAACCATAGTGGTGGAACTGCCTTCATGGAAATGAAAACTAGGCTTGCCCTGGAACCAGTCTTGAAAAGACGTTGATGGTGTAAAATGATTATCGTTTCCCAAAGTCAAAAGTTTATCTTGGCCAGCGCCTTGAATATGCAAAGCCTGGGGTGTCTGTAAGAAATCCGTTGATTCCATCTGGTTTCCGCTTATCAGTTGACGGACTATACCATTGTCCCACTCTACCATGGGTGGTGCACTGTTCTTATTAGCACCTGTTAATATAACATCGCTATTTCCCGACACAATGGTCATCCACACCACGCACTTGCACACACACTCACACCTATGGCCAATTTAGATAGCCCAATCCACCTACTGCATGTCTCTGGAATGTGGAAGGAAATTCACATGAACATGGGGAGGACATGCTGAGTCCACACAGAAGGCGCCTCAGCAAAGAATTAAACCAGGAAACCTCTTGTTGTGAGGCAACAATGCTATGTACTGTGCCACTGTGCCACCCTACTGATTTTGAAAGTCACAGCTACTAAAACTATAAACTATAAAAAAAATTCCAACATTCACGGTAACTTCTGAAGTTTCCTTGAATGGCTTTGTAACTAAATTCTCGGAAATGCTCTGGACATCCCTATCAACACAGTATGACAACAGGTATTCAGGGCTAACTTCTACATTTAGTATGATTTTTAAATTTCTAAACAGAAAAAACACTTATTCCCTTCATACCCATGACAGTGCAACATACATTACAGGCACTTTTTTTATTACAGGTCATAAAAGTTTTCATATGAACTTCGTATTAGCCCTACAAACTGAAGTCAGAAAAATACTCCATTCCCCCTACCAGCCTGAGCATCAGCTTGGGCTCTCCTGTGAGGTGTAATGTGGGGTGGGAAATACTACTAGCAAACAACTATATTTTATTGTTGGATACCACTAACATACATGCTTGTACATGTACATGATTGCCTTTGCAGTTAGATTTTTGTACATTTTTTGAGTAGAAAGTTTTTGCATAAAAAAAAAAACATCTAGATTGACAATTCATTGTACACCTTGGCAATAAATTTAGTCCCCTTCACCTTAAGGAATTTGAGAAGATTAAAGTTCATTGAGCTCATTTCAGGGCTGAAAAGAGATATTTTGTAAATTGAAATGTAGCTTACTTCTGTCTCATTTTAGTTTACAAATTATTACTTATAGTTCAGCTAATAATTTGTTAAATGCTGTCACAGTTTTAGCCTGAACAGTCTTGTTCTTTCTTAGAAAAATGAAGTCTTCACCAATCTCAGGTTAGGAGCAAATCTGGATCTCCACAAAGATGGGCTAGGTGGGATAAAATAAAGTGGCCATATCCCTCACTACTGTACTACGGGAACATGTGAACATTAGTGCTGTCTGTGTGATTGGTGTTTGTGGCTGCAGCCAAGCAGGGTAAAGCACTACTACAATGTCTTTAGGGCTGGGGTGGGGTGGGGGGTGATGGATGCCAGAAGCATGGTGTGTATGAGCACACACTTAGTCCAAGACTTAATATATCCATTGCAGCCTTATTCATTAGTTATTCGAGCAAGTGAACTGGTCATTGCAGACATTTTTAGCCACAAACTTTGCTATAATGGCATGTGTGTGTTATTTATTGGTTTATTAACCTGGTGAGTGAATTAGTTCTCCCTGGACATTGTGAAGCTACAATCCAGGCCAGAAGAACAAATGGAATACATATGGACAGTGAAGTACTGCTACAACAATGCAATATTCAGTAATATGCATCCTACCTTAGGAGTTTGCAGTCCAAATTTCTGGCATAAGCCCATTTCTAGAAATGTATACACTAACATATCACAAAAGCTCACACTTTTCAGATAAGTGGAACCTTTTGACTTAAAAGATGCCAAATTAAACTTTGAAATAAGATTTGCAGTGTGCTGAAGAGCCCTTCTTGCAGCAAAGTGCTGCACCTGCTAGTCCTGGGGTCTCACAGCACTTTGCTGCCTAGTCTGGCTCTTGGATAAGGTACCTTTGATGAGGAGCCTTCACACCCAGTTCCTGCACATCACATAGACATACTGTCAAAACCGGCAGTCCTCCAAGGTGCCTATAGGTAGGTGTGCACGCAGTACTTGAGGGACTGCACTTGTGCATGCATCTTGCAATGCAATGGCAACTTCATTTTTCCATCTTGAAAACCAGTAAGCATCTGGACATATGCTGGCTTCCCTGAATCCTTGAACTGGATTAAGCAGTTAATTAAACAAGGAATGAATGCCTATAAAACACTGCACCAAACGGGCACTGCAAATTCTTACCTTGCTTCATTCGTTCCCACTGTCCCAGTTACCTCATCCATTGCCATATCTACTTGATTTTCCTTCATACCCTGGACTTTCCAGAGTGAGCTGGGGCTGACGTTGGATGCTGTTGACTATTGCTGCTGGGTTAGGGGATATGATCTACTTTTATTTGCCATGCCTCCCTGTCAGCACCACAGATGCCCGAGTCACTAATTGACCCCAGGTCACCTGGTCCGTAGTTAGGGCTTTATCCCTCTGCAGCACAGCTCTGGCTCAGGCACTGTTTATTCTTATGGCATAATGAACACTGCAGAAACACAGAAAACAATGTGTTCACTTCCTTTTTTGCAGTCTTGTAGGCCCACCATGGCTTCATTTTGGGAAACACGTTGAGGACCAAGGCTCAGACTTTTAATTTATGAATGTTTGAGACTGAATATGGAGAGTTATATGACTGTTCATATTTGCAGGCTGTAGAAATGCACAGATATGATTGATCAGTAAGACACTGCTTGAGAGAAGCTCACCTGCATGCTGAATAAGGGGATGAAGCCCTCCATGAAAATATTCAGCAGAAAAGTTTCCACTGCAGGAAGTAGACTCATACCCCCTATGCCAAAACACAGACTCAGTGACCCAGAAGGATATAAAAAACTGACCTGCACCTAGCAAGTGAAAACACTTGTAACTTTTTTTTTTTTTTTTTGCAGATAAGGTCTCCTGTACTATCTAGGTGGGAGACTTCAGATCTCAACATCTCAGATTCCCCATGCTTCATGCCCACACAACTGTCAGGGGTAAAAAAAGAAAAAAACATCCATCAAGAGTGAAAATACTATCCCCACAAACTGAAATCATGTAGTCACCTAACACAAAATACAGTAATGGAAAGTAACTCTGGGTAAACCACATTGTAGCGATAATGGTCAACATAATAATTGTTGACAACTTGTATCATAACTGTCCAGAAATTAATATTAATGCCATTGTTATACCTGGTCTCAGAACTTTGAAATTCTGAATTATGAGATTAATAGAAGATTGCAATATTACTACCAAGTCACTTGTCCTTGAACAGAAGGGATGTGGCTTAAGTAGTCTGCCCACTGCCAGATAAAGTAGACCAGAGAGGGAGTATCAGTATGTGGGTTATGGAGTATGTATCACATGATATTTCAGAAGTCAAAGTTATAAAGTTATAAAACACAAGATTCAGAGAGCAAAACTAACATGAAACCAAAAATATATTTTTGGCCATTGTTTGTGGGTGGCATCACCCTCAACCCACCTCATGTAAGGAAGGTGGGGACATGCCTTTGTACTTGAACATTCATATTCTTACCCACAAGTTGCTGCAAGATGGGGGTGAGGTGGGGGAAGATTGCCCTCAGAATTTTGAAATTTCAGCCTGAACTAATGTATAAATCCTGTATGGGTATAGAAATGTACCACAGAACTGTAACCAAGACAGAGTATTTATATTTACAACTGAGAACTCTTTCATGCAATTGATGTCTGTTCAGAAATACACACTTGTGCACAAACTATATAGGTAGTAATCTGCACCTCTTGATTTAATTGACATAGTCTGTTTTATCATATCACCTGCCTATTTCATAGGTTCATAGGTAGGTACTAGGCTATCTGCCTGAAGGCATTTTTAAGCCTAGCCGGAATGTGTTGGCTTTCACTGCCCCCTTAGATTAGTCCCCTGTGCCTCTGTCCAGCACAGCCATTGAAGTGATCCCCAGGGTAAACTTTCTGTTTCCCATCCACTCATCAAGGTTTCTCTTAAAGCTGGTTAGCGAGGAGCTCTGCCTAATGTAGACTGGAATCTTGTTCCAGAGCATGGGAAGTCTCTGGGACAGGAATCTATCCCTCCAGCACGTCCTATTTATTGTTGTGGTGAGGTTTAGATCCCTAGAGCATGTGGCTCGAGGGGATATGGTTTTCTTTAGGTGGAGCATGTCCATCAATTCTGGGTTGGACATGACCTTGTATGTCAGGCAGAGATCACCTCTGAGCAGGCGGTATGCAACTGAGAACAGCTGGAGTTTCTTCAGTCAAGCTGCATAGGGCATCTGTTTGAGGCCAGTGATCCTCTTGGTGAGGTACTTCTGTGGTCTTTCCAGCTG
This sequence comes from Protopterus annectens, assembly GCF_019279795.1. Classification (NCBI taxonomy): domain Eukaryota; kingdom Metazoa; phylum Chordata; order Ceratodontiformes; family Protopteridae; genus Protopterus; species Protopterus annectens. The sequence goes on from NC_056739.1 coordinate 331,719,301, forward strand.
TTGCAAGTGTCTTGTAAGGTACATCCCAAATGGGACTTTGCACTCTATGATGGGTCTGATGAGTGATGCTTAGAGGGGCACAATGACCTCTTTTGATCTGGATGCAAACCCTTTTGTGATTAGGTGGGCCACATAGAAGGATTTTCTAACTACTTTAGCAATGTGATTATCATAGGAGAGGTTACTATCTACTTGGGTCCACAGATCCCTTATTACGTCTTCTGTATTTAGGGGGCTACCACCTATGTGGTAGTTTGTGGGTACTTTTTTTTTTCAAAGAGGATGACTATACACTTTTTGGCATTTAGCTTGAGGCCATGGTTTTGACACCAGGTATCTGTCTCAGTGAGCCCTTTTGGAGGATGTCTTTGTCTGCCGGAGAGTCAATTATAGCCCCTAGTTTGCAGTCGTCTGCGAACTTGGTCAGCCATAGTCCTTCTGTGCTTGCCTGTACCTCTGAGAAGTATATGCCAAACAGGAGGGGTCCTAGGACTGAGCCCTGGGGAATCCCACTTGTAACCGGTTTAGAGTCAGACCTAGCTCCCACAACTCTTACCATGTGGGTTCTGTCCGTGAGCCAGTTGGCAACCCATCTCGTGACGTAGGGGTTTAAGTTCAGGCTGGTGAGCTTGTCTATAATACCTGAATGGGGACTGGTGTTGAAGGCCTTTGCGAGGTCTAGGTAGGCTGTGTGTACCACCTTTCCTTCATCTATAACCTTGGTAACTGTCTCAAAGAAGTCCACCAGGTTTAGGCGGCATGATCTGCCCTTAACAAAGCCGAACTGGGTAGGGTCCAGTGTTTGGATGTTCCCAATGTCTCTGTTTATGAGATCCATGATGATTTCATTCTGTAACAGCTATCAACAAAATGTTTATGTAACTTAGTTAAATAGTGCTAGATTGTTGCTCAACTCAATATTATATGGCAACATATTTTCCTAGATTCCTTTCCAAAAAAACAATATGTTACATACTTATTACTACTTAGTGGTCTACAAAATTTTACGTTTGGCAAGACTTAGACATTCTAAAAGGAAGTGATTTATCTTAGCTTTGGATGCACAAATCAAATCACCTCATAAGCATCTATACTTTAAAAGCCATTCTGTAGAGTTTTCTAGCAAACACATTTCGGCCTCCTTTAAGCTTCATAACTAGATCTTTTTGGGATTTTTTTCACCCCATAGCTGATGCTGTCCCCAGGGGCTCTCCTTGTAGATCAGGCCTGTCAGACCTGACTATCCTCCCCTGGATTAACCCTGACACAAGTTTGGAACCAGAAAGGAGATCAAGGAGGCCTGTCGCAGCATCATACTGTGGCCAATGAACGTTTTTGCTTTCTAAGGACACACTCATAGGCATGCAGAGGGCTACACTGATATATCCATGCCTCTGTGATTCAGTCCTGTCGCCATGAAGGCAATACTCCAGTACATGCTTAGCCTCTAGCAGGGATCAACCACAATGGTGCATCTGAGTGCACACCCTCACCCCAGGATGGGTATTCCTTACCTGCAATGTCAAGCTTCTAAGTCATAATTGGAATACTTGGGTATTTCACGTGTCTTTATCACTCTGTGTCATTAGGCTAGAACAAGGTTCTTTTTTGCTAGTGTCAATAATGTGTAATTATATTCTGCCTTACATTTAACATGGGTAGTATACATGGGCAATGCTACACCACTGATCCTTGATATAGTGACTCATAATATATTTCCTATTACTTTGTAACTTTCACAACAAGTGTGTGTGTGTGTGTGTGTGTGTGTGTGTGTGTGTGTGTGTGTGTGTGTGCGCGCGCGTGTGTGTGTGTGTGTTTGTTTATATTTTAGGATGCTGCTATCCATCCTGAAGTGTTTCTATGTAATAAAGCATCTAAACAAACTACCCCCCCCCCCCCACTTGTCATCTATGTTAGACAGGGACGAGTAACACATTCATAGAAATTTAAGTTGTGACCCACTGTATTTATAAGTGATAACGTCTATAGTATGTTTCCATATGCAGCAACCATGACTGCTTTTCTTGGCCTAAAAGACAATTTTTTTCTATAATTTATCAACATACTCTATTTGCACATTTTTAACTGCATACAGTAAATATACAAGTTGCAGGTACAAATGGTGTATTGACCCTTAGTTGGGACAGCTCTAATGGTAGGTTTAGCTATGGCTAAAAGCATTAGTGAACTCCCTTTTAGTGACCAGTGACATATTTTTTTAAGGACTGCACTTCTACTAGGTTCTCATATTTCCATATTGTGTGTGCAGTCAAGCATAATGTACACCATATAAACAAACTCTGTAGATGCATTTGTCTAAGTATGTGATGTTTAGAGATGCAACATTTTCAGATAACCAAAGTAGGTGGAATGGTTGTAACAAAACACATGGCATTTCAATGGGTGTGGCCAAGACTGTACTGCAATTGCTCTGTAGAAAATAAGTGGATTAAACTGTGGGATCTAGGGGCTGATAAATCCAATGAAACCGTTGGGGTCTAGTTGCTCTGTGGTATATTTTAGTTTTTTCCCTTCATTTTAATCAAACTAAAGGATGGCCTGAACACAAGTCATTAGGAAATAATGCTTGCATTTTCTTTAAGCAAAATACAATGGGGTGGGGGAAGTAAATGCTTAATGCTCATAAGTGAGAAAACAGTAGTTCTCAATAAAGTGATACCTTTTTTGTGAGGATCCACGAATTATATGTGGGAATACTGACTTATGAAGAAAGTGAAAGACATAAATGTAGTGACCAGGAATGTGACATCAAACAGAACTCTGAGCCATGACACACAAAAAGCAGGATCTGTGTTTTTTTTTTTTTTTTTTTGAGCAGGTAGTTAATGAGTTAATGAGCATGTACAAAACATATACAACATTCATGATCCATCATTTTGCTTTCTACAGAAATACATAAAAACGGTATTTGCTTTTTTAAACCTACATGCATTCCATTTTTTTAGTAGCATATAACATTCACACTTTCACATTCTGTCAAATCATGAAGCCCCAGTAGTTAGTAAAACACATTAAATATAATCTTCAAGAATATGTTGTAAACCTTGGTAGTGCCTAAGACATGCTATATATATATATATATATATATATATATATATATATATATATATATATATATATATATATATCTATATAGAGCTTAGGAATATTTTCCGAAACTGTCATATCTGCATCTGTTTATATTCAGCATTACAGCAAAGAAATGTAAAACTGGTGTTCACATCCCTACTATAATATTATACCTTTGTTCAGCCTAAATACAAAACCTGGACAAGCAGTGAAATCCCTGCACATTTGTTTTAAGGCTGATATGAAATGCCTATATTCATGTGCAACAACTGACTACGTTCCAAAAATGCCATTATGAAAGCCGAATATGGATTGAGAGCATTCAGAGCATTTTGTCTGAGTGACAAGAGTATATTTATTGTGCATTAAGGAAATGTACAGTTAGGATATTATAAAGTACACTAGAGCATTAACACTAAACTATGAAGCAGGCATGTAAGTACACCATCTATGAAGTGACCCATATGCTCAGGGCAGTCATATATGGCTGTTTTATTTTCTTGTGATCTTATAATAGATGAGGGATTTTTACAGGCTTTTCATTAAAGAAAAAAACAGAGTAGTACATCTTGATCAGGCTCATAGGAGATCACTAAGCTAGGCATTACTAGCCTTTATAAGACTAGCCATGTTAATCCTGGGTTGCCCCACTTGTCCTTCGTTAGATGGATGTACTTTACAGATCAGCACTGACTACCCCTGTCCATGAGGAACATGGGTGTCACCCTCAGGGTGAATTTGCAGTCACCCATACATTTGTCCAGGTTGAGCTTGAATAGGGTCATCGAGGAGCTCTCTTTCACATGAATTGCAAGTTTATTCCAGAGCAGCAGCAATCTTGGGGAGACATACCTGTCTCTCCAGCATGTTCTGTTAATGTCACTGGCAAGGCTGAGATCCCTGGGGAGAGTGAATCTAATTCCATTTGATTTGTTGATGTGCTGCATTTCCATCAGGTAGGCCAGGCACAAGTTGCTTCTCAGTAGCCTATATGATACAGAGAACAGTGCAAGGACTTTCAGTCTATCCATATAGGTCATAGTTTGGAGGCCTTGTATCATCTTAGTGAGAAACATCTGTGGTCTCTCCAGTTGCTGCAGGTGTCTGGTGAGATACACGCAGAAGGGAGCATTGTACAGTCTTATGATTAGAGTCAAGTAAAGTGGGGTTATAATATCCTTAGACGTGAATGCAATGCCTTTACTTATAAGATGTGCAAGGTAGAAGGCTTTTCTTAGCACCATGGAAACCTGGTGGTCAAAGTTCAGATTGCTGTTGACCTGCGTTCCCAAATCTCACACCACTGGGTCTGAACATAGAGGCATGCTGTCAGTATTGTAATTAGTGGGGAATTCTGCTTTGCCAAATTGGATAATAGTCTACTTTTTTTGCGTTTAGGTTTAGATCATGACTTTGGCACCAGTCACTTGTTTGTCTTAGCCTCGCCTGTAATATGTTAACATTATCAGAGGACTCAATGACTGTGTCTAGTTTACAATCATCAGTGAATTTAGTAAGCCAAAGGCCGTCTACTTTAGCCTGGACATCTGAGAAATCGATTACAAATATTAAAGGGCCCAGTACAGATCCTTGCGGTATGCCACTGGTGACAGGTCTACTAGTAGAGGTGGAGTAACCAGCTCTGACAGTATATGTTCTGTTGTTGAGCCAGTTAACTACCATCTAGTGATGTGAGGGTTAACATCTAGCTGAGAGAGTTTTCCATTGATACCCAAGTGGGGGATTGTGTTAAAGGCTTTGGATCTGTCCAGGTAGGCAGTATGCACAGTCTTATCTTCATCCAGGTTCAATAATCATGATCTACTCTCAGCGAAGCCAACCTGGGTTGGGTCTAGAGTTTGAAGGTCATGTATATCCTTGTTGATAAGGTCCATGATGATCCTTTCCATGGCCTTGCAGATGACGCTTATGGGTCTATAGTTCCCACGGTTGGTTGATGGCCCCCGTTTATGCGAGGAGATTACTGCTGCTGTTCTCCATTCTGCTGCTACTAAGCCAGTCCTCAAGCTACGGTTACAGAGAATGGCAAGTAGGTCAGCTAGTACTGTTTCACATTGCTTAGTAAGCAACCTGGAATGTTATCTGGTCCCATTGATGCTGTGTTTTTGGCCTTGAAGAGCTCAGATACGACTTGATCTATACAGATACTAGGTAGAGAACTGGTGCAAGTATGCTCTGGGGTATGGCTGGTGGGGATAGGAAGATGAAGTTTGTACCAAATCTGTCAGCTAGCAGGTTGGCAATTTCCTCTGGTATAGTGTGAGTGGTACCATCTACTACCAATATGGCACATAGCTGGGCACTCCCTTTTAGATTCTGAATGTAGTTAAAGAATGCATTGATTGTCCTTGGCTAGGGATGCTATTTTCACTTCATAATTTGCTTTAGAGGACTTTAAAGACTTCTGATTTGCATGTTGAATCTGTAGAGGAAATTCTTCCTCTGCAGAGGCAGTTACCTCTTGTTCCTGGACATCAGTTTCTTCCTTTTGTTATACAATCTGTTTATACAAGATGTCCACCATAGTGGTTTGTTTTTCCAGGAGAGGCTGGTTTTAATCAGGTCAGGTGCAGCCGAGTCTATACACTTGCTAAGGTGATTATATAGGGCATTTATGTACATCTTTGCATAGGAGTCATTATTGCCAGTGATTGCAGGGGGTATAAAACTTTTTATACTATCACTTAGTAGGCTGTAGTTTTCTTTGGAAAAGTTTGTTAGTTTTTTTTTTCTCCTTTGGGAGTGTAGGGTCCAATAGTTACTTTGAAAGAGACTGATTCATCGTCTGACCTTACCAGGGAAGGCATCACACAGGGAACAGTGCAGTGACCACTCATGCTGATGAGTACTACGTCAAGAGCATTAAAGTCCCTTGTCAGGATGCAGACTATTTGTTCCAGAGCATTTGCATTGACAGAGTCCAGGAACCTCTGGGCAAGCATATTTGAGTTTGTGTATGTTACCCAGTTGATGAAGGGATAATTGAAATCTCCCATGACTAAGGTGTTGGGTTGCATGGCAAGTGACTCCAGTACGTTCAGTTAGGCATTGTGCTTTTCTTGGTTCATGGAAGGGGACCTGTAGCTAGCAATGATGTGGTAGGGTGTTTTGCCTATAGTTAATTGGGCATAGAGTAGTTAGAGAGAGTCATACTGTTTGACTAATCTTGAGGTATACTTGGCTTTAATGAAGATGGATACACATCCACCTTTGGTTCTTTCATGCTCATTCTGGAGGTCTGAACACGTAGAAGGCAATGTAGACATGCATAGCTGTGGTGCTCTCTGTGGTCTTCAACCATGTTTTAGTGACTGCACAGACATCAGCATCTTCCCAGGTGAGGCATGCTTCCAGGGAGTGCAGTTTCATGTTTAGAATCTTCGCATTAAGTTTGAATTGAGTGGATTTTGCTGTCAGAAATTTTGTCATTTTGACATTGCCTAAAAAAGGCACTATAGAGGAGACAAACACCTTAGCCAGTGCCTAGGGGAGACAAGTATAGACCATCTCTGGCAAAGCAACGTGGCCTGTCGACCATGTCTTCTTAGGCTGACAAATACTGGATTCCCCTGGAATGACACCAGAAGCTAAGCGAATTGTTGAAATCAATCATTTTTTGTTTATATTGTGGCATCATCCTGGGTGAAGGTAGAATGCTGCTTGGGGCTAAGGTCTTACCTGCCTGGGACACACAATCTGAGAGTTCAGTAAAGTCTCTCTTTATATAGTCCAGGGAGGCAAGTCTCAAGTCATTTATCCCAACATGGACTATGACAAAGTTATAATGGTACTTGTTGAGTAACCTGAGTGCATGTGTGATTTGAAGGATCCTGGCCTGAGTGCATGTATGATCTGATAGATCCTGGCACCCAGTAAGCAGCTGAGTGTAACCTTCTCCTTGTCCAGCCTGTGTCTCTCACTATGGAGTCTCCTATGGCCAAGACATTAGGTTTTGAGGTGTTTCACCTTAGGGGCTTATTTGGTGAGACACTGATATGTGTGTTATTTGCAGTGGTTTCTATAACATGTTGAGATGTGTACAGCTAATTTGCATTTGGAAGGTCTGTGATCTTTTGGTAGGCTTCTAGTGAGTACCTCCATGTATGTACATTTATGCATTGTGTCCTGAACGTGTGTGAGAGGTGAAGTACATGAGCTGACAACCTGCTTGATGTCTCGTTGCTTATTACATGAGAGGATTGTTTCCAAATTGATTGTGTAATTACATCTCTCACATACGGTACTTCTTTGTTTCAGGACTAAGTGGTTGTCAGTATACATGAGGCAGTTACTACATTGCCTCAGGATGCCCAAGTCAGTCAGACTGATAGGAGAAATGGTGGGTTTATACTGTAGTACTGTTGGGGAGTGGGCAAGTTAGATCAGTTTATGATGTAGAAATAACAGAGGGCCTTATTCTGTTGACAGTTTAGGGTGAAGAGCTGTGGTGATGCTGCTCAGTGGGCAGTTGAGTTGCCTGCAGAGCAACAGGGGACTTCTGAAGGATTCTACTGATAGACATCTAGAGAAAATTTAAGTTTCGAAGTATTTGCATCTATACAGGGCAGTGCTAACCCCTATTGTGTGATGCACAGCTACACATAGATATGAGGGTTAAATACAGGTGAAATTCAACAGTTTTAACACAAAGTACCAATAGGAAAGCCCCAAACTGAGCCTTTCTCCAGCAATCCCAAGCTCAGATGGAACCTCAGCTACACATTTCTGTCACAAGAGTACAGGGAAGCCTTCTTAATGTAAGGTGGCTGGTTTAGAGCACAATGATACCAAACAGACTAGATTCAACAAGTCTGAATTTAGCCTATGCTATATAAGACAGTACTACAGAATTTCAAAGTGCAGAAAAAAAATGCAGACACAATCAGCAAAAATGAAGCAGCAATTCAAATAAATACGGTTAAAGTGCATTACAGGCTTTAAATGTACTTATTTTTCAGTTGTTTGCAGGTTATGTAGAAAAAGACTCCAAAAGTACAGTGGCTCTTTATTTGTTACCCCAGTCCATGGATGTTGTTCCTGTTTTGTGGTCTCAAAATCAGGATGTTCAATGTCTTGTTTGTGGTTTCTGTGGGATATGGGGGTGAAATGGGCATGGTCTGCACAAAGTGGGACAGCCACAGTGATGTTCACACATTGTCGTACTTCAGTAAGTGCCCAGCATCAACTAAGGCAGTAGCCTGATGCTTGAGGTACTAGTCCTCCAAGGCTGTTCACTCCACAGGTGCCACCTTAGTGCAAGTCAAACTATGTACCTGCACTTAAGGTTACATCACCTGTGGTGTCTACTGCATTAAGAGATGGAATAAACTCTGAAAACAAAAGAGCTTGCTTCCAAATGAGATCAGAGAAGCCATCAAGTCTCCCTTAAATAGTAAATAGTATGACTGTGGCTGCTTCATCAAGTTAAACATATGCAAGCCTCCATCTATTTTTCTAGTCTACATAGTCATCCTGCTGTACTTCAAGACATTCAACTTTCAAGTTTTCCCACTTCCCTGATGTTTTAATTCCTTATCTTGACCCTTTTCTTATATTGTCTTAATTTGTGCCTCATTTCTTTCCCCAGTGTGTCTTCTGCCAGAGACAGAGTCATGTTTTGAGGCTTTTCTCACCCCACTCCTGTGTCCCACTTCCTTACTTTTCCATCACAGTTCCTACTACTTTCACTCACAGTAATCTTCTGTCTGTTCTTTTTAAAAAGTCTGAGTATTAACTTCACTGACCCAACACTATTTTTGGTACATCAGATACAATGGCAGCTTTTGACTTCAAAGCAAAGTGTGGTTGCGGGAAGCAATTTAATGGGTGGGGATAATTGGAATGGGGTGAGGCTGTATTACAGCAGGTCAGTGACCACTACATTTGAACAAATAGGTGGGGTCATTCATTTTCATCCACAGACTTAGTACCCACTCATTATTAACACTTTGACTATTTGCACCCCAGATATCTGTCTGCAATCAAAACTGCTACTCTTTGCTGAAATAGTGCCAAGATTAGAGTACTTCATGGGTCATTGGACAAAAAAAGTGCCTACCCCTTTTTAAAGAATACATTTTGCATATCCCTCTAATATTGGATTGGAGTGAAAGTAAAAGCACATATAGCTACAAGCAAACACTACAGTTGAGAGCCTCGGATGGAAAGGTAAACACTATAGTTGAGAGCCTCGGAGGGAAAACCAGAACATCGAAATAAAACACCCCAAAAAAGAGATGAAGTACATGCAGATTTCACACAAGAAGAAGCGCATCCAAAACTCAAGCAGAGAGCCAGGTACTGTGAGATGGCAATACTACCTGCAGGACCAGTGGGTTCAATTCAATGATCATACACATCCTGCTCAGACTGCAACAGACAGCCACTCCCTGTGTACAATGTTTGTTTGACTGTGATGGAAAGTGAAAAAATATGGGCAACTTTCAACTTTTTGATTCACTGCAACCCCCACAGTTATTTTCATTACAAACACCTTCCATGCCCATCAATTAGAGCCATATTACTGTGGTTATTTTTTAACATAACCAGACATCTGCAGTGTACAAAGTCAAAGTATTCCAGTTGGCTTTTACACATGAGCACTAGTTTTGTAAAGCTAGGGTAATGACAGCTTATATGAGCAAATGACACCGAAAGCTCCCATACCCAAGAATTAAAGCTGAATTTGGCTGTGTACATCTCAGATACTAGGGTGTAATACACTAATAATAAAAAATAGCCAAGTTAATTTACTTTATCTCAATGTATGCATAAGCAATTGTGTGTGTGCTCATAAATACACACACACACACACACACACACACACACACACACACACACACACACACACACACACACACACACACACACACACACACACTGTACTCACCAGTTACAGGAAATTGTATGGCTATATACACTCCAGATGTCTGACTTGGGATCAAATGAATGAATAACAACATAAATAATGGTCATATGTTTTTAACTTGCTGTTGACAGATCTATACAGAGCAAACATATTGCAACCATCCACGCAGGCCCATGTGCACACACGGATATGACTATGAATTATAGGCATTTAAATGACTGTGACTGTATACTTCAGTTATTTGATTGCAATCAAATGAATGAATAATGTGTAACTGCCACACAGGAATGTATCTTCTTAGCTCAGTGCTGTGACTATATAGTGTGCAACCCCCCATACATCTCAATATCTTATCTCAAAAATCAAGGTGAAAGGTAAAAAAATAATGGGAACAAAGGAAAACATCAGGGACACTTATAATATATATATAATATATAGAGAGACAGTTGGTAGAATAACAAGCTTTGCATTAGCAGCTTTTCTTTGAAGGTTTTTAGGTCTGAAGCTCAAAGTCCTGTCATTATTTAGTGTCATCACTCCTCTTTGATCTGTACGAGAAAAACACAAACTTTTATGATAAACAGATTGAAATAATTATGCAAAAAACTGGGCCATTCTGCAAAATCAAGGCCAGTTGAGGGCATCTGCCCCCCCCCATACACACATATGTCATCATCAATTGCAGTCACTTGTATAATTGTGACTAGACCTAATTGATTGTGATAAAATGAAAGAGTAAATGGCTATTGTGAAGGCTGCCAGCCTAGCTAAATAGGATTTTGTAGATAATTCTGTCATTTTTAAATAGTAATGTAAGCCACACGCTTGTTCTCTTAAATGTAAGAAAATTATGGTAAATGTTGAACTTCAAAAATGTAAATGTTTAACTTCAGAAATGTAACCACATTGCACTTTGCTGGAGGAAAGCAGATATGTCAAGCATTGTATAATTGTTTGATCTCAAAACTTGGAGCTGAGATGTCTGAATAAAAGAATTCTTCCTATTGTTTTGAGACCAGAGTCAATGGCTAGAATTTACATGTATAATATCTTTTATTGCTTTGGCTTCCTGACCAGCTGCAAGATCAAAAGGGCTGTTATACTCTGAGTTTCTGTTAGCCTGGGAAATAGAATAATGATATAATCTGAAATGAGTCAGTGGTACTGTGTTATCAATTTAAGGACAGAGAGAGAGAGAGAACCCGATAATTTTGCATTTGTAGAGTTGACAACATCATCAGCACTGCCTTGCTCTATATGTAAGTTTATTTTAGAACTGTGTTTGCTCTTAGATATAGATAGGAAATAGGAAGTCTAGTCTAGCTGTTTTCTGTATTGATATCAGAACTTTTCTACTGTATTATTTTAAGCATTTATCCATGATCTCTGAACTCTTGACTAGCACTGTATAGTAAGAAGTATTGTCTTGTGTTCTTATTATTTATTATTAAATATTTTTAAACCTTTCAAATGTGGCTGTTTTATGTAGAAATAATTTAAGCTCTAGAGTACATTGTATGTATATAGTGATACTGTCCAAGCCACTCCAAATAAGCTCTGCTGTTCATCACACTTACCATTTGGATAATAATATTGCAGAGTAATAATTGGGCACTCTTTGATAAGGGCCTTATTAATAGCTGATATTAGTGGTTGGTGGCAAGTGGTACTACTGTATAGTCTGGGCAGAAGGGGCATAGCTAGAGAACCTGTGCCAGCCTTCTCCAGGAGTGTCTGTGTGTTTGTATATAACTCATATCTCAAAGTGTGTGTGTGTCAACTACTTGGGCAGGGACACGAAGCACTGGTTGGACAGAGATGGTGCTGGAGGTTTTAGCTTGACCACTAGGCTGAGATCTGGGCCCTATAGCTGTACCAGTGGGGAGTCTTATTGGGGATCTGGAGAGAAAGGGAGAATCTAGCCCCTGACTGACTGTGATCTCTGTGTGCTCTTAAGGGGAAATTGTACTTTACTGTGTGTGTGTAGTTGTTATCCCACCCAGTGTTGACGCCCCTCACTGGTGTTAGTGGTGAGGATTGAGGGTCCTTGATTGCTGTGCCTGTGCACGGGCATTACATATTAATTGTTTTGTAGTGGTGGTATATTCACACAACATATTAATTGGTTGGCACATACTAATTGGCTTGTAGTGGTGTGAATAGTGAATGCCTGTAGCTTGTGTACAGTGATCAATGAATGTGTTTTTGCACTCTAAATCAGCCCCACAGTGAATATTCAGAGTTCAGATCACTATTTCTTTATTTCTTTTGTGAGCTTGTTTAGTCAGGGAGAGCAGGCAAGCATATCAGCAGAGGAGTATGGGAAGCTGACAAGGAGCCAGTTGGCTGAGATGTGCCAGGCTAATGGACTGGTGCAGGGAAACCTGACTAAGGCAGAAATTATTGCAGCTTTGGTCACAGCTGCATAAGAAAACAGCAACCAGGAGGATGAACAGACTGACCGTGGAGATGTACAACACTCATGGATTGGGCAGCTCAACCTTTGTGCAGAGGATTTAAAAATCCATCTGGAGCTAAAGAGACTGGAGTGGCATTTGGAAATGGAAGCTGTGGAAAAGGAGTGGCAGAGGCAACATGAAAAGGAGATGCTGACTCTTTGCCAGAGTCATGGAGGTAATGGGGGAAGGGAGTAACTGGACCCCAAAAGCACAAAAGGTCAGTAAATTTCTTCCGCAGTTTACAGAAGGGGATAATTTTAATAGTTTCATTCATATGTTTGAGAGGGTATTTAAACAGTATGATGATGACCAAAGGCTCTGGGTATGGATCCTGACCCCCTTACTCCATGGTAAAGCTGTAACTATTTTGTCCAAAATGTCTGACGTTCACTGTTTTGATTATACTGCTGTTAATAATTGTTTGTTAGAATGTTTTAAGCTAACACCTGAATCTTATAGGAAAAAGTTTTGTGAACATAGACACAAGGCAAATGAAAGTGTGTGGGAATATGTTGCTGAACTGAGCACTTATTTTCATAGGTTGGTGAATGGATGTCAGGTCACCACTTTTGAAGGGCTGGCAGAACTTTTGGTGAGGGAACAAGCTCTTAGCACTTTGCCTGAGGACATGAGGATCTGGTTAGCTGATAGACAATGTGCTACTTCAGAGGAGTTGGGGAAGAAGGGAGACCTATACCTAGGAAGGAGGGCATCCCTGCACAGGAAAGGGTCGCCCAGTACTGCTCATAGGTCTAAAGGAACCCATGACGGGTAACCCAGACTGGCCCAACAGAATCTGCCAGTAGCAGGGGAAGCCACTAGTCCAGGTACACATATAGGACCTAGGGTTAAATGTTTTGAATGCAACCAATGGGGTCATGTGGCATACAGATGTCCACAGAGGCAAGGTGGGAAACAAAAGGTGAGAGAGCTAGTAAGTGGGAAAGACAAACTGTCAACAGTAGGTTGTCTTGAGAGAACAAGGGTACCAAACTACCACAAGAGGTTATATCCTATTGTAGTGAATGGCAAAGAGGCCATTGCTAAGAGAGATACAGCCTTTGACATAACCATTGTGAAGCCTGCAATGGTTACAGAGGAGCACTACTTGCCTAGGTGATCTACTCCAGTAAGAGCTTTAGGAGGAATCCCATTCCAAATACCTTTGGCTAGGGTTCACCTTTACTGGGAGGGTGGAAAAGGAAGACAGCAAGTAGGTGTGTTTGAGGATATCCCTGCAGATGTCCTGATAGGGAATGATTTTGATAGTGCAGTACCATGTGCTTGGGTAGTTACCCACAGGCAGGCTTGGAGACAAGCATGTGAGTCTGGTAGCCTGTGGAGAGCCAGACACAGTGCATACTTGCAGCTGGGACTGGTGAGGTGGTTACTTCAGGGAGGGAGATACCCTGTAGCAGTGAGACTGAAAGTGAGCCACAGCTGCTTGTAGGTACTGATGTTCCCTTGGACAGAGGGACTGCAAAGGTAGAAGTGAGTAGTAGTAGTACCCAGGCTGACAGTGAGGCACCGCTGTCAGAGGATACCAGATGTCCTGTGGAAGGGGTGCTGGGAAGGGTTACAAAGAGAGAGTTGAGACAGGCTCAGCTCTCAGACCCTACATTGCAAGGCCTGAGGCAGGTAGCTAGTGAGGGACCTGGTTGTCAAGGGAAGGGGGAATATGTATACTGGGACAAAGGGTTACTGTATAGAGTGGACCCCTGAGGGAGGGCTAGAAGGTGAGAGAATACAGCAGTTGGTAGTGCCTAGAGCCTACCATCTGCTGCTTCCAGCCATAGCCCATGATATTCTCTTTGCAGGTCATACGGGCATAAAACATACAAAGAGACATATTATGCAGAAATTCTATTGGCCTGGAATTTCCAGAGATGTAACAGGGTATTGCAGGATCTGTGAGTGGTGCCAAAAGGTAGGCAAGGCAGGAGACGAGATGAGGGCTCCTTTGATGCCTTTGCCTGTGATTGAAGAACCATTTCAGAGGGTAGCTATGGATATTGTAGGGCCTCTGATTACCCCAAGTTCCACAGGGAAAAAGTATATCCTAGTGGTAGTAGATTATGCTACAAGATACCCTGAGGCAGTGGCTTTGATCTCTACTGAGGCAGAAAAGGTGGCGAATGCTTTGTTAAAGATTTTAAGCAGGGTATGTTTCCCAAAAGAAATACTGATTGGCAGAGGTGCCAATTTCATGTCACACCTGCTGGCTTGTCTGTGGAGGTCCTGTAGGGTGAAACACCTGTAGACCACCCCCTACCATCCCCAGACTAATGGGCTTGTTGAAAGGTTACACTCTGCACTCAAGTCCATGCTATGGGCATTTGTGGACCAGTTTAAGAGGGAGTGGGACAAATATTTGCCCCATCTGTTGTTTGCTTACAGAGAAGTTATCCAGGAACCCACAGGTTTTTCACCCTTTGAGTTGTTGTATGGGCATAGGGTGATGGGACCTCTAGATTTAATTCATGATGAGTGGGAAGGTGAGTGTGAACCTCACAATGAGTCTGTTGTGGCATATGTCCTAAACCTCAAGACAAGGCTCAGGGAACTCGTGGGTTTGGCCCAGGAGAACCTGGCAGAAGCCCAACAACAGAAAAAGGTATGGTATGACAGGAATGCTTGAGCTAGAGAATATGCTTTAGGCCAGCAGATAATGTTTCTCATTCCTGTCAGACACAACAAGCTGCAAGCAGCTTGGGAGGGACCCTACAAGGTGGTATGAAAGGTAATTGATGTTAACTACATGGTGGAACTGCTAGGAAGGAGCCAGGGGCACAAACTGTACCATGTTTACATGATGAAACATTTCCATGATAGGGAGGCCCTTGTGGTGAGTATTTGCAGTGGATTACAAGAGGAATCTGAGGGAGATCTGATGACTGATATCTTCGGTGAGCCTTGGACTGACACCTCAGTGGAAGGGTAGCAATCTTCTAGCAGCTGTCTCCTACCCAGGTTTGAGAAATCCGAGCAGTGTTACAGGAGTTTGGGGATATGTTCACTGGGAAACTAGGGTGCAACCACCTGATGCAGCACCAGGTGGATAGGAATCCAAAGGCCTATTAGGCAGGCCCCTTATAGGATGCCTGAGAGAGTCAAACAGATTCTGAGGGAGGAGATACAGGAAATGTTGGAACTAGGGGTAATTCAAGAGTCCAAACCATCCCTGGGTCTCCCCAGTGGTGCTGGTGCCAAAGAAAGATGGCAGCATCAGGTTCTGTGTGGACTACAGGAAATTAAATAGTCACAAAGAATCAGATGCTTACCCCATGCCTAGGACAGAGGAGGCCCTAGAGCAACTGGGTGGGGCTAATTATCTTGCAACCATTGATCCTACCAAGGGTTATTGGCAGGTGCCCTTGACTCCCAGTGCTAGATAGAAGTCAGGCTTTGTGACTCCTTTTGGTTTGTATGAGTTCGCAAAGATGCCCTTTGGGATGAAAAATGCCCCAGTGACTTTCCAGAGGCTGATAGATCATATCCTAGCTGGAGCAGGAGGGTTTGTCCTTGCTTACCTAAATGATATTGCCATCTACATCCATTCCTGGCAAGAGCACCTTCAACATGTCAGGGAGGTGCTTATCATGAAGGGATTCTCATCTAGATCAAGGGAGGTCATAGTCTCCCTATACTCATCACTCATCAGACCAATGATTGAGTACAATGCCCCATTCGGAATGTATCTGACCCGACACTTGCAGCAGCTGGAGAGGCCACAAAAGTTCCTCACCAAAAGGATAAAGGGTCTCAAACATCTGTCCTATGCTGCCCGACTGAAAGAACTCCAGCTCTATTCAGTCGCCACGCTTGCTCAGAGGTGACCTTTGCCTAACATACAAGGCCATGTCAAACCCAGATTTGATGAATATGCTTCACCTCAAAAATCTAGATCCGTCAGAGCCACAAGGGCGGAGACTTAAACCTCGACACGGCTATTAATAGGCGTGCTGGAGGGATAGATTCATCACCCAAAGACTCCCTATGCTGTGGAATAAAATCCCGGTATATGTGAGGCAGAGCACCTCGCTGGCCTTGTTCAAGAGAAATCTTGACCAATGGATGGGAGATCGCAGATATACCCCAGGGATTACCTCAGTGTCACTGCTCAACAGAGGCACAGCAAAATAATGGGTATAGTTCCCCATACTAAAGGGGTGGCGTAAGCCACAAAACTATGGGCTAGGCTTGTAAATGCCCTCGGGCAGATAGCCTAGTATGAACCTATGAACCTATGAACCTATGGGCAGACTACAGAGGGCAGGGCTGACCATTAAGCCTATCAAATGTCAGGTGGGTATGGCAGAGGTCTCCTACCTGGGACAAAGAGTGGGGAGTGGTAAGTTCAGGCCAGAACCTGCCAAAGTAGAAGCCATTCAGGCATGGCCTGCACCTGTTACCAAAAAGCAGATGAGGGCATTCTTAGGGACTGCAGGGCACTACAGAAAATACATCTCCAATTATAGTACCAGAGCTGCTCCCCTCACAGACCTGACAAGGAAGAACAGGCCAGATAAGGTAGTGTGGACCCCAGCATGTGAGCAGGGATTCCAGAAGCCTAGAGAAGCTTTGGGTTGACCCCCTGTGTTAATCAGTCCAGATTACAGTAAAGAATTTGTTGTGCAGGTGGATGCTTCAAACCATGGGGTGGGGGCTGTACTTAGCCAATTTTCTTCAGAGGGAGAAGAGCACACAGTGGTTTATCTCAGTAGTAGGCTCCAACCTAGGGAAGAATGCTATGCAGCTGTAGAAAAGGTATGTCTAGCCATAATGTGGGCAATACAGAAACTTCAGCCTTATCTGTAAGGAAGAAAATTCACTGTAGTTACAGACGACAATCCCCTAACATGGTTACACAGAGACAGCCAGCAAAATGCCAAGTTGCTAAGATGCAGCCTAGGGTTGCAAGCATATGATATGTTGGTGCAGCACTGGAGTGGGATTAGCAATGCCAATGCAGATGTGCTCTCAAGACAGGGAATGGGGTAAGGTATACATGGATAGACTTAACCCTCTCAAGCGACATTTCTCAAGGGTCACTTGAAAAACTAGCTTGAGTTCTCCGGGGGGGGGGGGCGATAATGTGAAGGCTGCCAGCCTAGCTAGATTGGATTTTGTAAATATTCTGTCATTTGTAAATAGTAATGTAAGCCACATGCTTGTTCTCTTAAATGTAAGAAAATTATGGTAAATGTTGAACTTCAAAAATGTAAATGTTGAACTTCAAAAATGTAACCACATTGCATTCTGCTCGAGGAAAGCTGATAAGTCAAGCATTGTATAATTGTTTGATCTCAAAACTCGGAGCTGAGATGTTTGAATGAAGGAATTCTTCCTATTGTTTTGAGACCAGAGTTAATGGCTAGAATTTACATGTATAATGTCTTTTATTGCTCTGGCTTTCTGACTAGCTGCAAGATCAAAAGGGCTGTTACACTCTTAGTTTCTGTTAGCCTGGGAAACAGAGAATAATGATGTAGTCTGAAATGAGTCAGTGTTACTGTGTTATCAATTTAAGGACAGAGAGAAAGAGAGAATCAGCATTTTGCATTTGTTTTCAGAACAGACATCACCAGCATTACCTTGCTCTATATGTAAGTTTATTTTAGAACTGTATTTGCTCGTAGATACAGATAGGAAATAGGAAGTCTAGTCTAGCTGTTTTCTCTATTGATGTCAGAACTTTTCTACTGTATTATTTTTAGCATTTCTCTGTGATCTCCAAACTCTTGACTAGCACTGTGCAGTAAGAAGTATTGTCTTGTGTTCTTATTTATTACTAAATATTTTAAACCTTTAATCTGTGGCTGTTTTATGTAGAGATAATTTAAGCTCTATAGTACATTGCATGTATATAGTGATACTGTCCAAGCCACTCCAAATAAGCCTTGCTGTTCATCACACTTACCATTTGGATAATAATATTGCACAGTAATAATTGGACACTCTTTGATAAGGGCTTTATTAGTAGCTGATATTAGTGATTGTTGGCAAGTGGTACTACCGTTTAGTCTAGTCAGATGGGGAATAGCTAGAGAACCTGTGCCAGCCTTCCACAGGAGTGTCTGTGTGTTGTATATAACACATATCTCAAAGTGTGTATGTGTCAGCTACCTGGGCAGGGACATGAAACACTGCTTGGACAGAGAGGATGCTGGAGGTTTTAGCTTGACCACTAGGCTTTCTCAACCCTATAGTGCCAATGGGGAGTATTTTGGGGGATCTGGAAAGAAAGGGAGAAACCAGCCCCAGACTGACTGTGATCTCTGTGTGCTCTTAAGCGAAATTGTACTTTACTGTGTGTATATTTGTTATCTGTCCCGATGTGGACACCTCTCACTGGTGTTAGTGGTGAGGATTGAGGCTCCTTGATTGCTGGGCCAGTGCATGGGCATCACAACTATCACATAGGGTTTTGTCTTCTCAGCTCACTGCTATCAGAATACAGTGTGCTAACCCCCTCCAAATCCCTTTCAGTTTCTTCACTCATGAATCAATATGAAAGCTAAAAATAGTGACGAACAAAGGACAAAAGGAGGGACAGTTATTGCCTTTATACTCTTAGAAAGTTACTAGAATCACTGGCTTTCATTAGCATTTTATTGTTTGTTTGTTTTTAAGGCTATTAAGTCTGAAACAAATGTCTGCATTACTCAACGACTTGCTAAAAACCCACAAATTTTACAAGAAACAGACTAAAATATGAGGCAAAATCAGGGACAGTGGAGAGCTGCTTTGCCACCCCTCATACACAAACTTGTGTATATATGTGCAATTTGTTCTACTGAATGATTCCATCATCAAAAAAATAAACTATTGTGTAGTTGCCTGCAGGATAATGTCTATCAGTTAGTGTTGTGCATGTAATATGCTTTCAGTTAAGGTAATTGGTTTTGGTGTGTGTGTGTGTGTGTGTGTGTGTGTGTGTGTGTGTGTGTGTGTGTGTGTGTGTGTGTGTGTGTGTGTGTAGACTGGTAGAGAAATGTGAAGGCTGCCAGCCTAGCCAGATAGAATTTTTGCAGATAATTCTGCCATTTGTAAATATGAATGTAAACTACAGGCTTGTTGTCTTACATGTAAAGAAATACTGTGAAATGTGGAACTTGGAAATAAATGTGACAACAGTGCACTCTACTGACTAAAGTAAAGCATGTGGTGACCCTTTGAAGCAGACATTGGTGCCGAAAAGTCTAGATGAAGAAATTCTTTCTACTGTTTTAACCAAGAGTTAAATTGCTAGATTTAAACATGCAAATGTATTTTTATTGCTCTGTTTCCTGACCAGCTGCAAGATAACAAAAGGGAGATGTTAAAAATGTAAATGCAGTTAATGTGTAGCCTGCAAACACCAGGGAAGTGTGAAACAATGATGTAATGTTTATCAGAACTGCAATAGCAATTTAAACAGAGAGAATCAGAAGGCATTGAGCATTTTTGTCTTGATCCTCCAACTCACAGCACTGCCTGTTGTTTTATGTAAGTTATCATAGACTTGTGTTTTCTTTTAGAAATATCTAGAGCTAGAAAGATTAGACTAAGTGTTTCTGTGATATCAGAACTGTACTACTGAATTATTGTATTTCTTTGTGATCTCTGAACTTTTGACTAGCACTGACTGTATAGTAAAAAGTATTGTCTTGTGGTTTTAATTATTTATTATTAAATATTTTAAAACCTTTTAACCGTGACTTGTTTGTGTAGAGATAAATTAAGCTCTAGAGTACATTGCATATTTATAGTTTACTGTCCACGTCACTCTAAATAAGCTTGACTGTTTAGTTACATCTACTAATTGGATAATAATATTGCACAGTAATAATTGGACACCCTTTTAAGGACATTTGAGTAGCTGATAATTATTAGTTGGGTGGTGACAGGGTGCTACCATATAGTCTGGGTAAAAGGGGCTCAGCTGGAGAACGTGCCAGCCTTCCCCAGAAGTGTCTGTGTGGTTGTATGAACTCTTATCTCCAACTGTGTGTGTCAGCTACTTGGGCAGGGACACAAAGCACTGGTTGGACAGAGAGGGTGCTGGAGGTTTTAGTTTGCCCAGCTGGCTGAGACTTGGACCCTATAGCTGTGCCAGTGGGGAGTCTTATTGGGGACCTGGAGAGCAAGGGAGTGACCAGCCCTGGACTGACTGTGATCTCTGTGTGCTCTTAAGGAAAATTGCACTTTACTGTGTGTATTTGTTATCCTTTCCTCGTATATGAGACACCCTCTCTGGTGTTAGTGGTGAGGTTTGAGGCTCCTTGATTGCTGGGCCAGGGAACGGGCATCACAGTGTGTATGAGTGCACTTGTTTGTGCCTGCAAGTGTTCGCAGGTTAGGGTTCCAGTAAGTGCAAGGTTTGGGGACAGTTTGTTGTGTGTGTTTGTGTAGTATATCGATGATGTCTGTGTGAATGTTTGCAGATTAGGGTTAGAGTAATGGCTGGGTAAAGGGATAGATGTGGTGCTTTCTGTAGAGGTAACTGTTAATAAAACGGCTTTTTATATGATAGTATGCAGGGCTAGTGTTAAAATATGAGTGAAGTACAGTGATGAGGTGAAACCCCTTGGCCCACTTCATTCATGTCTTAATCTAAACCCTGACCCTATCCCCAGCTCTCTACATGACATTATTAAAAACCCTTTCACTAAGCATACTGTACCATATGGCTGTATTAGAGATTGTAGTCCATTGTACTTGTTATCTAAAGTTATATCATTTGACCTGCTTTGGAGAGCTCCCTAATTACATGCATTTGTTTTGCTTCTATTGCACCATTTTTATTTTCCCTGTATTTCTTTCAATAGCTCTGTTGTACTTACCCCTCCTTGCTCATCTTCTCTCCTCAATTGCTGCCTTTAGATTTCCACCAGCAGCTCACTTTGCCTGCACACTTTCACTCCTCACTTCCACCCACTGACTCTAGCCTGCGCTCTCCTCCTGCACCCCTAATTCCACACAGAGCCCCTCATAAAAATTTTCTCTCACCTCAAGACAACAGTTGCTTGTATCCCTAACTTACACCCTCTCTCTCTCTTACATGCCCCACTCCATTTTATGTACAATAACCCCCCATACACACTAATACGTGTACAGCTCTTTGTATCACATACTTTGAGTTCCACATCTCCCTAAATCCCTATTTTTCTCTCTTATTTGGTAGATTAGTAATATCTTAACTCCTGAAAAGCCCATAGACCTATACTGTCAGGAAAAACCTACAGTCAAGTCCTCTCCATGGGTGACTTCTGCCATTTGTCAAATAATGTTTAAATATGTCCTGCTAGGTACAGTCATTTTTGATACCTGAACTGTTACTCCTGTGTAGGCTACTCTCTTGCACATCTCCTGGCTGCTCCCTGCTGCTCCTGCTAATCTGCTCCCCCACTCTACATGCCTTCCTGCAACTATATTTATATTTGATTTCTTAATTTCTCTGTTGGCTATACCCCCCCCCCATTCTCTGGTTTCTCCTACACTGAACTGTCCCTCCTACAATTTCTCAATTCCTTCTGCCTATCTCCAGTATCTTTCACTGTACTACTGCCACCCTTCCTTTCAATTTTTCTCTATCTCTCTGGGCTGCTCTACCCCCCATCTTTCCTGTTCCTACTTCTGACAAATGTACCTGCTTACTGATTGTTTTTGTTTTCTGAAATTTCTACATGGGTGTAGCCCCGGTCCATTGGTCCTCACTATGCTCTGGCTCACTTTGCTTCCTATTCTACCCCCATTCCCACTCAGCCCAACTTCAATTACTTTTATAGTATCCAGTTCCTCCTCTTCCTGTCTGCTCACCCAGTCACAACCCACTTACTACCTTAATTCTCTCCCAGTCTATCACCACCCATAATTGCAATACATCACTTCCTAACTACTATGCATCACTTCCTACCTCCAATCCACTCCCCCTTCACATACTAATATGCAACTTCTTTTCTTTACCACTCCACTTCTCATACTCCTATCTGTACTAACCTCCTATCACTCTCCCCTACCCCACCCTCATTTTTGCTCCCTTACCTCAAGCATCTCTGAAACTCTTCCTTCTACCTGCTCCTTTATCATCTCCACTTCTCTCTTCAGCTTCTCTGTTAACTGTCTGCACAAACCAACCATTCATCAAATCTATCCACTCATCAACAAATCCAAATTTAAACTCTATAACTACATCTTACTATCTTCTCCACTCACATTTTTTGCTACTAACATACTCCTCTCTGGAGACATTCACCCCAATCCAGTCCCCCTCTCCTCCTCTCTCAGCCACTTATCTCATAAGACCCCTCTACCTCCCACTCCCCTCATACTTCAATCCATCCTCTTCCTCCCAACCTATGCTCTTCCTTATACAAAAACCTATCTTTTCTCTAAATATACAAAGCCTCTCCAACAAAATCACTGACCTACACACATGGACAGCCCATACCTCCTCTCACATTCTATCCATATCTGAAACCTGGCTCAAACCACATATCACAAACAATGACATTCTCCCACCTGGCTATATCTACGACTCCTACAGATTCCCTAAAAAAGGGGGTGGAATAGCCATCCTCTACTCAGACAGTCTAAATCTCTCACAGATCACTATCCCTATCCCAGACTTCCACCTAGCTGAACTACTCATTTTAAACTGCCACCTTAATCCACATAAGAAATTTGCTATTGCCTCCATTTATATCCCCCCTGGAAACAATATCCCCACCCTTGAAAATATCCTATCCTGGTTCACCCATAACATACACTATGAAACCGTCATCCTTGGAGATGTCAATATAGACTGGAACAAACTTACAAATGACTCTCCACAACTTAGTATAAACCTTCATGGATTCCATCAACTGATAACATCCCCCACCCGCTTCCATAAAACCTCATCCTCCAGCTCTACTATTGACTGGATTCTCACTAACTTCCCTAACCTCTACCATAGCCCAACTACCTTACCAGTCTCCCTAAGTGATCATCTTCCCACCTCTATTCTAATACACTCCAACCAAACACCCAAATCCCACCTTTACAGAGACTGTCATAAACATACTGTGTTCAGTGCCACTCAATTCAACTCTATACTATCTAATATTGACTGGTCTATCCTTCAGCATTTCCCCTCTAGATGATGCAGTGAGCAAATTCAATAGCATTTTCCTGGACACCCTCAACTCCCTTGCCCCACCCAAGAGAATTAGAATCAAATCAAATTATGTCTCCTGGCTTACCAAGGATACTAGATCCCATATGCACAAAAGAGATAGTGCCTGGAAAGCCTGGGTTAAAAAAAAGAAGTACCCCTACTACAGAATTATCATGAACTACAGAATCTTGTCAAAAAACAAATAAATAAAGACAAAAACCTACTATAGGTCTGCCCGACTCAATAGCAAATCCAACCCACATACGTTCTGGTCAACTCTAAACAATATTCTTTCTCCTGGTCGCCTTTCCAACCCCTCCACTTTCCCAAATAAATTGCCACTAGAGGCTGCTACCATCCTCAATAAACACTTCTTTGATACAATCCAAAAACTCCCTCCCTGCAACTCTAGCCCTACATCTACCCCTTCTCCCCCCACCCACTCAATAGTAGTCTCTTCTTCTTTCAACCTGTTCCCACTTCTTACATCAAAACACTTCTGAAGCTGAAACCCTGCTCTCCCTCCACAGGCAATCTTCCCTCTAGCTTCCTCAAACTGGCTGCTGAATCTATAGCCTATCCTGTAGCCATTCTCATTAACAGGTCTGTTCAAGAAACCACTGTTCCTCTCATTTGGAAATCCTTTTTCACAATCACCCTCCATAAAGGAGGAATCTCAACCAACCCGTCTAACTACAGACTCATCGCCATCCTATCCCCTCTCTCCAAGGTACTCAATAAATGCATTAATTCACTGCTTCCCAACTATCTCCTCCAGCATAACCTTCTCACTTCCACTCAGCATGGCTTCCGCCCTAACCATAGCACAACTACAGCCATCCTATCATTTACCCATGCTATCACTGAGGTCTGTGACAACAACCAACTCATATCCTGTCTCTTTCTTGACCTAACAAAAGCTTTTGATATGGTCTCTCATCCAATAAGGTTAACCAAACTGGCTAATCTCAACCTATCTGCTACCTCCTTATCCTGGTTTACTAGCTATCTCTCTTGTAGGCAGCTATCTGTCAGATGGCTGTCATCCTTCTCTCACTTTATTCCAGTACCATCCGGTGTTCCACAAGGTTCCATCTTGGGTCCCCTCCTGTTTAATATATTTACTAATGAACTATACACATCCTGCCAACAATCCTCCCTCATGCAATATGTAAATGACTCAACTCTCATCTCCTCCTCCAGTAATATCTCTGAACTTCTTACCCTAATGCAAAATACCTTTCTATCTACTGAAAAATGTCTGTCTGATAACTACTCATCTTTAACCCTAAAAAGACCAAACCCCTGCTCTTTCTCCCCTGTTTCCTCTCTCATCATAAATCTACTTTCACTATTACATCTTCTAATAACACTATCATAAAAACCCAAACCTCACACAAAACTCCTTGGTGTCATCATTGATGATGAGCTTAAGTTTAACCTCCACTTACTTCAATGTATCAAAAAAAAAAAAACTCACCAGAAACTAAGTTGACTATATCGCAACAGAAAATTCCTAAATTCCAATGTCAGACTCTCCCTGGCCCAGGCGCTTCTCCTCACCACCCTTCTATATGCTGCCCCAGTTCTAACTAATATTCAGTCCACTACCTTGCTCAAACTTCAACAAACATTCCACAAAATAGCTCAACTGATTATGAACTCCCCTTACAACTCCCACCACTGCCTAGCATTAAATGCTCTCCAATGTCATGAACTTCCCCAACAACTCTTGCTTTCACAATTTCAAATATTACACACTATTCTACACAAATCATCCTCATGCCCTGCTCTATCCTCCTTTGTATCCCCCTACTCCCCACCTAGGCCCCTATGTACCTCTAACCAGCAACATTTAGATATCTACCATCCTCCCAAAAATGTGGGTGAACTTCTGTATAAATGCAGTGTTGCCCAAGCTTGCAAGAAACTTCCTGTACACATTTGCTCCATTACCCACCCTCTACACTTTAAAAAATAACTTAAACTACATTTTCTCAGCATCAAGATTTGCCCCTGCCATGACCCAACCTAAACTCCACTTCTCTCTTATTTCATATTCCCACCATTTGAAATTTTAAAACACTCTCCCCTATTTTTAAATTTGTACCTAATATGTGTTCACCTAGTTAACTCATTTTGCTTATGCACTATGTAATTTTTTTTTTTCCCTTGACCTTTTACGTTTTAACTTTTTGGACTCAACCTTTTGTACTATCTGGTAGCAAGAATTATTATTTGTACTGTAAATGCTTTTTGTGTGTGAATTTTATATGAAATTTCTTTTGTAATCTGGAACTTTTCTCCTTGGGTCTCCACTGAAAATGGGCTACTGGCCCAGTTGGACCAACCTGATTAACAAATGTCAATAAATAAATAAAATTATTCAAACACAGTTTGTCTGTTGGTATTTGGTTTCTTTTTTAAAAATAACTGATCGCAAAAGAGTATTTATTTCCATTTTGCAATCACTTGAGTGTTGATGACTTTATTTGCTAAGTTAAGTGAGTTTCAATTTGAAGATGTGTATGTGTCTTAGTGAGCGTCATTTCTTAATATACCTCTGTGACATTACAAGCAAACACACTAAATGTTTACCTTTCTACATGCTGACAGTTGCAGGCACATTGCTTGCAAATAAAGTTAAAAACTTGCTTTTGCTTCTACAGACATCCATTAATTCCTTCTTTATGTTTGTTCCCTGGCTGGCAGCCTGAGCTAATAGGAACTGTTTCTCATTTCTTCATACAGTATTCCAGTAAGCCAATTTTTCAGTGATGTGTCTGATGTTTTCAGATTAGCATGAAGACATGTAATAAAGTATAGTTGCCTTATTCTGCATGTAGGGTAAGTGCAATGCCAAGCCATTTTGAAAACAGCCCAGCACAGGAGTACGTTTTTTTTAATATCTTGGATTTCTTCGGGCACAAGAAATAAAACAGGAAATTGGAAGTCAACCATTTTTAATTTAAACTTAATAGTCTACTTGCCGAGTCTAAATTAATAAAATGTCACTTTTTATTGCTGGATTACAGCCCAGCAGTCAGTACCATGAACCTCTTTTATGATCACCTCTCCTTTAATAAATATCCCCACCATGTTTAACTGGGTTCCCTTCACATAGTCGACATTTCCGAATGTCGAAGACCATATGGCCAAAACCATATGATCGACATTCGAAATGTCGACCATGCGTAATCGGCATCTCCATACAGTGCGGAATGGAAAGATTTCCATCTTCCGTACTGTAGTGTGATCTCAGAGTTGGTATATTTAAGTTCCGTGGAGTGTGGGTGTTTTTTATTCTATGGTCGACATTTCGCATGTCGATCGTATGGTCTTCGACATTCTGAAATGTCCACCACATGAAGTAGATCTGTTTAACTTATCTGCTACTTTAATATGATTCTCATACATCCCTGCTCTGCTACAAATCAGCATATTTGCTTATTTTGCATTAACAAAGTGGAATATATTTACTTCAGGTACTTTTTACTATTCACTATTCATAACACTGTCTTGAATTCATATCTGCATTCACGTATGTAAATAGTGTGTATCAACTTTATCAGCTCTTGCTTACTTGTCCACAACATGTAACTGTCTTAATTCTCTCAGTGCTTATGGTATATCTTCATGTTTGTGCTTTTTTTTTTAAATCCTGAATGGCTGAAGCTGTTTTTATTGTGCCTGGGTTTGCACTTGTTTGTGGGCTCTGCTACTTAAACTTGAATAAACCTATCTGGCTACATATCCATTTTATATTCTCCTTCTGGTTTGGAATTATCTAACATTATATGACACATTTCATAATAGTCTGTGATTTGGTAAGTCTTCTGATAGTGGCACAGAGCTCCAGTGCCACAACCATGGCAGTGTGAAAGGGATGACTGACCAGAGCACAAGCTGTTGTGGGGTCATGACCAGCATGTCCAGTGTTGAAACTGCAGTATTGACTTCATAAATGAATGCTGATACTGTGTTTGTGGTCATGGTGGAAGCGATTTGTGTCTGATCATTTAGCTACGTGTTACAGTGTCAGGAGAGTGGTGTGTGTGTGTGTGTGTGTGTGTGTGTGTGTGTGTGTGTGTGTGTGTGTATATATATATATATATAGAGAGAGAGAGAGAGAGATACTAATTAACACACACACACACACACACACACACACACACACACAATTTTGTTCTTCAACTCAATTTGTTTTTTTTTTTTTTTTTTGAGTTCTGGAGGTTCCCATTTCAGGGAACTGAAGTAAGTGACAGATGACATACCTATGGTTTGGCAGAGATCCTTTTCCTCCCCAACTCAAAGCTGGACATTTTCCTAGAGCTTTTTGTTGTTCTTCTTTCAGCTTTTCCCGGTTAGGGGTCACCACAGCGGAACTCTGGTCTGCTAATGATTAGCAGCAGATTTGTACGGTGCCGAGGTGCCAGCTCGATCCCAACCTTCAAAGGAGGCATGTCCTATGCATGTCTTTCGAACACCACTCGACTGCAGGGAGGACATGCAGATTCCACACAGAAGGTGCTCCAGCCGAGAATCGAACTGAAGAACCTCTTGCTGTGAGGCGACAATGCTACTGCTGCACCACCACGGTTACATGTTATCAATTAATACCCTATCAGTTTACTGAACAGACTGAGAATTCTGTGAATGTTGCAAGCTATCCTTTATGAAAAATTCTGTGAGTACACTTCTCAAAGTTGTGGACTGCTTGGTGTCCTGGAAAACCAGTTTGATGTTTAGGACCACAAAAAAGAAACAGCAATTGACATCTGTGTTAAACTGTATCAAGCAGTTATTCCATAACTACCTCATTGCTGAATTGTGTCAAACACGCCTCTCCTAAACTGTAACAAGGTGCTAGTACAACTCCTTGACAGAGTTCCTAACATATGACTGCCATTTAAGTTGATAATGATAACACTGATAATACTTACAGGGATTGAATAGTACCTCCGCTACAATCATTACTGTATCCCTAAACAACATCCCTATACAAGCAGCCGGTACACAGGGCAGCTGTCCACTTCACACCTTTGCTACAGTAGTATCCTTCAACCAGTAATCACAATTCACTGCTGATCTGTGGATGATATCAAACCATCTTTTTCTTTTCCATATTGTTTTATAAAATATCACCATCACTTTTGGCTTGCGTCACATCTTTGGCCATGCTATAAGCAAAAGGCAGCAGTGGAATCTTTCTCTGTTTTAGTGATTCCAGGTGCACATCCATTTGAAAAGTCAGGAGCAGCTGCAAAAAAGTGTTGTAGCCCAATAATACAGCCATAAAATGCCCTGAATAATTCCTCTGCATGTACTGTTATATAAAATAAGTCAGAGAGCCAGAAAAAGAGTGTAGTAACCCATTAATAAAGGTAAAATAAGTCCGGAATAATATCTCTGCATGTACTGTCATATAAAATAAGTAAGCAAGCCTGAAAAACAGTGTTGTAACCTAGTAATAAAGGTATAATATGTCTTGAATAAGTCTTCCGTATGCACTGTAATATCAAATAAAGGAGAGAGAGCCTGTAGAAAAGTGTGTAATGTAATTAATAAAGGTATAATACTTGGAGTGTGTCTGTGTCACTTACTTTGAAATGTTGTTGTACCCTTGCATTATATAAATAGTACTGTTGTATTAAGTGCTGTCAACCCACAGCTGGGCAGTCCCATGTAAAGTGGATGAAGGAAGTGCCAGTAGCTGTGAAGCATATGTACAGTCCTCAACAGTCAGTTAATGGCTGGCATGCATAGGTAAATCTAGCACACAAGTAGCTTGTTAATGTGTTCCCCAGAAATGTGAGTGTGCTACATGAAATGTTGGGTTCTGTAGAAATTTAACTGAAAATGTCACGTGAACACATCCAGATACGTAGATATATAAATATGAATAAAATATATAACTATGTAGCATCTTGGACAGTTAGTATGTCAGATATAGGTCAGGTATATATTGAACTAGCCAAACCCATTACACAACCTAATGCATGTTGCCTAGTGTAATAAAACATGTAGGGGATATACACCTGCAGTCAATAGGAATGTAGTGTAGACTAAAAGTACTTATAAGATGTTAATGGAGGTTTCTAATTACACCCTACTGTATGTGCATAAACAATGCAATTCCACACCTCAATGGGTATGTCTAATCTCAAAACATTTGTTGGGACATATATCCTATTGTTCTATAAATATCTGCATTTACTTTGATGCATGTGCCCTGTTCAAATACCACAATCTTGGTGGCCTGTTGCCACCAATCATCCCTGCATGCTGTTGTAATGTCCACTGTCATTCAATATATGCATGTGTTATGCTTGCTGTTCAACTGTTAGAACCCTGGTGTGTTGGGTTAATGGGAATATTACTGCATGCTGTTACAACCAATTTGGAATGCTGTTGTCTATGTTGTAATTAAACACACCTAATCACAGAACGTATAGGAAGGCCGGTCCCAGCGGACCCACCTGTCCCTCCTGAGCTGGCGATTGCACCTGGCACCAGCAGGTCCGGTGCCCAGCCTGGGCTACCCACCTCCGTTGGTTCTGTGCCACCTTCAGGTAGAAGGGCTGCAGGGGATGGGGCTCATCCCCCCATGCAAGAGTGGGCAGAGAAGGGCCACCTGTCACCCTCCGAAGGGTCTGGGTTGTGGTGCATAGGGAGATCCAGCGTTTAGTCGCTGATCCCCTACGCCAGCTTGAGGCGGGAGTGGCACGACTCATGGGTGAGCCTGCCCCTCCTACGCAGCACCCAGCACAGCCACCCTCGGGGCTGTGAAGGTGCAGTGGTGACTGCCCATGGGTGGGGATCTCAGTTCCACTGTTACCATCTGTGGGCTCATGGGCTTGCGATTTTCAAACATCCGTCCCTGTCAATTGTGTTCACCCACCATTTGTGTCATACTCCGCCCCTGTATGCGTCTTGTTTGTCTTGTCTCTTTACCTCCCCAACCTACCTCCCCAAATATACCTACTTCCTCTACCTCACATTCCACTCTCACCTGAAAAAAAAAGAAAAAAAAGGGCAATCTGTTCCCACAAAAAAATTACGCCCCATACATAGCTGCCCATTTCGCACACATGTTCGCTGGACATGTAAACTGATAATTATAATTGGCAGTACAACATACTTTGTTGTCCTCACCCCTCTCTCTCAGGGGTGGAAGGTTTCAAATTTCACTCCAAATATCTCAAATATGCTCAGCTGTTGCTGGTAAAGAAATGGGCAGCTATGGACCTTCCCTATACCCATCCTGCACATCCCAAGCTGGTTTCCCTACCGTCTTTCCCTCTTTGTGCCTCCTTTTTCACCACTTTCCTATCTCCCCATTTTCTTTTCTTTCAAAGAAATTAGCGCTGGGGTTAGCAGGAGTAAGCACTTTTAAGCAGTAATTAGCGGGTTTGAGCGACTATGTGCATGTGTGCACTTAGCTAAGCATTGCGGAAACTCGCGCAAACCTGCTTACAACTGCTTAAAAGTGCCTTAGTTACTCTGTATGTCAGGGCCCTTGTTCTGCTCAGCAGCAAAATAAAACACCTCTGTCAGTCTCGAACCCCAGACATTGGACACACTAGACTGCATGAAGTACCACTAAGCCACAGCAGATATACAATAACTTGGTGCTGAAATAAATATATCATGCAATACAATGAGTGAATGTAAAGGGAAAATAGGAAGGCCATAACACAAAGCTTGTTCTGTGGATCTTTACCAGCAATTGCTGTGGAATTGCATTACATGAATGTGATAAGAGAAGCAGCCATTCTAGCAGCAAATAATGTTATAGAGGCACTTTACAGCCCACACACAGTATCATAGCAGGACAAACACTGGCATATCTGATTAGGGCAGAGGCCATACTTCCTAACTATGACTACTTTTCAGGGATGTCCTTGATTGTGAAACATATTGTAGCTGTGTCCCTCTGAATCCCTCTGAAAAGTACTGATGTTAGAAAGGTGGGGTACTACACAATGAATAATGACAATAATAACAGTAGACACCGCTTGTACTTCATAAAAGGTGTACTAATCCATATGCACTGCTTCACTCAAGTCTACACTTACTGTCTCTATTATCTGGAAGGTGTACCTCACTTTTAACTACCTATCCCTGACTCCATTCAAATATGTATCTGAGTGTTTCATAGGCCTGGCAGAGGCACAAGCAAACAGGCATATCAGCTTTTCTGCTGTTACACACTCTGCAAATAGCTTTGGGAGGCCTTCCACAAGCATACCCTGATGTAGGAGTACAACACAGAAATACCAAAGGATGTAGCCATGTACTGGTAGCAACTGACTGTAACAATGCCATTGTACAAGTGCTGAAAACACCTGTGGGTTGCACAGACAAAGAATAACAGGCTAACATCTGGCTACCATCTGGATAGGTTCACAGTTGGGAACTATGCAGACAGACCACCTGCCTTGGTAAACTAACAGGTACACACCAATCCATTAAGTCCAGTAAGGTAACACTCACACAATAATACATAATGCTCTCTGTATGTCTGCACCCCCCCCCAAATTTTGAATATACGTGTGTGTTTATGGTCTACCAAGGATGTAGGTAGGCATACTCAGTACTGGAATTGTCCAGTTTTCCTGAGAATCCTGTGCTAATGTCAACAATAAAAAACACAAACCCTGCAGAAGTGAGTACATCAATATGCACAGTATAACAGTTCACAAACAGTTCATGTGCCAAAAGAATACTTCTCAATAACTACTTTTGTATGGCAGTTAATTATACAAGTAGAAAAGAAACTACATTCTCACATATATCTTGTGTAAGCATTTGTAGGGGTGAGTTAAACTCTACACTGATAGCTCTGTACTGGAAGTGGCAACATTCAGGTCTGAGTGCAACATTTACATCACTGTCTACACCTCTAGCTTCAGATATAAGAAGTATACCAACCTTCTGACTTAAACAACAGTGTCCACAGCAAACAAGCATGGGCCCCACTCTGGAAATCTGAAAGGGCTATGCCTACATAACTTAGCAATTAATAGCATTGGGTTGCTATGACAGTGAGTACTGCAATTACCACACAGCAGGCTGTATGCATTTACCAAATGCTGATCACCAATTGGTGCAGAGGGCATCACATGCACATGTGCAGATACCTATAAAAGCAGACTGTACTTGCTATCCCCACATGCAATCTTTACATTGCATGTGTTATAGCATCTGTAAACCTGGAGAGGAGTAAAAAAAATATTACTTAATAATACAAATGTTTAATTAAGTAAAACAAATTTACTGAATTACTAACCCAAAATATTAATTAAGTAAAAAAAACTTAATTAATAACCAAAGAAAATTAAGTAAAAGCAAACTTTACTTAATTGATACCAAAAAAAAAATTGTCAAAACATACACAGACGGACCTGAAAGTGACAAACAGGCATGTAACAGATACGTGGTTACCGGCAAGTAGTAGATGTTTATGAAGAGTACTGTAAATACTTTGAAACATGCATATGTGGCAGCAGTAGGTATGTATGTATTGATGCCATGCATGACTACTGCCATGGACAAATTAGTGTGTAGCTGTATGCAGTGGGACATAACTGTGACATATGTAGCTCAGCATTAAATGTCAAACATCTGATGATGTCATCTATGTTCTGTACAGTACTGTGTATAATGGCTGTTTGGGGGAGTAGTGCAAACAGCTATATAAACCTGGATGCGACAGAGTAACACATGCATGATAGTCATATAATGTGTAGCTTAGCATTGGCAACTGCTGTACCAGGCTAGTATAGTAATGTAGCATTAGCAGCTATAAATATTCCCTGTAATATTACTGTTATGCACACATGTGACAACTGTTCATGTTGTAGCAAGACCCAACAGGTCATCCGTGAGGACTACGGACTTACAACAGTGTGGACCTTGTGTGTGTATGGCACACACATATGGAGAGATATTTATGTGTCAGATATATTAGCATCTTGATATATGCATAGAGCAAGGGACATACTGCAACTGTTTGTGAAGGGTGGACATATATATGTTGGTGAAGGTTGTTATGTGCATATATTTATGTAGGTTGTAGTGTGTGGCAAACAAGACAGCATACAGTGCTGGTATATGACCTGTGGTGTTTAAACGCTGTGGGTATGATTTGTTAAGTTTTTAGTCTTCCAGACAAGGAGTCCTGCTAAAGATACATGGGCTGAGAATACCTTCAATGCATTTTGCACAAGACTGTGCAATATTATTACATAACTGTATCCCTCTCAACCTTTGCATAATTGATAGTCCCACCATGAAAGGTGGACTGTATATGTGCCTATATGTAAATCTATATGTACACCAATGGATGTTTATATGTACGCTCAAGCTCAATGTTGTAAATGTATTGCCATCCCTTTTGTTGAAAACCCTGTACCCATGAACTACCACATAGGTGGTAGTCTACTCAACACAGAAAGTGTGATAAGAGACCACGGGACACAGGTGGACAGTAGTGTCCCTTTTAATAATCACAGTGCCACACTAGTCATGTAAGCTGTGTACAGTCCACATGTCATCAGAAAAGGTGTGTCATCCATGGAAAAAGTGGTCAGTGTTCCACTCTACTCATCAGTCATAAAACCCATCATAGAGTACAATGGCCCTTTTGGTATGTACCTCAGAAGACATCTACAGCAACTGTAGACGCCAGGCACATACCTCACAAAGAGTATTAGCAGACTCAAACAGATGCCCTATGCAGACTGCCTTACAAAACCACAGCTACACTGTGTTGCATACCGCCTACCCAGAGGCAACCTCTGCCTAACATACAAAGCTATGCCAAACCCACAGGTGTTGGACATGCTCCATGTAAACAGATCAAAATCCCTACAAACTACACACTGTACTGATCTAAACCTTGTAACGTCAAAAAGCAGAACGTGCTGGAGTGGTACATTCTCATCTCAGACACATAACATACTCTTAAACTAACTACCTATTAATAGCAAAGAAAGGTCCTCATTAGCAGTCGTCATGAATAATTATGATGAATGGATGTGAGATAGGAAATACAGCCCGGGAATCACCTCTGTGGCTCTACATGACAGGGGCACATGAACTTAAATTACATGGGTGTTGAAGGGCTAGGTACCGTATGGCTAGGCTTCTATAGGCCCTATGGCTAATAGCCTATTAGCTACCTAGGACCCGATACACACACACATGTACATGTTGCATTAATTGCTATGTGAGGTTGACTGAGTGTGATGGCGAATGTGTAGGTGAATGTGTCAACTTTGTGTATATGTGTGATAGCCTAGTGGGAAACTGTTTATATCATGGTATGTAGTGTTTTAGCTGTGATCCCCACAAAAGATATGTAAAAATGGAAAAGCAGTATGGCATATGGTGTGAAGTAGTCCCATGGTGTTGACTGGAGTGTGCCATTGTAGGCTAAAGCAGTACATGTATGCTTATTGATTGTTAACACTAGTGAATTCAAATCCCATATGAACTGTAGTACTACCTGAAGCTGTAGGCCTAAACAGCACAGTATGGTGTATATCCACATTGCTTGGAAACACTGTTTTGTTTGTTACCTGTAGTCCTCACACATTATATACCTCAGGCATACGGTTTTGTAAGTGCTGACACACAGTACTGTATGGTACACAGGTAAAGCTCATCTGGGTTGCCATACCTTTGTGTCTTGTAGGTATGTCTGATGTGTGTGTGGGTATGCCTGTAACATGGCCTCGGTCGTATGTGTGTTACAGGATATAAGTGCATATCTAACAACATGTATAGTGTAGTACAGCAGTATGACACCTATATTGATGAATGTGCACATATGTTACTTAGGGGTTTGCTATCAACAAGTAGTGTGGTGTACTGGTAGTACTGTAACTGTACTTTACAATCATTTCAATGGATGACATATTTCTTTATGCATTAGCTTCATATATACCTCCTGTGGCTAGGTGGTGCATTGTGTCACATACAGTGTGCCATGTACTGTTGTATAGTCTTACATACTGGTTTCACTTTGTTGCTGTGCAGAACATGGTTTAATATATAGAACGTGCCAGGCACTGTCAGGCAGTTGTGGGCTGAGCACTGATATGTGGTATTAAAAGTGTGTATCTACTGACAGCCAATAGGTTGCTATATATGGCATTTCATTGATATCTGTACTTTAGAATGTTAAATGTGCCACATGACTTGCTCACAATAATTGTTTTATTGTCTTCCAGGGACATGTCTCACCATCGCAACCCTGCATATTCCCCTGAAGAGGAGGAAATCATAATAACCACCCTAGTACAACATCACACCCTGCTGTTCTCCAGAACCAGCCAGGACCAGCATGAGCGCACTGCACTGTGGCAAGATGTTGTCCATCGGGTTAATGACGTAGGCATGCATAACTGGACTTATGAGCAGGTACGCCATCACTGCAGTGATTTAATTAGACATGTCCGGCAGTATGCCTCTGATGTCCACAGACAACAGCTTGCCACAGGTGGTAGTGCAGCATTACATCCGCCCCTCACCAGAGTGGAAGAGCTGCTCCTCAGCGTGGTGGCTCCTGGCCAACCACTACAACAGATGTGTCATCATGGCGGCCGGAGTCACCCAGCAAGTTGACTCGGAGCGTGCAGGTAACATGGCATATCTGTAGACCACTGTTAGCTCGATTGTTAGAACATGCATATGTCAGATGTGTACTGTGTATTTAGAAGATGTGGAGCCTGGTGTTGTGCAATACTGATAATTTGGAACATAATCTGTATGCCTGTGACTGTCAACCATTGTACTACTGTAAAATTGCAAACTCACAGCATCAATGCCATAGTTGTTGACACTGACAAACTGCCTCATATCCTTGTAGGTCCCTCTGGTGTGACAGCAAGACAGCAGACCCATGCTGGTGAGTGTTCTACATTTAATATAGCAAATAACATGTGCATGTCATAGGTGAGTTGTAGGCCATATACACATGTAAAACACCTACACATAATGCATGCTCTGCATGTTTTCTGTGGGACTATGCAC
The DNA here is from genome assembly GCF_019279795.1 of Protopterus annectens. Classification (NCBI taxonomy): domain Eukaryota; kingdom Metazoa; phylum Chordata; order Ceratodontiformes; family Protopteridae; genus Protopterus; species Protopterus annectens. Next base: position 331,755,923 of record NC_056739.1, read on the forward strand.
ATCCCAGTAACATGAGTAGCTGCTTTAAACACATGCAATACACAGAGCATCCCAAACAAGTGTGGTACACTGTAGTGGACATTGTATAGGCAGAGTCAATACACATGCACACAACATACACCACTTTGTCATACGCAGTACGTGTTAATATGATACACATGGCGTATGTAGACACCTGCTGTAAGGTCAGACTCCAGCATCCCAAATGTCATCCACACAGCACACATACTATACCTGAGGGGTAGAGGCCTATCATGGGGCAATGCGACACTCTTCAACACACAACACATTCATGTTAGGCAATGCTCCCTATTGAACACCTTACATACCCATGTAACAACTGCCTGTGAAATGGTTAATGTAGCCACAGTGCTGCAGTTCAGGTACAATAAGATAGTTGCTAGTGTGGCACACATTAGTGGCCTTGAGTGACCACATGATGCTGCCTGATGATGGCTCATGAAACTACACTACATCCAGTTACAGTAACTACAGTGCTACACATAGCAGTCATTGCCATACACCTGACAGTTTTGTGCAATCAGCCATGGTATGTATACCTGTGAGTGATGGTGCACAGGACATTGAAAAGCATTTAATACTTGCACAGCAATGTTGCGTCCATGTACACATTGTTTTCCAGGGTGAGGCCAATCACTGAACAACACACATGCATCAAAGACATGTATACTGTTATTAACAAGGACTCTCTACACTCGCACTGCATGCTGTTGAGCAACACACTTCCTGCATGCTGCCACGTGTGATAGGACTCTTTGGCTTGTGATACTGTACTCCAACATCAACCACTAATGGGTATGTTCTGGATTGCTGTTGGTGTGTGTGTGTGTGTGTGTGTGTGTGTGTGTGTGTGTGTGTGTGTGTGTGTGTGTGTGTGTGTGTGTCTACTGCAGTGAGTAGTGTATTTGTGTTCATGTGTTCATTTGTGCATGTGTTCATGTGTGCATGTGTGCATGTGTTCATGTGTGCATGTGTGCATGTGTTCATGTGTGCATGTGTGCATTTGTGCATGTGTTCATGTGTGCATGTGTGCTAACATCATGTACAGATTGTAAAGTGTGTTTCCTGTCTTCCTCTCACAGGTGTTGAGGTTGTGTTGGTTGAGTGCAGCAGGGAACCTGAAGACACTGCCACAAATAGTGGAAATGATGATACATGTGTTGTGGCACAGGCAGGAATGACAGGGTCTGTTGTTGGGCTGCCAATCGACAGTACACAGCTTTCCACCCCATCTATGCGCACATTCATACTGCCAATACATCCCTCATCACCAATGGCCTTAGCTGAGGGACAGCATACAGTAGGCATTGACCAGGATAGTGTGGTATCTATGGCACATGCATCCCCTCACAGCAGCCATACCCAGTACCACATAGGCAGATGTCCAGGGGTTCTCGTGGGAGCACTGCTGGTCGTAATGCCCCTGGCAGACGTGCCCCCACAGGTCTTACAACCTCAGGTATGTTCCAGGCTGTAATGCAGGCACAGGCCCGTGTGGATGGTACACCAGACAGGGACTAAGGGCGCAGAGGGCCCATAACACCGCTATCAATGACAGTATCTGTGACCTTGCCGGTGCCGTCCATAATTACACCGAGGTCATTGACAGACATTGGGGGGAGACATTAGATGTCCTCCGCAATGTCATGTCCATGTGCCAGGACAGTGCAGGATGGCTGAGATGTGGACGTGTACATATGCCAGCATCATCAGCTCATAGCTGCTCCCGTAGTGGCAGTACCAGCCCCAGCAATGTTGGGGCTGGGATGTCAATAGACCATCATAGAAGATCACATGCACATGGCTCTGGCCAGTTCCAGCAGGAACATGGGTCCAGTCGACATCCCTCTGCCTCTGATGATAGTACCCAGTCTGGCTTAGTACCTGATACTGTCCATGGCACCCCTGCCAGGCACAGGTACTGTGTCCGTGGCCAGAGACGGTGATCTGTACAGCCTGGCAGGTACAGTCTGTGGCTGTCCCACAACCTCCCATATATGGCAGCCACATGGTGGAACTGTGTGCATGCAGACACACACACATAAACCGAACACCTAGGGCTAACACATACACACACACATTACATCAACATTGACCCATGCTGTACTGTTGTCCCTCACACACACACACACACACACACACACACACACACACACACACACACACACACACACACACACATGTCGATTGGATGGGTCAATGTCGGGCTCTGGCAAGCCAACAACACACCCTGTGCATATGATGAAACTGTGCCACCTCCTGTCATCTGTAACATTGATGCAGGAACAGGCTAACATGGTGCTGATGCACAGGGTGACTTTATAGCAGTGTAGCAATGTTAGCATGTTGTCAACAGTACAGTATAATGATATCCTTGTAGGTATATCTGAGCAGGCATGACACATTAAAGCTATGATTATCAATGTAGTATTATTTACACCAGTGTTAATTCCAAAAATGTATTGTCCGCCCATGTGCCACTTGGCTGATGTGTATAGTTTTGGCAGCATGTGTTGGTGAGTGGGCAGTACGTGTGTGACGTGTGCAGTACAGATTTGCAGGTGTATATTTGTGAACATGGTGGAGGTGCACTGTCTGCATGTGCGTGCATAGTGGACACATGGGAAGGGTGACATGCCCTGTATTACACAGTGTTAACACTTCATAGTTTCCATTGATGGCCAGTATGCATTTTACTACATGTATGTTTTAACTTGGGTACACATGTGTGTATGACATGGTTTGAGACTATGCTGTGGGTGATACTGTTACAAACTGTCATTGGTTTGCATTCTGGTAGTATACACAACCTCAACAGCCTGACTATAACCAATCATTAGATGTAAGAAACTCAGTAGCATTTGGATCCTTCCGGTACTATACTATACTATACCAGTAACCAGTGGTATTGACCACCACCCATTCCTGGGACCACTCCTGTTTGGCATATAGCCCTCTTAGGTACAAGCAAACACACTAGGGATATGTCCATCCACATCTGGAAATGCATACAGTGGCCTACAATGCATTCTCTGGATGAGACACTTATCCTCCACAAGGATATCATACAGACAGATACCTGTTGTCCAACCCATGCTGTAAAGCTATAAGCCAACTATAACATAGTCATCCACATTTACTGAACATAGTATCCCGACAGTACTAGATAGGTAGTAGCCCCCAACATGTAGAACGGGTACCGATGTGTACATACAGCCAAGTGTTATGTCATCTGTCCTTTGGTATTCATATTTCCATAGGTATTCTGAAGTCCCTCGGTGTATCACATAAGCAATAAGGGGTCTGTATGCATATCCACAAAGTTGTTGTACACCTATGATGAATGTCCATTATTGACAGACTTTGTTGTGTTTGAACATGTCTGAAATATACCCCAGGCATGAACCCTCACTCGCACTATTCTACAGAAACTGTCATGGGTGTGTGTGACACAGATGACCTTGGCCACAGATCACCACAGTGGCTGGCCTTGTCACAAACATACATATGTGACCAAAGGTCTGAGAAGGAGCAGCACAATCTGTCAAAGGTAACAGATGTATTCATGAAGAAAGCAGGCTTCATAACTATGAACTAATTGAGGTCACATGTACATATATGTATTTGCCACACAGATACCTGGTGTGCAATGCACATACTGTTATTATACTGATATGTCATACAGTAGTAAAAGCAAAACCCACAACACATTGACCAACAGTGTCACACACAAACTCAGCAATTGCAGGATTCAAACACCTACCTAAATATGATATGATACTAGGGAAGCACGCATTAACATGATGCGCTATATGCTTTACTGGGAGCTTGCATTTCCACTGCTATATTTGTAGGATGCTGACATCATCAGACTTGCCAAAGAGGAATATACCACTTTTAAGGTGTTTTCCTAGTCTCCAAAAAGGGCACTTCTCTCAAAGAAAATCACAAAGAAACATACACCCCAACACACAGCAAGTGCAGAATTCAAACCCCTACCTAACTCTGTTATGATACTAGAAAGATATGCATTAACACGACGCGCTATAAGCTTTACTGGGAGCTTTCATTTCCACTGCTATATTTGTAGGATGCTGACATCATCAGACTTGCCAAAGAGGAATATACCACTTTTAAGGTGTTTTCCTAGTCTCCAAAAAGGGCACTTCTCTCAAAGGAAATCACACAGAAACATACACCCCCACACACAGCAAGTGCAGGATTTAAACCCCTACCTAACTATGTCAGTTCTAATATAAGGACACTTTTAGTGAATATTCAATTTGATTTTTTTATCAATACTATTGTAACCTTTATGGTTCATGTATATAGTAAAAGAAGTAGTTGTCCGGACTCATTTTGCTTTCAGTACTCTGGTCTGGTTTCGGTAATGAAAGCCGAATTTAATAATTTTTTTAAATATTTTAAACAAGGATGTTTCCAGGTAATGGCTCTATCAGACTTTGGGATAAGCTAATTGGTTCCTTGAACAGCTTGTCAGTTACGTTTAAGATTCCGGCATCAGAGGGTTTTTTGACAAGCAGTTTTTTACTGTTTAACGCTTCTGCTTTGTCAACAGTGCCAGGTTCACTAAGTGCTTGAATGTTTACTAAAGCTTTAAAATAAGACATCTACGGACGTCTCATGACATCTAAAATATAGGGAATTATGTTTTTGAATAGGTTTATGTTCAAGCGATACACTAATATTCTATTTTTAAATAAGGTTAAGGTGAGCTTGATGACCCAAGCAACTATAGTGCTATTCTCATATTAGATTTTTAATATGTTTGGGCTAATTATAATAGACAGGATGTTTTCCTGCACTGTATTCATGCAGTGCTGTTCATGTTTTTTAAGTTGAGACTAGCCTTAGACATAGACGTCTCAGAGACTACGTTCAGATTGTACAATGAATCGGAATGCGATCTAATTTTGTCTATATGCTATGTTACCACTGTTTTTAAAGGGGTTTTCATGACAGTTTTTTTATAATATTATTTATTTTATGTGAATTTTGCATCAGAAGGATATGGTTTATCAAACTATTTGATTTAATTTGTATTACTAACTTTTTTCATTCATTTTGTTTATACTGTTTCTTTAACAAACGAAATGAGCACATAGTTAATGAGTCAGTAATTGACCATTATTGATTAACCCTTTGGCTTGCGCGCCAAAATGTTTTATATATAAGGACTTTGTTTTTACTGTTTTAACACACCTGAAGAAGCGTAGTATAACTACGTGAAAGCGCTTGTGTTTTTTACTTCAATAAAGAAGATACTACGTGTACTGAGTTCATTTCGTGTGGTGATTCCTGTGGATCCTTTACTACCCCTACCTAACTATGTTATGATACTAGAAAGATATGCATTAACACAACGCCCTATAAGCTTTACTGGGAGCTTGCATTTCCAATGCTATATTTGTAGGATGCTGACATGATCAGACTTGCCAAAGAGGAATATACCACTTTTAAGGTGTTTTCCTAGTCTCCAAAATGGGCACTCGTCTCAAAGGAAATCACACGGAAACATACACCCCCACACACAGCAAGAGCAGGATTCAAACCCCTACCTAACTATGTTATGATACTAGAAAGATATGCATTAACACGACGTGCTATAAGCTTTACTGGGAGCTTGAATTTCCAATGCTATATTTGTAGGATGCTGACATCATCAGACTTGCCAAAGAGGAATATACCACTTTTAAGGTGTTTTCCTAGTCTCCAAAATGGGCACTCCGCTCAAAGGAAATCATACAGAAACATACACCCCCATACACAGCAAGTGCAGGATTCAAACCCCTACCTATGTTATGATACTAGAAAGATATGCATTAACACGACGCGCTATAAGCTTTACTGGGAGTTTTCATTTCCAATGCTATATTTGTAGGATGCTGACATCATCAGACTTGCCAAAGAGGAATATACCACTTTTAAGATGTTTTCCTAGTCTCCAACATGGGCACTCCTCTCAAAGGAAATCATACAGAAACATACACCCCCCACACACAGCAAGTGCAGGATTCAAACCCCTACCTAACTATGTTATGATACTAGAAAGATATGCATTAACACGACGCGCTATAAGCTTTACTGGGAGCTTTCATTTCCAATGCTATATTTGTAGGATGCTGACATCATCAGACTTGCCAAAGAGGAATATACCACTTTTAAGGTGTTTTCCTAGTCTCCAAAATGGGCACTCCTCTCAAAGGAAATCATACAGAAACATACACCCCCACACACAGCAAGTGCAGGATTCAAACCCCAACCTAACTATGTTATGATACTAGAAAGATATGTATTAACACGATGCGCTATAAGCTTTATTGGGAGCTTTCATTTCCAATGCTATATTTGTAGGATGCTGACATCATCAGACTTGCCAAAGAGGAATATACCACTTTTAAGGTGTTTTCCTAGTCTCCTAAATGGGCACTCTTCTCAAAGCAAATCACACAGAAACATACATTCCCACACACAACAAGTGCAGGATTCAAACCCCTACCTAACTATGTTATGATGCTAGAAAGATATGCATTAACACGACGCGCTATAAGCTTCACTGGGAGCTTGCATTTCCAATGCTATATTTGTAGGATGCTGACATCATCAGACTTGCCAAAGAGGAATATACCACTTTTCAGGTGTTTTCCTAGTCTCCAAAATGGGCACTCCTCTCAAAGGAAATCATACAGAAACATACACCCCCACACACAGCAAGTGCAGGATTCAAACCCCTACCTAACTATGTTATGATACTAGAAAGATATGCATTAACATGACGCGCTATAAGCTTTATTGGGAGCTTTCATTTCCAATGCTATATTTGTAGGATGCTGACATCATCAGACTTGCCAAAGAGGAATATACCACTTTTAAGGTGTTTTCCTAGTCTCCAAAATGGGCACTCCTCTCAAAGGAAATCATACAGAAACATACACCCCCACACACAGCAAGTGCAGGATTCAAACCCCTTCCTAACTATGTTATGATACTAGAAAGATATGCATTAACACGACGTGCTATAAGCTTTACTGGGAGCTTTCATTTCCAATGCTATATTTGTAGGATGCTGACATCATCAGACTTGCCAAAGAGGAATATACCACTTTTAAGGTGTTTTCCTAGTCTCCAAAATGGGCACTCCTCTCAAAGGAAATCATACAGAGATATACACCCCCACACACACAGCAAGTGCAGGATTCAAATCCCTACCTATCTATGTTATGATACTAGAAAGATATGCATTAACACGATGCGCTATAAGCTTTACTGGGAGCTTTCATTTCCAATGCTATATTTGTAGGATGCTGACATCATCAGACTAGACATGGTAATGTGTGTGCACTTTGTTTTATGCAATCCCAGGACTGAGCCATGGGGGACAGCAGGTGTTACCAGCTTGAACAGGACTCGACAATTCTTACCTTGTGTGATCTATCTGTGGCCCAGTTGCCAATCCATCAGATGACAATACATATTTATGCACAGGTTGTTGATTTTGTTGATACGACATGTGTCTGGGATGTTGGAAAAGGGCTATTCAAAGTTTATGTGGGACGTGGGTAGCTCATTTCATTGATGTATGTCCTGGGTGGCTGCCTTGCAAACAGTCTAGCAGGTTTGGGAACCATGATCTGCCCATGACCAAACCAAAGTTGGTAGGGTTGTGTGTTTGTAGGCTTCCAATAGCTCTGTTTATGACTTCAATCATGATGGACTCCATGGCCTTGCAGATCAGACTTCATAGGCTTATAAGACTATAGTTCCCATGGTCTGTTGTGCACCAACACTTGTGGAGTGTGCCATATGTTGCTGTAACCCATTCAACAGTTTCATATCCTGTAGAGAGGGTGAGGCTCAACAGACTGTTCAGGTGCATGGTCTGTTTGTTCTGCAGTTCACTTATGACACATATAGGGAAACAATGTAATCCAATTGTTGCCATGTTTTCAGCTTTGGAAGGAGCTGTTTACCCATTCTACATGTGATATCTCCTGGTATGATGATAGGGCCTATTGTCAGTGGGAGGTGGGTATGTATGTATGGGCCTGTCTGACAGGATGTTGGCATTGTCAGTCATTTATATTTGGCCCTGACTCAGGACATATATGAGTGTACATTGCTATTTATGACATAGCTGAAGGAAGTGTCATGGTTCTGTATGGACTCCTTCGCAGATAATCTTTCCATAACCTGGATTGGATAATGTTTGGAGTGCACATTGTTTATTGATGATACTGATTGCAGGTTTTTTATCTTCTTTGCTTTTCCACTTTTTATGAACAAAGTATCTGTACTACATATTTGATTATGACAGGGTTCCAATATATTATATATGTTTCTGTTGTCATATAACACTGTGCACAAGGCAGGATTGGTGAATAGTGAGAAGTTCCTGGGTTAACATATGCAACTGCCAGATATGTGTGGCCCACTGCTGTACTCAGACATGGCCTAAGTGTGTGAGCATGCCCAGTTTTGCCATTCAGTATGTTGTTGCCTGACATTTGCCTCATTTATTAAAGTGTGTGAGCATGCCCAGTGTGACCTTTCAGTATGTTGCTGTGTGAAGACCACTACATTTGTTGACATGTGCTAACACGCCCAATATTAACATTTATATTATATGTGTGTTGAAAATCAAGTTGTATTTGTACTGCAGGGCTCACCTTTGTGTCATAACTCTACAGGGATTATGCTGTGCCTGCAGGGTTTCCATGAGACACTTTGCATAGACTTATCACCATTACTTCATACAGGCTGACCAGTGAAATACTGTCATGGTTTAGTGGTTCAGTACTGTGACTATAGTGCACAGTATTCTGGGTTCGAGGACTGTCACTGCTTCATATTTTCATACTGGGCAGACCAGACTGCTTAAGGACCAGTAAAGTAAATATAAGCATGTTTATCTGCTTCTGCTCAACTTTGACCGAACTTGCACAACATTGCTCAACATTAACCAACATTGCTGAACGTTGCCCAATATTGCTCAACATTCCCCAAAGTTGTGCTACTTAGTGTGTGCAATTTTGTTTACATATACTAAATAGTGGTAAAAGCTGTTTAGCACTGCTTTACATTGCTTAAAACATGGCAATCATGCCTCAGGTGATGCTGCAGGGCTGCCTATGTCAGATGCACATATTACACTCTCTATTTATGTTTGAAAACAGGTAGTGTCAAGTTAGGCATCCCTTTTACTATATGTGCAAATCAGAGAAAGAGGTATAATTTCCAGGGTTCCTACTGAGCCAGTGTATGTGCTATGCCTTGCCTCTTTGCCAAGGCCAAAGCATACTGGGCACACCTCCTTCTGCCTACTGGGGCAGGCACAGGTTGTTCCTCCTCCGAGTCACGCTCTGCCTGTGATGGCCTTGGCAATGGTGGGGGGCTGTTTGGCCTGGCCCTATGCTGATCCTGCTGCAGCTGTTTTCACAAGATCATATCATGTAGCATAGCACATACCATGACTATTTGGGTACATGTAGTTGGTGAGTACTGCAAGGCTCCACTAGATGTGTCCAGGCATCGGAACCGTGACTTGAGCAGCCCAAACACAGGCTCAATTACATTTCGTGTTTGTGCTTGTGCCTCATTATGGTGTTCCTGTTCAGGTGTGTGTGCATTTCTGATGGGTGTCATCAGCCACGGGTCCAGTGCATATCCAGCATCCCCCACTAGGTGACCATGAAGGATGTCCCCATTGGCAAATGTCTGGTACAGCTGTGTCAGATGCCAGATATGGGAATCATGGTAGCTTCCAGGGCAGCCAGCACACACATTTATTATTATGCCCTGGGCATCACACATGACCTGGCAGTTGATGGAGGGGAAGCCCTTGTGGTTAAAGTAAGCCCTACCCCGCTCACCAGCTGGTGCTTTGATGCATATGTGCATGCAGTCTATTGCACCCACTACCTCAGGGTATTCTGCTATTTGCTGGAAATGACGCATATTGCTGGCCAATACCTCATGAGAATTGGGGAAATATACATGATCACCGACATGTGCTGACATGGCATTCAGGAACTGGTGCAGTACCCTGGATGCTGATGCCTGTTAAATCCCCATCATATCACCAGTTGGTCTCTGGAAGGTACCTGTTGCTAGTATTCTTAGGCCAACACATACCTTGGTTTCCACTGGGATGGGTTCTCCTCTGTTGGTTCTGTGTGTGAGGCGTGGCCTGCACAGCTCAACAATTTCCTGCATGAGGTCTCTGTCCACTCTATAGCGCTCCACTATCTCCAGCTCATGTAGCCCCTGGTAGATTACCCTGGACCTGTACACTATTCTTCGTCTCCTCACTGTGGGTTGCTCAGCAGCATTCACATTGTCACCACCCTCAGCATGTTGAATATGTCGCCTTATAACAGCAATGGCAGCCCCTAACATTTCTTTGTCTCAGTAAAGCTTTTTAAGTTTTCACTTCTCTTAGTTTACTGCAGTGTTGCAGTGTCTCTGAGGAAAACATGGTGGAAAGTTGTTTGCAGAGTTTTAAGTGCTGGGCTGGGCTGGGCTAGTGTACAGCCTGTATAATTGGCTGATTCTGATTGTTTTCACCTGCTAGCTCTGCTAGTTCTCCTTGGTTAACTTCCTACTATTTGTTGTGCTTCCTTTTCCCTTTCTGTTTACACAGGGGGCAGCACTGCGCAAACACGCGCACACCAGCTCACACGCGCACACACATGCTTACACGGCCTAACACTTGCTGACTCCTGCTTGAACCCGCGCACACAGGCGCAAACACGCTTACACAGATTTCAACAACCTTACACATGCTTACTCCGGCTTAAACGCGCGCACACAGTCTTACTCGGATTTACAGGCACATGTCTGCGCGCAAACACGTTGCAGGCACTTCTACAAGAAACTTTAGTGTTATCCACGGCATACACCTTCAATTTCTTGGCTTTAGCTAGGATACCTGTTGACATGCCTCTTCCAGTGATCTGACAGCAAACATATGCCACTCTGCTCCAATGAGCTTACATTATTTCATACATACCCCCCTCATGATGTCACCTATCTTCTACTCTGATACTCCCCTTATCCTACTCTTACACTCCACGGACTTTGTTCATATGCCATGTAAAATTGGGATTCATTATCCTTACCCTCATTTGCATAGGATTGCCTACTAATGCTTGGTTACATCTCTTAGACTGAGCTTCCCCCCTTAGCAACCTCTACTCAGTAGCCATGTTGTCTTCAGCCTGCCATTCACTTGCATGGCAGTTGAATATTTTGAATGAAATCCCTATTTGTGGCTTTTATTTTTTCTTTTCATGGTTTTTAGAGTGCAGCACTTTTGCGTGACTCTGCGCTACGCTTAAACTTCGGAGATCGAGGTAAAAAAAAATATATTTTTTTATTTTGCAACGGGAAGAATTGCCAATGGCCGTATATTTGGCCATTGGCATGCTTCCTCAACTGGATGCATCCTTTAATTTGAGCTCTCACGGCTCTGTTTTGCTATTTGCAGAACGGTACTCAATTGACAACGGAGTACATTTCTGCAAATAACACTACTCTTACTCGGACAGGTTAGGGTTTCCTGGATCGCAAATTTACCTCATTTGCATAGCTTTCAGCAGCAAATGAGGTAATTTGCATAACCTAACCCTGTCCATGTAAGAGTAGTTTTAGGAGCTCTCTTACACGCCCCTGCCGGCTGTTCCTGGATCGCTCGGCAGACATGTTGGCTGCATGGAGTCTTATTCTACTCTTAGACTCCTTTCAAGCCTTTGTGAATCCAGCCCTCAGTTACTGTGTTTTCAGAAGTTAATACAGTTTTTTCCTTGCCTTAACTCATTTTTTTTCATTAATGCAAGTTGGCCCCAGTTTTATTAGATTTAGTCATGCCAAAAACATTAATTTATTTAAAAGAACAATAAAAAATACTGTGTGATTTTTATTCTGCTTATAAAATTTATTAAAGCTTCTTGCTTGACTTTAAGCCTTTGGTTAGGTTATTTATTATTATTATTTTTCAAGTTGCCCAGTTTGTGTTGCACTTCTTTTTTATTTAATTGAACAAATAAAAATATTCAACAGGTTGAGCTTGAAAGTGGTAAACAGCTTTTGCTCACAGTTCTTATTTAAACTTCAAAACCTCATAGCTCAAGCAATAAAGCCAAAAACGTAATGGTTCGGGATAAAGATCAGAGGTCCAGAATCAGGGACAGATTTCAAATATAACATTGTTCTTATATGCTTTGTTGCTAGAATAACATGTTTTTGCATTAGCCTGCATTTTCTGAAGGATATGAAGTCCAGAAGTCTGAAACTCAAGTGTCTATCATTATTTAAGTTTTGCAGTCCTCATAAATTTGTCAGAAAATCTCACATACGAGGAACAGACCAAAAATATGACACAAAATCAGGGACAATCAAACATATGCTCTGATCTCTCAACCTCTTAGGGCAGGAATCAGGAGAAAGTGTGAAAAGCTCAATATCATGGGCAAATTTTAAGCTTTACTCTTGTTACCAAAGCAATGGATGAAGGTAAAACAGTTCACACCACATTACTTTGACCTGGCCAAGCCTTTTGACACAAACCCCTACTCAGGTGTAGTACAAAAGATGAATAATCTAGGAGCAAACACTTAAATCACTAGCTGGATTGCCAACTTGTTCACAGGATGCAGGAGATTAAAATATGGGAGGTTACCTCTAGAAAGAGACGAGTCACCAATGGAGTTCCCCAGGGTTTGGTGCTGAGACTTTTTCTGTTTCATAGGTTCATACTAGGCTATCTGCCCTAGGGCATTTATAAGCCTAGCCAGAATGTGTTTGGCTTTCACCACTCATTTTAAATTAATTTTGCTATGCCCTTTTTCGAGGTTACTATACTGTGCCTCTGTCTAACAGTGACATAGAAGTGATACCCAGGTTAAACCTACGATCTCCCATCCACTCATCAAGATTCCTCTTGAAGAGAGTCAATGGGGGACTCTGCCTAACCTGGACTGGGATTTTATTCCAGAGTGAAGGGAGCCTCTGGGTTATGAATCTGTCCTTCCAGCATGTCCTATTTATTTCAGTGCTGAGGTTCAAGTCTCTCGAGTGCATAGCTCGATGGGATTTGGATTTTCTGAGGTGCAGCATGTCCATTAATTCCGGGTTGGACATGGCTTTATACATTTGGCATATACATCTCAAAAGTAAAAGGAAATACCAAACAGCTTTGGCTGACTAAGTTGGAGATGACTGCAAGTTAGGAGCAGTTATTGAATCCCCAAATGACTTAACCATCATGCAAGAAGGTTTGTCCCAAACAATAACTGGTGCCAGAATCATGAACTGAAACTAAACTCCAAAAAATGCATTATCGTATCCTTTGGGAAGTCATCTACTCCAGGGAACTGCCAAACTGGCAATACCCCCCTGAGAACTGACCCAGTTGTTTGGCAATTGGGAACTTGTGTGTACAGTGACCTAACTTTTGACCAACATATTTCCAGAGTCATAAAGTATTTATATATTGCACAGCTTATGAACAAATTGATTTTGACTAGTTCTAGAGATGTTATTATCCACCTTTACAAAGCCTTCTTTAAGTCAATCATTTTGTATAATGCCCACTTTGGCATGTATCTGTCCAGATCCATACAACAATTGGAATACCCACAGAGATACCTTACTAAAAGAATACAAGTTCTAAACTATAGTTCTTGCATGGACCACCTCAAAGATTTATCACTATACTCAGTATCCTACAGAGTGCTTACAAGTGACCTGTGTATGGCATACAAGGCATCTGATGGGCCTACTGAACATCAGCAAGTCAAATGGCATCAGAAATACTCAGTCCGGGTATCTAAACTAAATGTTGTGAAAAGATGGATACATATCTCAGAGGGTACCACTGTTCCAGAACAGACTATCCATTCAAGTTAAACAAAGCTTGTCCATATTCAAATGCAACTTGGATCTAAGGATGGGTAATAGAAAATGTACTCCAGGATTGCCCCTCATGCCACTAATGGATAGAGGCAGTTCCTAAATGCTGCATCCCTTACATGGGTCCCCTCAAATTATTTATGGTATGATCACAGTTATTCTCACTAGGACTAATGTACAATTATCAGCCATGAGATAGGTAAGGCCAAAAGGGAAATTGTCTAAGGTTAAAATGTCCTCCACGTGAACCTATGTTGTGGTAGTAAATAGTTTTAAAAAATTGCCCTTTTTAGATCACTAAGTGCCACTCATATCCTCTGTCTGCCACCCCCCCCCCCCGCCCCCAGCCTTTGACAGCTTCCGGCACCTCTGCTTGCAGTTATGATGCACTATTTTATATGCCCTACTAATCTCTCTTTATTTTACCACAGCTTCTGTTCTAGACACAGCTATCAACTCAGCCAGATCTGGGCTTTCATTTAACAATTTCCTTAATATCCATTTCTCTGTGCCTATAAGCTGTTATTAATCCTTGGTAGGGAAGGTAGTTTCCAACCTTCAGTCCAAACCTCTGTTTGGCTTCATCCCACTCTGAGTTTTCCTTCCCTAGTTATTTGTTCCCAATGCCTTGACTTCTTTGCTACTTTTTCGAAAATTCCATCTCCCTCTAGGCAAGAGTATCTCTTGAGTACAAACCAGAATGCAACAGTACTGAATGCTATACCCACAGCATCATACTGTCCGCTTCTACCTTTTCTCCCATGGCAGCAACTTAAATTCTATATTTTTCATCAATAATTTTGCTAAATTTGTATTTCTTATCCATTTTTTTTCTATAATATGTTAGCTGTATTGAATTTCACCAACTTGTATTCTACTTGAAACTTGAACTATAAACACTAAGTATCTGATATGTATATTGAACTGTTACAACATTGTACTCTGTGGAGCTTTTCTCCCCAGGCCTTGGCAGAAAATGGGCTATTTCAGTGCCCAGACAGACATTCCTGGTAAACAAATGGAAATAAATAAATATTTTATATTATTCTTTCCCAGTTGCAATAAAGTCTGAGCTCAACTGAGAAGGGAAGGCTTTTTTTAACATTGTTCTTTACTCCATTCACTTATCTGTTCATTGCTTGAAGATCTGTCCTTGTTGTTTCAAAATGTGTGTTTGGCAGTTTGGAGTCCTAAAAGAAAGAGCTGTTAAGGAATACAATTGTCAGTTTTGTCTAGCAATGTGTTCTCTCTCATTTGTGAGAGTATTGCAACTTGATGCTGGTCTGGCTCCCTTAGCAGATTCCATGGACTCTGTGTCTGGGTCTAGACTGCAATTTTATACAGAAATTTAAAGAAATTAAACCCTGTAAAATGGTCAGGTATCTTTAGGACAGAGGCATGGGAGTCTAGTTCCAAGTAGGGAGCATAAAATACATCTAGGAGGGCTTTCAGTCCCAGAATTGGAAGAATGGATACTGGTTTATGGGGGCAAGTCCCAGAAGTTCCATTGCTCTTTCACAGAAAGCTGAGACCTCTGTTCTTGCCAATGGAAATGTTCCCTCTCTTAAGGGTGACAGTATCTCTAAAAGATGTTTCTCTAGGGCTGAATCAGTGGCCAGAGTGTCCTCACTGTCCATGTCCTAGGATGAGGACAAGGCATCTGAGATCTATAATCAGGTCCTCAGTCTGTTCCTCAGTCAGAAGTCTGTGACTCCCCACAAGGGATATCATCCTTTTGGAAAGTAAGACTCTAGATTAAAGACAAGGGTGTGCTAGACCAAGCTTTGTGGGATTCTCAGCTTAGCCCAATGTCGTGAGGGTGGTAGAGGAAGGACTAGGAGCTGTCAACCCGCCAACTGGCAACATAAGCATGGCAGTAGTCAGGGCCTCAATGTGGGTTTTAGGATTGAAAATGGCCACTGGGGATATCAGACACTTTCGTGGCAAGTCCCTAGGTTCTATCTTAGCCACACTGAGTTCCTCCTTAGCAATCACCAAGAGGAAGCTGCCTTCCCCTTATTTACTAGTCATATGATGATCAGGAGAGGACATCTTTGTCAGCTGCCATAGATTTCACTGATTCTTTGGTATGGTGAGATGTGAGGTTGCATAACCAAAAGCCTCACCTATACTAGGGATCTGGGCCAGAGGCTCGTCAAGTACCTCTGCAGTGCTTATATCTTCTGACCCAGGATCAATAAAGGAGTTTTCAGACTCCATGTTTTTTCTGGGCTTCTACTTCCACTTTTTTATTCTTTTTCAGATGTATATTTGTCTCACTAACATGGGATACAATGACTTGGTGGGCTTATTTAAGAAGGCCAGTAGACATTTGTTCAGATAGGCCTGGGCAATCTTATATCTAACTCTAATGGTCTTTATCCTGAAACACTGATAAATATCATAAGTACAAACATCATGTTTTAAGAAACAAATCTGATATTTACAGGTACAATTTCTGTTTAACTGTTGTCGTACCCCACACCTCCAAGTGGGACAGGCATTTAAACACTTTTCAATCAAAATGGCTAAGCAGAAACACCTGAATAAATATATATAAAAAAATCACTCTGATCTCTTTGTCATAGCTTGGATCAATAAACTAATGGACATGCATTCTAAAATGGATGTGCATTCAAAGAACGAGGCAAAATCAGTTAAGACATCTAGTCTTATACCTCTTTTATACTTTGTAAATGAGGATGTCTGATGTGAGTTGGCATTAGGCCAGCTATGGAGGAAGGGAGCTCAGCTCTGAAAATCTGTCCAGATGTTGGGTCTCAACCAGTTGCAATTCCGTAAGGTTATGATTGCAACAGTGATCCACATGAAGAACATAGTACTGGCAGAAATATTCACCCTACAAGATCTTTGTGAGAGGCTTATGCAGTACAATCCCATTTACATCTGTGGATGTAGTCTGTTGTACCTAGCATAGCAAGTGTGTATTTACACTGTATGGAGACTTCCTAACAAGAGATAAATATACTTTCACCATTAAATCCTACAGAATAAAAAGATAGTTATTCCTTATATTCCAGGTCTTTTGGCCATGATAGAATGATAGAGATGTTGGAAGACCGATCCTCTGATTATTCATCTAGGAAAAGGTAAAAGACTGGAAGTGGAGGGAACTGAAATCTTCCGGCTGCAGTACACTGATTGAGAGATGCACTAATATTGCAGCTGCACATGTATACACATTGCTTTTATGGAGACTCCTGCCACACATAGCCATTAGTAGGGCAGCTTCAAAAGCCATAGGTGAATAGAGAAAAATACAATTATGTAGAGCATGGCAACAACACAGGTATGTTGCTGAAGGAGTTCCTACTATCCAGCACTAAGTTCAGATGATAGTACCTGCCAAAAGAATAGGCACTGAATTTTGGACAGTTGCAGTGAAGATACATAAAACATAAATTTTCTCAGAACAAGCACTGGAAACTATCACTCTACTAAACTGTCACTTACAGTATTGTGTGGGGGAGTATGTGTTGATGGATGACAAAAAGAAACAGTAGATATTCCACAGGAATGCCGTTTGGTAGGTGGTTAACGTCTCTGCCTTTGGCACAGCAGACAGTCACAAAGCTTGCAGGATGTAGTTAAAAGTCAGGATGTTTCTCCCTAGTATACATCAGTGTTATGCAGTGAATACCCTGCACAGTTGTTGGGCTATGAACGAGCACAAGAAAATGAGCAGATTCAGTATTAGGGAGGAGTTCTATGTTAAGGGAGAAACCTAAATTTATGAAACTCTGTGAGTGGTGCCTTGAAAAGTGTGGAACACAGTTCTCTGAAACCTTATTTGAGATAACAGCAGAAAGTACTGCAGTCTTGTAAGGTAAACATGGATTCTGCAGAGGGTTCAGATTTGTCAAGTGTCAGTAATGGTCTCTAAAGTGCTATTAACTTTCCAAGAAGAGCTAAACCCTTTAGCGATGAATTCAAATAGCTGTTCTCATTCAGAAACTGCTTAATGATCTTTAAATGACACATACATTGCACTCTTTCCACAAGCAGGCTGTCAGCATGTTTCTGTCACAGGCAAAGCCTTTGAGAGGATGTGATGAAGGGGTCACCTATGCTAGACACAAGCTGTTAGGGGGTACAATTGGCACTGTAGAATACATGCCGATCAGTCCCTGCTAACATTCTTAGCAATCATTTAGGCTGCCTGCCTGACAGTCAGTCAGTCATTGTTAGTAGATTCGGAACTATAGCAAGGAGATTGCCTTGATCTTTGTGTTTGGCATGGTTTAACAAAGATAGTTTATGTAGATATATAATGGTTCTTTGTTTAGCTTGACCAAATTGTTTTGTCCACGTTGTTTTGTCCATTGTCTTATCCACAGCTCTAAGAGAACTTTATTCTTGACTTCAGACTTGAAGGGGCAAATGGTGTTGCAGGTTGATATAATGGCCAAGGTACAGGGTTTGATTCTCACCTTTGAAAGGGAAATTGGCTAGGATTAAAATGGCTCACAAGGGCAGCAAGCTTAGTACTTGCCTATGAACCAGTGGGATCATTACCCAGGAAATGAACTGACCTTTTTATACATCTGGTCATAACATTAGAGACTAAGGACCTTTGAAGGATGTAGGTGTGGCTGCACTTCAGTGAAGGTACAGTGTGGATGCCCACCAAGCCCAAATAATAATGTGATGATGCACGCTGTTCTCAATGGAAGTAAATGGGGCTACTAGGAATCTCCTACTGGGCATCCATTGAGTTAGGAGTGGGATGGAAGAGAAAAGTACCTCAACAGATTGAGAAGGTTCTTCCCCCACAGTCAAACAATGGTGAAGCTAGACCCCCTCTGCATACAGACAGCATGATCAAATGAAGTGTCTGCGGATAAGTCCTGATCATGGACATTTTTTTTAATACAAGCTGTCATGAGCAAAAAGAACGCAGGCAAAAACTGGGACAAACAAAATTGTGAATTTTGGGTATAATGACCATAACATATAGAGTCCACACACAGTTCTCAGAAAGGGCACCATATTTGTAATGTCCAACATTATCTAAGAACCACAGCTGCTGGAAATGGAAAGCAGTAGAGGTCTTTCTATTAATGTGCCTTCCCACCCATGACAGCTCATCGGTGAAAGCAAGGAAGCTACAGGACCTTCCACTTATCTAAATATACTTGATTTTTGAAGGCAAACTGTGGGAGTTCAAGATTCCCTGCAAATGAAAAATACTAGAGGCTTACTTTTTGAATTTTTCTAAATAAACAGTCTAATAAATTTAAGGAAATACTCGGATCCCATTATAGAATTTCTTATTTCTAACCCTGGAAGTCAAAAGCACTATAA